>NC_081575.1:97598415-97714434 GCF_022355385.1 Mustela nigripes
TCTCTCTGTCAAAATAAATAAATAAAATCTTTAAAAAGAAATTAAATAAATAAAAATTTAAAAGTAGTCTAAAACTCTTAATCTAAAACAAGCATGTTAAAAATACATCATTATACATCTGGACTATCACTGGCCCATGGAATACTTCATACCAGTATAACTTGGTTGCCATTTGGAACTTGCTTCAGTGAGTAAGCTAATTCATCCAGAGTTCTTGATTTTTGATCAGCATAGTTGTTCCAGAATTACTTGATCTGACAAGTAACTTGTTCTGAGTTTGCACTAATGCTAAGAAACTATTACATTTGTGTTAAAAAACTATAGAATTTGGGGGGGGGGGGTCACCTGCCTGGCTCAGTCAGGAGAGTGGGCAACTCTTGATCTTAGGATCGTGGTTCGAGCCCCACACTGGGTGGAGGGATTTCTTTAAAAATAAACTTAAGAAAAAACTGCAGAATTTTATTCACTGTTTTTCCCTTTCAGTTTCCTTTTCTGTTGTGTCATTGCTGTGGCCCTGTCTTCACATTCCCTGACTCCTGCCTTGTCTGTGTCAAATATACAGATGAGCCCATTTAAAGCATTGTTCATTTTGCTTATTGTGTTTTTATGACTAGCATTTCCATTTGATTCATCCTTAGTTTCCAGCTCTCTGCTGAAATTTCCTATCTGATCTTTCTACTGTCTTTGTTTCTCATTAAAGCTTTTAACATATTAACTGTGGTTATTCCAAATCTCTGAGAGTTCCAACATCTGGAATATATCTGAATCTAGATGTGATGCTTGCTCTGTCTCTTTAGACTGTGACTTTTCTTCCATGAGGCCTGCCTTGTATTGGGGGGGTGAAAGGAGACATGTTATACAAAAGAGGAAATACTGAGGTAAAGAGCCCTTTCGTTTGGTGATTTGTCTTAATCTGGTTGGGAGGTGGACTGTGTTTGAAGATGGTTGTTAGTGTGGTTATCTTGGTTAACCTGTGTTGTTACTATGGGCACCAGAGCTTTCAAATTCCTCTGGTAACCTTGTTTCATTACTGGAGGCATGTTAGTGTGATGATGGGGTGGAGGGGAGGGATTCTGAAGGATTCTGATTAACACACTGTTGACCTGGATCCTGGGGGCGTGGACTTCATAGTTGCTTCTGGCCCTCCTCCGCAGGTAGAAGTTTCTCTCCTCCACGCCCTTCCTCTGAGTTGTAGTGGGTATCTACCAGTGTTTTCACTCGGTGACCTTGAAACCCTTTTCCCTGCAGATTAAGGCTTTTTTTCTTTTTTGTTTTTTTAAGTGTGGATGAAAGGGGGTGTGGGAGTCTACATCTGAGTGGTATCCCTTTCCCCCAACTGCAGTGGTGTTTCCGCCAGTGCGCTCAAGTGCTGTCCATTCCTCTGCAGATCAAACCTTTCCTTCCTCATGGGAGAAAGTTCTGGAGGTTCACAGTGGTTGGCCCTTCTCTACTCAGCACCACCAAGGACGGGGAGGAGTTTTGTCCAGATTCTCCCCCTCCTCCCTCTAAGATCCTAGTGCAGTTCCTGGAGGAAAAAGCCCGTAAAAGGTTGGGAACTATCCTATGACTACAACCCCTCGAGAGCTTCACACTCAGGAGTGTCCTCTCCCTAACAGTTCCTATACCATCTGGTGACCTCTGCCCCAGGTATCCAAACATTCAGGCCCTGTGTCTCGCTGAAGACACTGCTCTCCAATTTGGGGGCAGCTGGTCATCCTATGATCTCATTTCTCCAATAGGTTGATGAAAAGTCATTAATGTATACATCTAGATTCTTCTTGTTGTGAGTGTGGGAGCTACCTCTTTACAGCTCTCTACATCTCTCTGTTGAAACCAAAAGGCTGAGCAATAGTTTTGAAACTTAATGGCAACAAGTTTTTTCCTCTCATAACAAAAGTGATAAATGTTCATTATGGAAAACATTTTTAAAAAGGATAAAGAAAAAAATTTCAAAATCCACCATAACCACTCAGGCAACTGCTATGAACATGTTAATAATTGTTCTTCCAGTTTTTAAATTTGACCTGATGAAATCATGTATATGATTTATATTTACTCTTACATAATGGCTCATATTACATTTATATAATTGTATCCTACCTTTTGTTGCACAGTGCAAGTTTATACTTAGATGCAAAGTACTTCTTTCTTTATCCATTTGAAGGCACACATCAGCTATCTTCCCAACTGAAATACTTTTGACTAAATAGCAGGGAGACAAATAAGACAACCACAAATTCTGTTTTCTCCCCGACAACTGATAGATCTCCACAAACCCTGTACTGTTGCTTGACTCAAGACCAGGAACACAATGGGGGTTTTTAGGGAGCACTCTAGAGACTACATAAAATATTGATGTCATACCCCTTTATCATATCTTGCCTAAGTTCACCGGTTTGGAACTTCTATAGGAAGACTTGTCTAATACTTGAAAAATGTGTTTTGCTCCTTTGCCTCCAATAACACCCCCACCATATTTGGTTGGTTACACCAGTCGCATAAAATGATTTCTCCCACTAGAGGATGACCCCGAATGGGAATTTACAGCATTGAAAATAAAATTGTCTAAGGCAATTGTCGAAGTGAACCTTATGGAAACAAATGTACATCTGTAATACATCGCTCCCCAATCTATCTTTAGATGTTCCCTCAAAATTTGTTCAGCTGAGAAATAATTTGTTTTAAGGTAAGTGAGTCCTTTATCATCAGAGAGAATGTAATTTCTTTTTTTCCCTCTTGTCTATTTCCAGTTCTGTTAAGTGTTCTCCACATCTCCTTGTGTGAACACATAAATCAAAATACATCCAGTATCAAGATATTTGTCATATGCAGCACTTTTTCCACAGATACTTATTTTTTAAATATTTAAACAACTTATCTCCCATCATCCCATCCTGCCTTTTTTTACAAAAATATTTTATTTTTTTATTTGACAGACAGAGATTATAAGTAGGCAGAGAGGCAGGCAGAGAGAAGACAGCAGGCTCCCTGCTGAGCAGAGAGCCGGATGTGGGGCTTGATCCCAGGACCCTGGGATCATGGACCTGCGTTGAAAGCAGAGGCTTTAACCCACTGAGCCACCCAGGCACCCTCCATCCTGCCTTTTTGAAAAACTAACAATTAGTTAGTTTCTCTTCCGTTCTTACTTCGTTAGAAATACCTGACCCTTGGCTAAAATTTGTTTTGCTCTTCACAGTTTTTAGGTGTACTATTGGGAGATTGTTTTTTGTCTTCAAATTTAAAAAGGGAGAGTTTTAAATTCCTTTTAAGTCAAAATACAACTGTTCTATTCTAAATCTTCCTAAAAAAACAGAACCAAATCCTCATCGGTAGTAATTAATTTTGACAGTGTAGGCTCAGTAGCAATTCACAAACCTGTACTTTGTGCATCGGCATTCCTTATTATTCTAATTAAAGTGGAACATTGTGCCCTCGCTAATCATTAATGGGTTTTCATTTTGTAAATGACATTTGCAGAAGTTAAAACAGCGAGTTCATATGAAGTCCACAGGCAACAGTGTTGAAATTAGCATCACCATAGCAACAGTCTTCTATCATTAGCATTCAGGGCAACAGGAGGTGTTTTGTTTTGTTTTGTTTTCTGAAAAAAGAAAAAAAAAATCTTCAAAGGCAGAGCCTACCGAAACTCTCTTAGTAGATATTTATGTTTCCTGTGTGTATGTTGTACTGTACTAGATCCCTAAGTCTGTATAGAATTTTTTTAATGGCAATGTGATCATCTTCTTTCTAGATTTGTATTTTCTCTAGTACACTAGTAACATTTCATGATCTTTCTCCAGCTGTACATGTCTGACCTGCTGAGCAGCATTTACTCACTGCCAACCCACTGTTCACCGATACAGTTCCCTGTGTAGACCAGGAGAATCTGTATTCATGAAAATATTTGGTTCAATCTAAAAGTGTTAGGTGCATTCATGATTTTTGCACTTAATTCATGGGGAATAGATTTATGCTATTAGATTCTCTAGTGAACTCATTTAGGAAAAAATAGAACCATGTTGTAGATATAGGTCAATGATTATTCTCATTCATCTTTAGATGAAATTAAAAAGTGAGTCAAATAGAGACTAATGTTATCTTAACTGAGTCTCAAGTAATGGTATACGTGTGAGTGTGTGTGTGTGTGTGTGTGTGTGTGTGTGTTTGAATTCTAATATTCTGAAAAACCTTAACAGTGGTGTATCTAGCTTTTTTTTTCACTAAAATGCATAACAAGAGCACCATATTGACCTACCAGCTGCTTCTAAATCAGACCAGACGTAGGTAATTATGAAATTGAAGCAAGGCCTTATTTCCATTTAAGATACAGAAACCTAGAAGTGTTGCCCCAAGCTTGGAGGTAGACAGGTATGTGTGTACCTTTTACTGTTCAACATGAATCATCGTTGTCTTCTCTGTTACGTGTGAGGACAAGAAGTTGTACATTCCACTCCAGTGCCTAAAGACAAGCCTGTGCTAGCTCACACCAATAAAACAAAACAAAGCAGAGGACATGGCTTTCGGTTAGGGATACATCTATGCCATCTGTCCCATAGTGGGTGAGTCCCTAGATCACTTGAGCTACTCAGTCAGTGGACTATAACTTAG
Organism: Mustela nigripes; assembly: GCF_022355385.1. Taxonomy (NCBI): domain Eukaryota; kingdom Metazoa; phylum Chordata; class Mammalia; order Carnivora; family Mustelidae; genus Mustela; species Mustela nigripes. Next base: position 97,603,024 of record NC_081575.1, read on the forward strand.
CGTTCCTGTGGTATCGAAATGCAGCAACCCCTCTCCCAGCAACCATATAATTAGCTGTGTGCTCCAGGACAGTAGGACCACAGGGTTCATATGTATGCAGACACGGTGACTGGAAGAGAGCTTTTACTTTAGATTTTCCATCTGCCTTAACCCTGTTGAGAGGCAGTACAAGCCTCGGTTGCCCATATCTATAACATGCACTGAGTAAGCATAATTCAGATTCACTAGGCAGGAATCCACCACCTACTGCTCTGAAAACCATCTCTGACCTTCTGGTACCAGCACCTACTCTTTCTTTTTCTCATATGTAATGGAAAGATTTCGAAGATAGCTTTTCGTGATGACAGATCTCACAAAGCCAAAAACTAAATAGGCAATAACCCCCCAACATGCTATCTTCCTCCTCAATATTCTGAGGTTTTCTCTTATAACATACATATGAATTCAAAGAAGATTTATACAATAGGTTTCCAAAGGAACTACACAAACAGAAGGTTCTCACATTCACTGCTAGTCACCTGCTCCGTCACTCTGGGGGTGGTGGCCTTTGGCTGCTTGTTCCTCTTCAACTCTTCTGTTCCTTCTGTTCCATCACACGAGGCTATTCACCACTGTCCACAAAATGCAAGGTGGAAGGCGACACGGGTAGTCCAGTTAGAAATGGAGCATATAATCATAGACTTAAGATTTCATGGGTTTTTCTCCAGTTTTCCATCCATCACTTTCCCTAGCTGAACATCAGTATTTGCAAGTGACCATGCTTTCTCTACACACAATAACATCAGGGGCAGGGAATTAAGTACAGACTTTAGAAAAGATGAATTTTCTAATGAGCAGATCACTCTACAGATGCCGAAGTATGTGTTATGGCATAGAGATGCAAATAATGAGGAAGAACTAATGGTTTAGAGAGATCCTACTTGGCCTCTAGTTCTCTAAGTTTTCATTCAAAGTAGAGCAATGCCAATAGGTGTGTTGTGCATGAAACCTAAAGGATAATGAGAAGCCTGGGACCCTGGGGTCAGTAAGAAACTTCTTCCAATCGAAGATGTGAAAGCATTTATGCCTTGGCACCAGCAACATTACAACTAAAATTCGTGTGAGTGGAGACTGCAGTTAGGAACCCTGTTATTTATTCCCACGTGGCCAACTGTAATTCTGTGACTTAGCTCAGTAGTTCTTCGTTCCGTTGGACCCGCTTGTCTGCCTTGATATTAGGCTTAGGAAGAGGCCTATAAAATAGTTCTCCACTGGAAATCAGAGTCTCTTGACCCACTATAAAGGGAGCCATAAACAGTTTTCTCAAGGGAATCATTCAGCATACTTCAGGTCTCCATAAAAATCTTTGTGACAAAATTGTCTTTACTGAAGTCATCATCCACTGGACTAAAAAATAGGTTACTGTTAGCTTTTTGAAAACGAAAAAAGTGGGGCCTTCTCAGTAATACTTTGAGTAGTTGTTCATAACCAAGAGCCCTCAAGCTATCAGTCTTATTTTTAGATGCCATACCTCTGGATAGGTAGAGAATTTATAGAGTATGGTTTAAAGAATTATTCAATTGTAGGGCAATCATTCAACTTACTCCCATGGCAAAGCTAAGCCAAAAGCATTCGAGATCAACGAGAACCTGTTCTCTTCTGATTTAGGAAACAGATTTTCCATCTTTTCATGGATAATCCATGTTCAATGTTTAACGCCTCGGGAAGATTTTCCTAATAACTCCTGATCTTAAATCTTTGGTCTATCCTCGGGGACATAACAGAGTTAGTTACCAAACTTTTTAATGTCTCCCATTATGAAAAGTCACTTTGGGGATTGTTTTTTCTCCTAAGAAATATGTGTTTCTCTGCACTTAACACTTCGGCTTCCACTCTGAAGCTTGAGGTAATGCAAATGAATCTCTTTCATTATCAAAATTAAATTTCTCTTACAAGTTTATTCTCAGCAACCACAAATAAGAGCTTCCTGGTTTCTGGCTGGTTTATAAGTCTTAATTTATTTTCACACATCGCCCCCACCACCACCACCAAAGAGAGCAGCCGAAATGGTAGAATTAATTGCATGTATCACCAATACATAATACCAGTTTGCACACCTTGAAATTACACCAAAAGCAAATGTATGCCATCTCCAGCATACACAGACAAATACTCAACGCCAACTGCACTGTGCTAAAACACACTGCACACTGGACACTTTAAGAGCATCTCCTAGAACTGCATGATCAACACTACGTCACTCAGCACAGGAATTTTCCTTTTGAGTTCTATTTAAGGAAATAGACTGAGCGTGCCATAACTCAAATAATTCCTGCCTTTCTTAAGTGGTCACTTTCTGCTGTTATCATTCAAGGAATCGGGTCTCTTCCTCCAAAGACCTTGGACTACCCTGGGATTGAAACCTTGTCCTTTAACTTATCTCTGACAGCACACTTCCGTAATGTGTCATCAGTCTGGTATCTACAGTCAGCTAATAAGATGGCAGAAATGGGTTTGCTCAAGTGTGAAGAGATAATAAAATCATGAAAAAATAAGAAGAAGCAAGAATCTTAAAGCTAATGCAGTCCAAACTCTTCATCTTATAGATAGGAAAACAGAAGTTCAAAAGGGGAAAGCAATCTTGTAAGGCGGCCAAACTGACCTAGAAAACTGGATCTTGTGTTACCTGGTCCTGTGGTCCCTCTACAAAGCCACATGCCAGGAGGGTATTTCCAAGTTGTCCCATGCATTTGTATGGCCCTTCATAAAACACTTTTACATCTGTTAGACCATTTGATTCTCAGATTCTACTGTGGAGGGTTTGGAGAGCATCTATGGTAATCCTCGTTTGTACAGATAGAAAACTGAGCCTCAGGAAGGTTTCATTGACCCAAGATCACTTACCATGGAGCAAAAGCAGGGCAGGAGTGGGGGGAACCCAAGCTTCTCTTCTCCACATGGGGACTTGTTATGTTGTGCCATAGGGTTGCTTCGTTGCTGTTGATGATGGTCGCAAAGGGAAGACTTTTTTTTTCAAGATTTTTTGTTTGTTTGTTTATTTATTTGACAGACAGAGATCACAAGTAGGCAGAGAGAGAAAGAGGAAGGGAAGAAGGCTCCCTGCCGAGCAGAGAGCCCGATTAGGGGGGAGACTCAATCCCAGGACTCTGGGATCATGACCTGAGCAGAAGGCAGAGGCTTTAACCCACTGAACTACCCAGGCGCCCCAAAGGGAAAACTTTTAATATTATGTCTTTTTCATCCCCAGGCCAGTCTTTCCACTTTTCACCTAAGTTTGGAAAATAGTATGTCCTTTCGTGAGCTTGCTGCTTTAACCATTTGTGTGAAGGTCAGAACTGTGTTTTATGTATTAAACTGATACAACCATTTGATATCCATCACACACTGACCCCCCACCCCCCACCCGTGTCTCACTCTATACCCAAAATGGTCCTGTCCTTCATGCATCTTAAAAGCAGCAAGTATAGGAAATTTTTTCTATCCATATAATAGAGAAGCGAGTATATAATAGGGCTGTGGAAAACAACCAGCAGGGGAGGCTGCAGCACTGTAATTTTAACCCAAACTTCATTACCACGTGTAAGTATCTTAGTTAAAAAAATGGATCTAAAAGTATGTTGTGGGTTTTTTTCCTAAAATGCTGTCGCAACAACTACAAAAAAAAAAAAAATCATTAAGCAATACTATTTCAGTAATATGCTGTGTTGAATGCGTTGTTTTCAAGGGTATTTTCCAAACAGATTGCTTAAATGTTTTACCTTGAGGAAAAACGCATTCAGAAAATGTACAAAAATGATAAATGTTCAGTGCAATCATCTAAAAATGAACACATCCATGGTCACCATCTAGGGCAATAAATAAAACATTAACAGTATCCCTCCCCCAAAAGAGTGTCTCTGTCTCTCTAGCTGTCTAGCTTTTCCTGAGATGGGGAAAGCAAAAATGGTAAAATGTTAATACTTGGTGAGTATAAATGAATGGTTTAAGGGTGTTCTTTAACTTTTTGGTAGGTTTGAAAATTTCAAAATAAAAATTGAGGGATAAAGATAAAACATTGCTAACATCTCAGAAACCACCACCCCAACCCACCCTACCCCTACACCCCCTCTCCTAGTCCCTCCCTCATCCTAAAGGTAACCTCTCCCCTGCCTTTTAGCACCATGGTTTAGTTTTGCCTGTTTTTTAACTTTGGGAAAATGGAATTGTACAGTATAGAAACTTTTGTGTCTCTGACTCAGCGTTGTGTTTGTGAGGTTGTCCCATGTTGTTGCACGTAGCTATCACTCTTGTTCACTGCTACATGACATCCTGTTATAAAAATATACCATAATTGGGGTGCCTGGGTGGCTCAGTGGGTTAAAGCCTCTGCCTTCAGCTCAGGTCATGATCCCAGGGTTCTGGAATGGAGCCCCGCATCAGGCTCTCTGCTCAGCAGGAAGCCTGCTTCCTCCTCTCTCTCTGCCTGCCTCTCTGCCTACTTGTGATCTCTGTCTGTCAAATAAATAAAATCTAAATATATATATATATATATATATATATATATATATATATATATATACCATAATTTATCCACTCTATTAGTGATGGACATTCTGGTTCTTTCCAACTTAGAGGCATTGTAAGACTCCAGTGAATATTCTTTTATGTGTCTTCCAGTTTTCCAGAATGGTTAAACCAATTTATACACCTGTTAGCAGCATAGGAAAGTTGTAGCTGCTTCACATCTCAACCATATTTGATATTGTCAGTCTTGAAATTTTAGCCACTGCACTGGGTGTATAGTAGAATCTTATTGTGAGTTTCACTGGCATTCCCCTGATTACTTGTGAGGTTGAAGATGGTTACATGTTTTTATTGACCATTTCATATATCTACTTATGTGAAGTATCTTGCCTATTTTTTAATTTTGCCCCTCTTTTTCTTACTGATTTGTAGTTCTTTATGTGCTCTGGATCACAACGCTTTGTCAACTACATGTGCTGCAAATATCTTCTCCCATTATGTAGCTTACTTTTTAACTCAGTTATTGAGTATTTGATAGAATGAAGTTCTAAATTCTAATGTAGTCCAATATATAACTTTTCTTTTTAGTTAATTCTTTCAGTGTCCTCTTTTCCCAACCCAAGATCATAAATATTTTCTCTAACATTGTCTTCTAAAAACTTTATTTTTTAAGTAGGCTCTGCACCCAGTGTGGAGCCCAGTGTGGGGCTTGAACTCACGACCCTGAGGTCAAGACCTGAGCTGAGATGAGGAGTCAGACGCTTAACCAACTGAGCCAGCCAAGCACCCCTAAAAACTTTTATTTTATATATATATAATATATTATTATATTTTATATATGATATATTAATATATAATATACAAATGTATAAATATATTATATATATTTTTATATTATATTTTAGATGTACAGTCTATCTGGAATTGGTTTTTGTGTGTGTGTCACTTATGAGATAGGGGTTTAGTTTCATTTTTAACAATGTGGCTATCCCATTGGCTCAGCACCACTTCCATTTCTGAAATCATCCCAACTTGTATGTGATATAAGATGTGAAACTTTGTTTTTTGTTTGGGATTACTGCATTCATCTAGAGATGTTGTTCTATAGTTCCGGTCAAGCTTTGATATCAGGATGATTCTGATCACATAAAAGTAAAGTATTGCTTCTTCTGGTCTCTGGAAGGGTTTATGTAAGATAGGTATTTCTGCCAGTGACGTGATTTGGTCCTGGACTTTTCCTTGAGGGAAACTTTATAATTAGAGTCAATTCCTTAAATACTGTAGGACTCTTTCAGTTTTCTATTTCTTCATATATCAGTGTTAGCTAACTTAAAACACACTAAGGTACTCACATTGGTGTGGTCAGGCCTCGCTGGTTTAAATTAGAGATTGCAAATTTCAATGCCAGTGGAAGCTTGCCTACTAATGTAAACGACCAAGGCTGGCCCAGCAGGAAGGCAGTCAGAACCTGGGGTGGGGGGGGGTGCCTACAGAGGACATAATCCCTTTACAGAGTGGTGGCCAGGCAGCTCCAGCCAATTATTACCAGATAAGAAACTGAGCGCAATATGACCAAATCATTCCTTTAAATGAGAAATGAAAAATGTAGATGACTCAGAAAAAAAAAAAAAAACCTCTGAATATTTCAATGTTGACTAATTCAAAGTAAAAAGAATAACTGTGTGGGCTAAACAAAACATGTGTGCATGTCAAATTTAGCCAGAAGATTGCTAGTTTGCACCTTTTACTCCAAACTTGGGGTAATATATATAGAAAAAGCACAATAGCACACATACAATTCCGTTTTTAAATAATAAAGATTATTTATATTTGGCTTTACTTATTTAATTCACACAAATATAAAAGCTTATCATTTACTGATAAATTATAAAAGATACCATATTTTTTTTAAGTTTGTTTTAAAACACCCAAGCCCCTGAACATTTAGGATATTTTCATTTGCTCTCAGGGTTTTGCATTGGTTTTCCCCAAAATCTTATTTTGATGAGAAATTGGGACCTTTTTTTTTTAAGATTTTATTTATTCATCTGACAGACAGAGATCACAAGTAGGCAGAGAGGCAGACAGAGAGAGAGAGAGGGAAGCAGGCTGCCTGCTAAGCAGAGAGCCCGAAGTGGGGCTCGATCCCAGGACCCTGAGATCATGACCCAAGAGCCGAAGGCAATGGCCCAACCCACTCAGCCACCGAGGCGCCCCGCTTTGGGACTTTTTAAAGGAGGACTGATTGGAATTAAGCTGTTCTAACGCAAAGGTTAACAAGTTCACTATACCAGGCAGGTGGGGACCACACAGATACAAAAAGTCAACTGTCTTTGTAGTCTATAATCTTAAGTATAAAATGGCACACTAAAAATACAAGGACTTTGGGGCGCCTGGGTGGCTCAGTGGGTTAAAGCCTTTGTCTTCGGCTCAGGTCATGGTCCCAGGGTGCTGGGATCGAGCCCCACATTGGGCTCTCTGCTCAGCAGGGAGCCTGCTTCCTCCTCTCTCTCTGCCTGCCTCTCTGCCTACTTGTGATCTCTCTGTCCAATAAATAAATAAAAATCTTTAAAAAAAAATATAAGAACTTTGAACAATCAAGCCATTTTCTTTTTTTGTAAGATTTTATTTTTAAGTAGCTCTATACCAGGTGTGGGACTCGAACTCATGACCCTGAGATCAAGAGTCGCACTCTCCACCTACTGAGCCAGCCAGGAAGCCCTCGATTCATTTTCAAACAAAATTTGACATAAAACAGTTCATATTGTTGGGATTATTAATATGTGCCTCAAGTAATTTGGGGGCTATTTTGAGGATTAGGTATTAGGTATTATCTCATTATTATGACCATTATGAAAGATATTACCTATTTATCTCCACGTCTAGGGAAAATTTAAGAAATTGGAATGAAAGAACAATAATAAAAATGAAAAATTTAAAATAACAATAAAATAATCATCTAAGTGACTATCTGATATATAGAGTTAAGCAATCTTTTTATAAAATTCACGAATATAAAAATAATCGTTTATTTGATTTTTCTAGTTTTTAAACTGTGTTACACACCCCATCTCATTTCATCTTAGAAGAGCACGGAAAGGATATAGGATAGGTTGTGTTGTTCCCATTTTACAGTCGATAGCACTGATGCTTAAAGAGATTATGTTATTGTCTTAGTCTGTTTAGAAGAAAATACCGCAGACTGGGTCGCTTACCAAAAAACAGAAAGTATTGCTCACAGGTCTGGAGGCTGGAAGCCCGTGATGGAGGCGCCAGCAGGGGCGGGTGAGGCCTTCCCTCTGGTCACAGTTTTCCAGTAGCGTCTTCCTGGGAAGGAACGGGCCAGGGCACTGTATGGGACCTCTCTCTTGGAGGAACACTAATTCCAGTCAGGAGAGCTCCACCCTCATGACTAATCACCTCCCAGAGGCCCCACCTTCCAATGCCATCGCCTTCAGGGACTAAGAGTTCAACAGTTAAGTATTTCAAGGAGACAAATATTCAGACAGTAGGAGTGATTTGGTTTTTTTTGAACATCGCACAGTGTTAGAGTCTTGGTTGAATCCAGCAGTTTCTAGCTGAACCCTGGGTACTCTTCGCTCTTGTTCTGTGTGAGACACTCCACAAGCATAGGAAAGACAATCGTGGGGACCCAGGCCTTGTCTACAAACTTGGGCATGTTTTCCACTTTCCCTTTTTTTTCAAGTGTCTATTAGGCAAATTAGGAAGTGAAACATAACCTGAAAGGTTCTATTTCCTTTTTTAATTTGATATGGAACTAATAAAAATTAGAATTTATGCTTCATTTAATACGATCAAAACAACCAAATAAACACAACTGTGTCTGTCTTGTCAATTACAGTAAACATTTAACTACAATTGTGTTATCAGAATGTTAACATTTTACGATTTTGTATTTCTTTAATAAGAGAAAGGAAGTTGGTAAAGAATGTTAATACTAGTTATGCATCCCCAAGGCCTAAAAATAAGATGTGGGAATTTTCTATTTATTCGGTTTAGATCTTAGAGTAAATGAATAAATAAGAACAGCACAAATTTGATTATTCCAGTAGGAATCTTTGTTCTAAAGTTGGCAGCTGCCAGTTATTCCTAGCATTTTTAAACGGATTCTATGTAATAAAATCACGTGTTATTTCTGATAAAATGGGCAAAACACATACAAAATGCCTTAGTTTGTCTTAACTCTCAGCGGCAGAGTACTGCCAACATTATTCAGTTCCTTTGTCCTTTCCAGACAAAAGCCACCTCTATATAGCTCTGTAAGTCTTCAATTCCAGAGTATTACTGTTATCTTAATGGGATTGTACTTGGTTATCTGATAAATTGTTGGCAACCTACCCACATTACTTCCTTTGACTGACATAAAATTCACTCAACAATTGACCAGCTTTATCTTGCAGGTAGTAAAGGGAAGGGCTTGCTTATTCCTGGATGCACCTAGGTTTCAGGCCTTTGAAAAAGATTGAAGATACCAGTTGGCCTACCTGCCCTAAGTAGATAATACAGACTAAACTGGAGAAGTTATTGCGTAAGTTGTATGGAATTTTCTATTTTGAGAGAAACAAACACACACTTGCGTTCTTTTAAACCTTCTGTTTCCCAGGTTGTGTCCAGGTTCCAACCATTATACATCTTACTGTCTCTTTCCCTCTTAAATCCTTCTCCTCCCCTTCCTTCTACTTCTACCTTCTAGAAGGTTCCTTGTACTTCTCCCCCTCTCCCAGCTGCTGTGAAGCAGTCCTTTTTGCTCCTTTCTGTCAAGGCTAAATTTGGCACATTCATTCAGTTGGCTTGGGAGACCACTTAGTGCTCTGTCTTTTTTGAACATAGGAATCTTGACACTGGCTATCATTTTGAAGACTGTCATTCAGAGATTTATCTATTGGAAGGAATCCATCAGTGTATTTGGTTGGACTATTTAAAGAAGCCTTTAATTGGAGATTTCAAGACATCAGAGGAGATTCCCTGAGAATGACTGAACTCATGCTATATAAATGAGAATGATTTTCCATTTGTTGTATACTTAACTGAAGCCTGACTAATACAAAGTCATATAACTAAAAAAATCAAATAAACAAACTCCACTATGCCTAAACGCATAGCAGGCATTCCGGTATTAGCTTTCAGTTCCTCTTTCATAGAAACTAGACAAATCAGAAAAAGGGATTTTATCCCAGTCCTGCTATATAGATTACGTTTTCCCCACAACATCGCCTTTTTATTGATTTTCTTCGTTGTGCATTATTCCAATCTTGAGTCACATATGGTGCTTTTTTCTCTCAGACCTTTTAATACTCATTGACAAGAATTCTTGGTCTCTGTGTAAGTGTGCTCCAAGTGCACGTTCGAAATAGGGATTTCTCATCAACCCGCTAGACGTGCTACTTCCAATATGTTATACAAAGTGTTTGCTGCCAGTTATTTGCCACCTAGAATGTTTTCTCTCTCTTCTGTGTTTCTCTACTGGCCTCTCCTCCCTCTCTCTTCCTCCCCCCTTTCCCCCTCCCCTCCTTTCCCTTCTTCTGGGTTCTACCTTACATTGGGCAGTAGAAGGATTCTGTTCTCGGTTCCTTTTTGTAGATAGAGAAACTTTCAGATTAGAGGCTAATGAGAAAAATAAGGCTATTCCGTTCTATAGATGTACAGATGTCCTCACATCAAGAGGCCCCCTCCAGTACGCCGACCTTGAACCTTCTCTTTATGTGCAGTCTGTGTGGGCTACTCCTGTACACAGTAAGCATACCCTACGTCTTCTTTGTTTGGATACCCCTGTTTCCTCGGCTCTGGTTTGTGCTAAAATGTCATATCCCAGTAAAAGAATTCCAATACAAACAGAACAAAGAAAAAGAAGTTCCAATTAAACACAGAGAAACATTGCTGCTGGAATTTTAATGTGCATATGAATCACCTGAGAATCTTGTTGAAATTCAGATTCTGACACAATCACTGTGGAGTGAGACCCAAGATTCTGCTTTTCCAACAGTCGCTCGGGTGATGCCACGTGCAGCTGGTCTCTGGACCAGACCTGGAGCAGCGAGGCAGGAGATTATTTTTTATTTGCCCTTCACTTAGTTTATAATAACTCTCAAAACAGATTGCGGACTTTAAAACAACTTAGAGCACCAAATAAAGATTGTCCCATGCCTAATTTTTTAAATTGACCATCTTGAATCAAAATTATTTGATCAAGGGCGTCTGGGTGGCTCAGTCAGTTAAGTGTCTGCCTTTGGCTCAGGTCATGATCCCAGGATCCTGGGATCCAGCCCCACATCAGGCTCTCTCTGTTCCGTGGGGATCTACTTCTCCCTCTCCCTCTGTCTGCTCCTCTGCCTGCTTGTGCTCTCTCTTTCTCTCTTTCTGTCAAATAAATAAATAAAATATTTTAAAGAAAATATTTGATCAACCTTCCAGGTGTGCATATCTCTTGTTACTTTGAATAGGTTCCAATGAAATGGTGATCTCTGAGTAAGAGTGTAGGGTAAGTGACTTCTAATTGGATTTTGTTGAAGATTTATGCTTCTACCTGCTTTTGAAAGAATTAGCAGTGGCTCAAATTGAGCACACGATGAGCCAGTGGCAGGAAAACCTAAGTGCATCTGACATCTTAGCTTGTCAGTTCTAGGAGACAAGCTTCTGTTACTTGGTAGCAAGCTACTGGGAATATTGGTGTTCAAAGCTGTATTTTCCCCAAGGCAAAAACAGCATCAAAATATAAAAAGCTTTTTACTTCTGGCATGAGTGATAAAGATGCAGAACTGAGAAGCAGGTGAAAAAACTTAGCTCATACTTCTAAAGGCTAATTTTATCTAAGTGTTCTTGTCCAGCTGTTCTTGGTAGGTCCAGCTGCTAGTTGAACAGGACAGGTGGTAATCCCTGTTCAGTGGCTCATTATCACCCAAAGGCTTTGATCTGGCTAATACATAATCAATCAGGTTCTGAATTTTAATAGCCTTCATATTTTCATTTCACTTGTTTTACCTAGATTTATTTTCCAAAGTCCCAATATGATTTTGTTTTTTAATAAGACTATTTTTGATCATTTATTTATTTTGACATAACTAGGCTCATGATATACCAGCTGGAGTTTATTACGCCCCTGAATCATAAACTTTTTTTCTCCCTTCCCTCTCCTCTCCTTACAAGATCCAAATTGCAAAACCTAAGGATAAAGTTTTAATTTTGGAAGCACAAAAGACAGAAACCGTTTCAGAGGAGAGCATTAGTGAAAATCAATACCTGAGAGCCTCATTTTAAGACCCTGAGCCTTACGGTTTATGCTGCTTTTCTGGTGTCTTCAGACTTGTGATGTGCATAAGTGAAGACTAAAAAACATTTTAAAAGTCTCAGATGTGGAAAGTTAACCCCCTTCAACTAGTCATGTATCCTATTTTCTGTAGTGCATATGGTGATCCTTAATTAGAAAGGTGATGACCGAGGTATTTTCCAAAAGTTTCTCTATTTGTTAAATTCTTTTGTGTTAATATAGCTAAGTTGTTTTTACATACATAGGGATATATGGGGAGATCTAGTTTCCTCACAGAGATAGACTTCTAAGGTTGAGAGAACCAACTGAAATGTTTGTCTTTTCACTCACAAGTATCTCTGTGTTTAAGAATTTGCTTCTTTTTACACAAAGAGTTAATATCTTCAGGTGACAGAACTGTCTTTAATGTACTAGAGAAGAGCTTCGAAATGGAATGGATTGAGGGGTTGGGGAATAAGCAGAAGACAAAGCACCCTAAAAGACCAAGGTTAAAACACCAATTGGAGGAAAAGTTTATGTTATCCCTCTGGTATGCTCTGGTAGTTTGTGGGGGGGGGAAACAATTTATAATAAAGTTTTAAAAATCACTGACAGTACTTTAGGTCCTGTTCGCTTTGCCTACTTCCTTGTTGTCTCAGAATAGCACCTCTAGGGACAATGGAATGGTCCCAACAGCCTAAATATGGTAAACTTTAAAAGCAGATGGCTTGGGGGGTGCCTGGGTGGCTCTGTTAGTTGAGCATCCAACTCTTGGTTTCGGCTCAGGTCATGATGTCAGGGTCATGGGACCGAACCCCCCCCCACCCCACCCCACTGTGCTCTGGGTTCCGCTCTCTGCTTGTGTCCAGCTTGGAGTCAGCTTGAGATTCTCCCCCTCCTCCTCCGCCCCTCCCCACCCGCACTTGTGCTCCTGCTCTCTCTCTCTCAACTAAATAAAACTTTTAAAAAATAAATAAAGAAAAGCAGATGGCTCGGGGCCATTCTCCTTATTATATCACTGCTTTCAATAGCATGACTGCTGTTCTCCAACACCCTCTTTGTTTTTCGCTTCATTACTGGCACATGTCTTTAATATGTAATCTATAACATTAACATGAAAATGGCTCTCAAATACTATTACTTTCTCCATCTGTGACCCAGTACTGTTTATCGTCATCTAATGATCATTCGTATTGCAGATGGTCCTTCGGAATAGCATTTTAAAGATGCTGAGGATGCTTACTACATAGATTGACAGACCAAATGGTTTCACATCTAAAACTTAAAGTCTCTACAATATGTGATAAGTGACTGGAGATGGAAAGCATCAGTCCGTTCCAAAGTGAGGTATCAGAGGGACAAAAGGAGAGCGATAGAAAAAAAAAAAGAATACAGAGACCCATACACATATGTGTGTATAGCGGAGGTGTTCGTATGATCTTTAAGGGGAGTTGGAGTGGGAAGAACAGAACTTAATCATCAGAAACACTTTGTTATTGCAGTTCTTGAACAAGGTGTTTACACTTCCTTTCTGACAATTCAGCACAGCTGTGATAGGAAAGGAATGATGATTACAGTGACAATGGAGGTACTTCTCTGGCTCACCATGTATTCAGTCTCTAGGCTGAAATTCCAGATGTTGGAGCTCCACAGAGCCTCTTTAAGTTGGTTCTTTCTTCTTTCTCAAGATCCTATCACCAAGGAGTCTTCGTCTTCATCAACTTTCCTTCTCCTCTCTATTCTTCCCTCAGAGACAGGCCCTTGGTAGAAACTGTCAATAGACTATGTGGGTTGAAGCAGAGGTATCGTCTGTCCCCAGCTGGCCTGCCACCACACCTGCTGTGATCATGTTCATCTCACCACCAGCCACAGTGTTGGGGAGGAAGGTGTTAACGAGTCTGTTGACAACACTCCCGTTCCCTCCATGAGGTCAAAAACAATATTTTCTTGATCTTGCTTCATATTTCATTTTCTTTTTCCCTCTCCAGGTAAGCTCTTTGTGAAAATTAGCCCACATGTTTGATCATTCTCTGCATAACGTTGTGGTTCTTTTTTTTTTTTTTTAAGATTTTATTTATTTATTTGACAGACAGAGATCACAAGTAGGCAGAGAGGCAGACAAAGAGAGAGGAGAAGCAGGCTCCCTGCTGAGCAGAGAGCCCGATTCTGGGCTCGATCCCGGGACCCTGAGATCATGACCTGAGCCAAAGGCAGAGGCTTTAACCCACTGAGCCACCCAGGCGTCCCAATGTTGTGGTTCATAATATGACTCTTAAGTCAGAGAATATATGGAGGCTAAAGTTTAAAGTGGACCAAGTCAGAGCAGTTATCAGGGGCACCCGGTGGCTGTGTTGGTTGAGCGTCAGACTCTTGGTTTCTGCTCAGGTCCTGATCTCAGGGTCCTGGTTTTGAGCCCCACCTTGGGCTCTGTGCTCAACAGAGTTTGTGTCCCCTGTCCCTCTCTCTGCCCCCCGCTGCCCCCCCTCACATATGTGCACGCACTCGCTTGCTCTCTCTCTCTCTCTCTCAAATAAATCTTAAAAAAAAAATTCAGTGGGGTAGGTAGGGTTGGACATATTTTTGCCTTTTCTCACTCTTCAGACACTGTATTGTCTGAAATCATGTCCTAGATTTATATTTGCCAGGTTGAAAAGATACCTATAAATACAAACTCTTCTATGAAAACATGACCATTTTCATTTCTCCAAAGGATTTTTCCCCAAATTTCAATTGTTGCGCTTTTGTTAATTTTTATGTAAAAAGCAAAATTTTAGGTGCGACCTAATCAGACTCTCTTGGCTCTTTCATTAAAAATTTCACCTAAAATTTGATTGGCTTCATTATTATTAAAGGTTACTAAAATGTCTTCTGGTTAGAAAAGTTAAAAAACCTATGTCTATAGAGTCATACAGGGACGCCTGGGTGGCTCAGCTGGTTGAGCGGCTGCCTTCGGCTCAGGTCATGATCCCAGCGTCCTGGGATCGAGTCCCACATCGGGCTCCTTGCTCAGCGGGGAGCCTGCTTCTCCCTCTGCCTGCCTCTCTGCCTACTTGTGCTCACTCTCGCTCCTCTCTCTCTCTGACAAAAAAAAAAAAAATTCTTTAAAAAAAATAGAGTCATACAAAAAGTTAGGAAATTTAATTAAAAAGACCAGTGGATAAATTTAATTCAGAATTATTTGGTGATACTATGTGTATCTGCCTTTGTTTTCAGAATAGTATAGATTATTATATTTTGAAATAGTCTAAAGTGGAAATCAGACTCTACTTGACTCAAAAAGCCCCTTTTTCTAGATGTTTTCAAAATGATGGTTGAAATTCACTGGATTCCTATGTTCACATTTAATCCTCATGCACAGGCTTTCTGGTTTTTCCCAGCTCTCCTCTAACTGTCCTTTACAAATATAAGAAGTATTCCTCCACACACAAAATTCCCTTGATTATGTATTAGAAAGAACTGACACTTTGCAGCAAGGTTTAGGAAAAGCTAACGTAAGTAGAGCTTCTGTGAAAACTGCTTTACAAAAAATACCGGGTTTACTGCTAATAAATAAGGGAATTTTTTTTTTTTTACCATTTGCATTTGCTCTTCATTGTAACTCATAAACGACTTTATTAGTCCTAGGTAACACATTTCTTTTTGCTGTGGGTAAACATGCTGCTCCAGTAAAGTGTTCGTTTACAACATTCAGAATCTTAAAATACAACCAGTGTCACCAGAGGGTAGAAAAGTAGAGGGAAGAAGTACATCAACAACTTTCCCCCCAGTGAATGATCTACTGTAAAGTTCAATAATCATATTTCATGTATAAAGGGAGCCATTCTTTGTTTTGCATACGTGTCTTTACATTTGATTAAAATTAAATATAAATGTATGCCAATCATTTAGCTATAGTTATATGAAGCCTCTGCGTGATGCAAACTGGAGATTTGAGTGCAATTTTAGGAAAGTAAATAAATGTTACTTTCGCTGTATGACTAAAACAGCCAGGTATGTTCCCTCATTTCCTTACAAAATGGAAAAATGACCCCCGAAAAGCAGTGAAATACGGAATTTGGTTATATTGCATAGTAGAGAGACCAGAGTAGTTCCTGATGGTTCCTGTCTTCCCAGCATTTATGCGCTACAGCAGGAGACCTAGATGCAAACAGTCCCAACTCAGTCAGCTGTGTGCTAGTAGAAAGTTGCTCACTGAATATAGCCACAGAACAGTGCCCTCTTCTAACCTTCTTAACCCCTTCCCTGCAACTACTATGACTTAGAAGTCAGAAATAGAGAACCACTTCTTTACTGAAGGTCGTAAATTCATTAGGGCCACAGATAAGTAGAGAACAATTTAATACAGTCTGCAACCTCCAGATCCCTTGCTTTTTAGGAGAGTATCCTGGCTTTTAAGATGCCATAAGTCCAACCAAACTTTCATTCAGGTTTAATGGGAACAGGATCTTTTTCTAGACTATCCTTGAGATAATCTCAACTCATAACACTTTTGTTTTAAATAAATAAATAAATAAAATCGAGGGGCACCTGGCTGGTTCAATCAGTAGAGCACGTGTCTCTTGATCTTGGGGTTGTAGATTTGAGCCCTATGAGTAGAGATTACTTAAAAATGAAATCTTAAAATAAACTCAAATCAATTCCACGACCAGATCTCATTTGTTAGGGGTGTTGTCATGTGATTTTAGTGTCCAACCTCTGTTAGGATGCAGAGCCCCTTTCCACTTGGTAGGAGTGCTTTCTCTTAACCTAATAGCAATTAAAACTTTACTTCTGCTACCATGGAAAGAGCTACTGGTGATAGACTTGGAGAAAGCATGGTAAGGGGATTGGTGATGTTATACAGGGAACAAAGAAAACATTATTTTGACCTTTAAAAAATAAGATAAATTTTTTAAAAATTACAAACCAGGTTCACCTGGGTGGCTCGGTGGATTAAGCGTCTGCCTTCATCTCAGGTCATGATCCCAGGGTCCTGAGATGGAGCCCCTGCATCCCACCCCTGCCCCCACCCCCAGCATCGGGCTCCCTGCTCAGCGGGGAGCCTGCTTCTCCCTCTCCTTCTGCCCATCCCCCGCTCATGCTCTCTTTCACTCTCTCTCTCAAATAAGTAACTAAAATCTTTTAAAAAATTACAACCCCCCCCAAAAAATTACAACCCATTTAGCCTGATGTTGATGAGCGCTACAATCTTCAAAGATGACACTTGAAGAGAAGAATAAGGAGTATTCATAAAAACCTACTCCTTGGCAGTCAGCATGATGTCCTCAAAACTCGTCATTTTTGTTATGGCTACCAAAAGGTTAGAGGAGAAGACTGTTATCGATGCTATATCTTAGGATTTTATACCATATTTTTCAAGTTTTCTTTTGGTAGTCTTGGGAACAAGAGAAACAAGTGTGGGCTGAATAATAGACTGAATATGCTGATAAACAAAAACACCCAAAGAATGTCAATTGACAAATGAGGACTACCATCCAGTAGAGTTGCCTCCTGTCCTTGCCCCCTTGAGGTATGCAAGCCTTTGCACGCGGATGCTGCTTTTTATCACCCTGGCCCTCTGCCTGAAGACCTCAGCTGGCCAATTTCGCCCAGGTATCACTACCTCTGTGAACCCTTCTTTAAAGTCTCCGTTCAGCTAGCACAGCTTTCCACCAGCGTTTCTCTGAGTTGTGATTGTTTGTTTATACATATGTCTCCTGCTGTAGTGTATGAATGCCAAGAAGATAGAAACCATTTTGATCCATTTTGGTCTGTTTACTACGGAACAGAACTGGAAGGCAGCTGTGGCTCACCACTATACCACCAACGCTACTACGGAATAGAACTGAATAGGTGCTCACTTGTTGAGAGAACGATTGTAAATAGCCACTATCCTTACTAACAAATTTGAAACTGATGGAATTTGTAAATACTTCATATCATAAATACATCAAAATATTAATAGATTTCAATCAGTTAGAAAAATCAGCTCTTATTAGGAGATGAAATATGAAGGCATATTTTAAATAGGACATAAATCTCACATTTAGACTCAAGTAATTTAAGAACACAGGAGGAAAGAGACCTTAATTAATACAAGATTATGTTTAAAAACCCTTGTGTCTTCTAGCAATCCATGAGTTCAGTATGAACAAAAAGTGTGGCATTTATGAAACTAAAATGCTACAACAGTTATAGATGGCATTATATGGGCAAAAAAGGGGGCTTTAAGTATCCCACTTACTCCATTCTGAACATCACATTTTAAATGGATCGTCTTACTCAAAATAGCCCCAGGATAGCCAAGGGCCTATAGGCCATATTATAGGAGAAAAAATATATAAGTAAATGCAGGTATTTAGATTTGGCTTAGAGAGAAGTACTATTAAGGAGAATGTAATAGAGGGCCTCAAATATTTGGAGGAAGTCATGAAGCAGTGTGTTTTATTGCATTTTGGTTGTGTTGTTGTGTTTTTTGTTTATTTTTCCTTGTTTTGTGTTGCCCTGTTTTGCCCTGAGAATAGATTCAGCTATACATATGGGAGTTAGAAGAAGGCCAACTCTAAGTAAATATTACAGAAAATTTTGTTGGGGGGGTGATTAAAAGAAAATTTTGCAATTGAGCTACCAAAAAACTCGCCTTGCAGTAGATATTCAAGGCTGAAATGACTGCTTCACCCCTAAAGGCAATTTGGTATTGGATGAGAGGATCTAATTCATTAACCTTTAAGGTTGCTTCATAATCTAATGTTTTGATATTTTTAGAATTAATCAGAAGGGACTGACAGCATGACCTGAATCTGTCCTATATTTATATAAACACCCCGTGTAATGCACCTCATTTTCTGTCCACTTGTATACATTTTCAAACATTAAATGTGATTTTAGGGCAACTGCTTTTACGAAAAAAAATTTTTTAGATCAACTTTATTAAAGATCATTTACACACAATAAATTACATCCATTTAAATTGCACAATACTGATGTACACTGATTTTTTATAAACGTGTACCAATAAAACCACTACTACAAAGTACAAAAAACTCTGATCCCTTCAAAACAGCCTTGTGCCCCTTTGCCAACCATTCTTCCCTTTACCCACGGCCCCTGGCAATCGCTTATCAGCTCTCTGTGCCTATAGATGAGTTTGCATTTTCTAGAATTTTATATAAATGGAATGGCATGGTATTTTTGCGTCTATGGTTTCTTACTCTTAGCATAATGATTTTGAGTATCTGTACTTGAAAATCAGTAGTTAATTCATTTTTGGTTTTGTTTTTATAAAGTAGCATTTTTTTATTATTATCTGTTAGCCAGCATATAGTTAAGTTCATTCCTTTTTAATGGAAGAGTACTTTCTGTTGTTTGAATAATACCGTATTTCGCTTTTCTGTTTACCTGCTGGTACACATTTGGGTTTTTATGAGTAAAACCGGTAAAAATTGTACACTTGTTCTACCTCAACTTAGAAATCATAATTTTGAGAAGCACACTACAAAAATAACCTTATGGGTTATGTGTCTATTTGTTTATTGTATTCATATCAAGTATTATCTTAGTGAACAAGCAACTAGGATAAATTGAACAGATGTCAGCTGAGTTCTGGGAGAAAGTCTTAGTTTCTCACATTATTTCTTGGGAGTAGTTATGTGTTGGCTCTATTTTGCTGTATAATCAACTATTCCCCAAATTAATGGCTTAACCCAGGGGGCAGCAAACACTTCTATAAAGGACTGAACAGTAGGTATTTGAGGCTTTGTGGTACATATAGGATCTCTGTTGTATATTCTTTTTTTTTTTTTTTTTGGTCCAACTCTTTAAAACTGTATGTATACTTGGGTGGAAGGCTCTGTGAAAACAGGCCACAGGCCAGACTTGGCCCATGAGCCATGGTTTGTAGCTCCCTTAACACAACCACAGCTTATTTATCTCACTCTTAGAAAATGAACTGGGCCGTTCTAGTGGTCTTTGCTAGGCCTGCCCATGCATCTGTGGTCAGCTCGTGGCTGGATGGGCTCTTGTAGCCTGATTTGCTTGTCTGATGGTTGACAGGCTATTGTTTAGGAACAGATTCGACTAGGTCTTTGTGTCTCATGATCCAACAGGATAACCCAGGCCTCTTCACAAAGACCCTTGTCAGGTTTCTGCTTGTGTCACATTTGATATCATCCATTGGCCAAAGCAAGTCATGTCATAGGGTCATCACAGATAACAGGACAGGGAAAGACTCCAGCTTCTGATGGGAGGAGGTACAAAGACACATGGCAAGAGCTAGTTACCAGTGAGGGGCCAGAATTTGGGGCCATTTTGCCGTATGTTGCAGGGCATTTGGAGAAAAGTTACCAGCAAGTTCTACTGCAGAGTGAATTTAGGTGTAGTTGAAATGAGATGTGCTCTGATAATTCTTATTTTGTGAGTAATCATGCTGGCCTGGGCTGTTGATGTATAGCTTCCTAGACAAGGGTAGAAATAAAGTATCTATAGTCTGGTGATTTTCAAAGATGAAAAATACCAATGAGAAATATACTTAATCACTTATTACTACAGCGTATTCAGTGAATGCTGCTGTGATTAAATACTGACAGAGGAAGGATTATGACTTCTTCTCTGGTTATTCTCCTGGCTGGTCACTCTATTGAAGAGAATTTTATTCTCAAAGGTGTTGTTATTTTGCCTTTTCCTATGCCTCATATCCCCATAACTACACCCTGTCTAGAGTGTTCCAACAATCATATAAGAATCTTTTTTCTTTTGGGGCGCCCGGGTGGCTCAGTGGGTTAAAGCCTGTGCCTTTGGCTCGGGTCACAATGCCAAGGTCCTGGGATTGAGCCCTATGTGGGGCTCTCTGCTCAGCAGGGAGCCTGCTTCCCTTCCTCTCTCTCCACCTGCCTCTCTGCCTGCTTGTGATCTCTGTCAAATAAATAAAATATTAAAAAAAAAAAAGAATCTTTTTTCTTTTGCATAAGTATGGTCATTCCGGTTTTTATAAACACTCAAATCAGATTTACCCCAGCACTTAATAGGATGAATTCATAGGTATTAAGTAGAATGGGGCATCTTTCAGCCCTCAGATGTCCACATTCGGTCAGATGCACACTGGCCAATTTGTGGGCCTAGCCATGGGCTCTCTACCAAGGGCTTCCATGGATGTTCCATTGTGGGGCAAGAGCAGAAGGATGATTTCTCAGTTTGTGTTTTGCAGTAGTGTTGCTCAGACAGGCAGCAGGCATGTGTGTGCAGTAGGGTGGGCTCGTAGTTACTCCCCTTGACAATACCTTTTGCAGCAATGTTTTTCCCCCTGCAATGTGACATCACCATGTCCTCTGGAGTAGAAAGAAAATATTGAGTAGTTCCTACCGTAGGCTCCTACAGTCTCCTCAATGAACAGCTGGCAGAGAGACACGCTCTAAAACTTCAGGCAGACCCTCAGACCCTAGCAGCGCCCCCTGTGGCTAGAACTTCAGATCTGGTGAATGTCCCCCTCCTGAAGCTTGTTATGCCCTTCCAGTCCTCCTAAGGTTTCAGCTCTTACCAGAGAATAAAACTATAAGCTGACTGCCCCCAGCTTCCTTCTGAGTCTGTTAATACATGCCTATCCAATAACTACACATTCTTTTCTTCCATGCAGTGAAGATCTCTAGCTTTCCTGTTTCTTGACCAATCCACCCTTTATATATCATTCTAGTGCAAACACACATGTGTGTGCACACACGTTATCTGTATAAATATTTCTCTGTGTTTATATGTGGAAAGAAGAGTATCACAAAGCATTACTTATCCTTACCGTATAATCCATTCTCATATTTTCTATTCTTTTCTTTGTTATTGAAAACAATATCCGTGATGATACAGTCTCTAGATTTCACAGCCTATGAGTGGTTCATGACCTACAGTTTGGAAAAATACCGTACCATGCTTTATCTCTATCTTGGGTCCATCTATGAACAAGTGGCATTCTCGGCTCACTTTGCTTTGATTCCCGTAAGATGGCTTTGGCTCAGGGGCATCAGAACCTTGGTTTATTTAGATCTAAGAGCAGAATTGAGATTTTGGCTTGCTTTACTTAAAGAATTATGTTCTTTTCCTCTTATCAGTAATTTAAATAATAAACTCGATGGTATTTCCTCTTACCCTTTTTCTTTTGCTTTGGCATCCAGAAAGCCCACAGCCAAATTAGAACCCCTTTTCAAAAAGGTTGGATTGAAAATATTGGCATATAGAAAAAGGTTTAATCTGAAGTAGATAGTACAATGAATTTTCACAGTCTGAACACACCTCAGTAACCAGCATCCAGATCAAGAAACAGAACATTCCCAGCCCCAGAAGTCCCCTAGGCCACCCCTGCCCACTTCCAATCATTACCCACTCTCCACGGGTAATCACTCTCTTGAATGGGAACACCATAAATTAATCTGGCCTGTTCTGGTACTTCATGTAAATGGATTCATGCAGCATGTACTCTCTTGCGTCTCGCTTCTTAAAACTCACATTCATCTATAGTATTGGATAAAGTTGTGTGAATATGCTATGATTTATATATTCTATTGCTGATTGACACTTGATACAAAGAATGATGTTAGAAACATTCTAAACTGTGTCATTCAGTGAATCTGTGTCTAAGTCCCTTTTGGAAATACACTAAGGAGCAGCATTTCAGGGTCACTCGGTAGGCATGTGCTCAGCGTGTATGCATTAAGCCAGTTTTCCAATATGGTTGGACCAGTGTATATTCCCATCAGCAAAGCAGGTGAGTTCTAGTTGCTCCACGTCCTCCCCAAGCCTTGTATGTAGCTAAATTTTACTAACCATATCAAGCCCGATGATCTTCAAATCAGTGTTCTGACTTTTCCTCCCTTCTTAATGCTTTATTCTATTTACATTCTCTTCATGCTGGATTTTATCTATTCATTTTTGAAATTTATTCATCCTTCTAAGTTGCCCTATGGTACAATATGAGATATAAATACATACGTAGTATATACACAGACATGAATTCTCAGGTAGTGGCACCATTACCAAAAATCCTAGAGTCTTCCCTTTCCTCCAGAAACGGTTGGTTGAAATCTGATTGGTTGAAAAGTAAAATTGATTGTATCCTGTAACTTGTCTTGAGTTCAACCTCCGCACCAATTCTCAATGCTACTTTCTTAATTCAGGATTTCATCCCCTCTCTCTGCCTTTTTCTTTTCTTTTCTTTTTCAAAGATACTTATACCCCACCCCAAAGGATCTGCTTTTCTTTTTTAATGAAGTAGAGTTGAGACACAATGGTACATGAGCTTCAGGTGTTCAACATTGCAATTGGACAAGTGTGTACTTAGGCTGTGCTAACAAATATAGCTCCCACCTGTCACCAGACAATGCTGTTAGAATACCATGGATTCTGTTCCCTCTGCTGAACTTTTTTCCCTGTGACTTATTCATTCCATATCAGGAAGCCTGTATTTCCCACTCCCCTTCAGCCGTTTTGCTCATCCTCTCTTAACTGGACTATTTGCAGTGGTCTACACTGCATACATTTCCATTCCACTCCATACCTACTTCTCCATGCTTGTTTATTCCCACTCCAAACTCAATTCTCTTTAAAAAGAAAAGTCATCACAAGTACGGATAATGCCAATTTTTTTCTTGTCTTTCTATCATTGGAGGAAAGGCTTCTAAGGGATGAGAACAAGTCAACGTGTGAGGATATAGATTCCCACACTAGAGTATTGACTCAAGTCAATAGAATATAACTCAAGAATGTGATTTGATATTCTAGTAGGGACAGTAGTATTTTTTTTTTAAGATTTATTAGAAAGTGTGAGCACAAACCGAGGAATGGGCAGAGTGAGAGGAACAGAGAGAATCATCAGATTCCTGCTGAGCAGGGAGCCCGAGATCAAGACCTGCGCAGAAGTCAGATGCTTAACCAGCTGAGCCACCCAGGTGCCCTGGGACAGTAGTATTTTCTGAATATTAACCTTCCTGAGATACAAAAGCCAATACTGGCCGAATTCTTTTTTGAATCCCAAAAAGAAGATAATCTGATTTTATAACACAGCAGTATGTTAACATTTAAAAATCTGTGCTTCGGTAAATTATTAATATGAGAGATTAGCTCACAGAGTCAGTTTGAGAAACTTGCTTCTGTTCTTCATATACAAACAAAAACATGCATGAAACCTGAGATTTAAGCCTAGTTAACTCTTCATTGGCATGTGTGTTCCTTAAACCCAATAGGCTAAACAACTCTTCCCTTTTGCTTCCTTTTTTACGTCTGTTTCTATACTTAGAGTCCATCTGATACTGTGTTTCCTCATGTTCTATCTCCATCCTCCTTCACTAGATTCTAAGCTCCTTAAAGTCTATACCATATTTGGGTGGTCCTGGTTGTAATTGTAATTGTAATCTGGTTACAAAGCTGAAATTTTAAACTATGTCCCAGCCAATCCTCCAAACATTTTTCTAGGCTTTACAAATAGTAAAGATTAGTGGAAAGAGGTTAACTGATAGGCAAAGACACACGTAAGTGTCCAATAAATACATCATGATCACAGTCATCTAAAGAAACGAATTACGGTAATATGCACAAAAAACTTACTCTGGGTACAGCACATGAAAAAACGTTCTCAGAGATATGTGAATAAAATTCCTTGCCTTTATATTTTCCTTTTATCTAAAAAAAAAAAAAAGCTTTGACAAACATAGACCAGAGCTGGAGTACAAGCTTCAGCCTTTGGTAAATCATTAAGTGGTTAAATTGGTTTTAACCTCCATTTCCCCCTTTACGAATTCCTGTCCCTCTGTGTCGGTCCCTGGGAGCTCTGATCACATCCTGGCTGTTGAAGGCCTGCCACCAAGAAGACTTCTCCCTCAGGGTAGAGGGGATCTTTCTCTCCCAATGTCCTTGGCAAAACCAATATTCACTGGTTTTCTCACTACTCCAGGGCGCTGCTCTCTGACAATATGAACGTGAATACACCTTTTAACATGTGTGACTAGTATGGATATTTTCCTCTCAGGCCCCCCAGAAGGATAGCAAAAGGGTGTAAACTTTACTTCTATGGCTGGCTTGTGGTTACTGATTTATCTTGTAAAAAAAAAAAAAAATCTTACTTTACCCACTTCTTCCTTCTTAGATGTACAAAACAGAAGAAGGAAAGTTTCCTTTTGCAAATTGCTAAAAAGGCAAGACAAACTCTGAGCCTGCTCATTTCCCCTCATACAGCAGTCTAAAAATGGCAAGTGAGTGTCTAGGCTGAATTTTTCTTGTGCTGTGTTCCCAACAGTATTCCTGGACATACTGGGTTTTCTTTGAAGGAACTGTAACTGCACAACAGGCTACTTTGTATTAACACAGCATCCTCCAGCCTTCAGATCACTTTCCTAGTCCTTATGTCATTTGACCCACACGATGGCCCTATGCAGTAGTAGCTGAATTTTACAGATGAGTCAACAGAGCTCCAGATGGGTTAAGGGACTGGCCTCTAAGGGGCAGAATCGGTCCAGAGCTCTGCCTTGCTGGCTTCGTGCCTCTGCCAGAATATGCTCGCTGAAGATTAAAAAGCTGCTTTTGATTTTGGTAGATATTCATCTCAGAAGGAGGGGGGGGAAATCCCCTCTTGTATCTTCATTCGGTATCATTTGAATATTAAATTTTTCTTACCTGTTTCAACTCAGGGTGACTTCTTTGTTCGCTTAATTGACTGGTAATTCCTTTGTTTACTCCCCCCCCCCCATCTTAAGAAGCAAGTCATAAGTATTAAAAATGGTTACATTAGCATTTAGCATTTTTTTTATGAAATTCGAGTGTTTCAGAATGGGTAATTTAGGCAGGCATGTATGTAGAATTTTGCATTTTAATTAAAAAGCCTCAAAATGAAATGAACCTCCGACAGTAACAAATGACTACCTCTAAAAGCTATGTTGCTATTTGATATATGTTCAGTGTTTTCTTGTGGATAGTAAGTCCTACGACTTGTTTCAAGAAAAGTGACAGGACTGAAACAATTAAAAGAGACAAAGCTGCTCTTTTTTAATCATATGCTCATAAATAAAACTGGGTTGTGAATTATTTCCAGAGAAGCAATTGACAAAGTGTAAGTAAATCACTCTAAGAACTAAAGCTTTCTTGCTTTTTTTTTTTAGAATGTTCAAACCAAACCTGTATCCTTGTCCAATTATGAATTTCCTTTGACAAATAAATATTTACAAAGTATGAAATATAGACGTTGTGTACTTCCTAAGGCCAAAGCATACTGTGAAAACTAAAATTTAATATTTTCTCTCATCTCAAATGCACCAAAATAAGAACATAACTTAAAAATCATTCTCTCTTGCAGCAGACTGTCCATTAATCACTCTTTAGGTTATATTGGCTTCATGAGTCTTCAGGTATAAAGAAAAACTGTAATTTCTAGATTGGAAAATCTGAGTATTTATGGATTTGAAGAAAACAATAACATCTAGCAAAACAGAATTTTCTGTAAGCCCCATTATGAAGTCAAGAAAGTCTCTTTCTTGTGAAAATTCTTTATGTTTTAAAGGGCTTGATTGGGTAGATCCAAGGGTTAATTTACTTGTGATCTGGGAAAAGACTGAGACTTGCCTTATTATTTTTTTTTTAATTTTTTTTTTAACTGGTGTGTGGGAGGAAGGTAGAAAGAGACCCCAGAATGAATTCACTAATTGGGGTTTTCACCTGCTGTGAGTCTAATCGAATACAAAGCCTTATTTGTAGCTGAAGAGGAAGGGAGATTATGCAGAGTGTCAGAATTTCTGCCTAGTTTTGAAATTCCTGTTATTTGGCACAATTGTTTGGGAAAGGCAGACAGATAGTTACAGCTTTGAGCACTTGTTAAGGTAGACTGGGAATGCTGTCTTAGGTCTGCTGGAACCACCTTAACTGGTTACCCATTTTTAGCAGGAGGCCGTCTGTTTGCTTTTCATGGGATAAGCTATAGCTGGCAGGCTAATAGGTACCCGAACTCTTTCCTGGGAAGCAACCGCTGGCCCGTAAGGTTAATGAAGTGTGGCTTTATTTTCGTGAAGATGTTCAACTTCACATCTTTTCAGATGTTCGGTGTGATAGAGGTGTCTCTGGGAAGCTTTGAAAAATCTTATTAGAAGCAAACCACATGAGAGGGAATCTGAGTGAAACTCGATTTGGAACCTATTTGGTGAAATCTCTGGTTTGGATGGCAGCTGGCTCCGAGAACTTTCCTCAGCCTGGCTTCCTCTGTCTCCCTGCAGGGGAAGGGCCTGGAAAAATAGGCTTTTGTGTGGGTCTGAATGTAGATGCCTCTTCATTTACTAGTTAATATGAACTGACTGGAGATTTTTACATCCAGAAGATGCTGGTTTCAGATGGATCTAAAGAGACTGTTACACATATTTTAATTAGTGCACCGTGGTATTTGCCCTAACTAGCAGTGACTCACCATCATTGTAAGCATTTATTAGATGTCCGATTCAGTGCTCACAGCTCACACTTGTACTTTGCACAGAGAAACACGGAATACTTACGGGTTTGCTAAACACCGAGATGGTGAAATTTTACTGTAAAATACCTATTATGCTTAACTGAGGTAGTACCTACATTCCAAATGATTTTTAGAAAATGATGCGGTTTAAACTTAAGATGGGCTAGGGAAGGCTAGGCAGTTCAGGTGGAGACTCTTGGAGCGAGAGGAAGATGGCCCCTGGGGGGTGGTGAAGTCCCTCAGGGCCATCCCCAGGCAAGTGCCCAGCGCAAACCATTCCCTGTCTTTCTCCTTTCCCATTCTGCTCCTCATTTCTTATTCGTAAAACCTGGCTAACTCTGACCTTCAAGCAGCATAAAAGGAAAAGCATGTGTTTGTGGAACAGCGAGCAGCCTGGCCTCTGCCCTTGGCCTCATCCACAACCTTGACCTTCCAGCACTGACATTTCAAACCAGTGGCTCCAATCCAGACATCTCCCCTCTATGCTCCGGGCTCGGATGTGGGACTCCCTTTTACATCACACGGCCACCTCGAACTCCCCATGCTTAAGAGTGAATTGATCCTCTCTCCCTGGCCCTCTTCTGCCTGAACCTGGCCCCCTCCTCCTGACATTCCTGGCTTGTGGAATATTACTCATCCAGGCTTGGGATTCACCCCAGAGCAGAGAGACTCAACCTCGGCTGCCTGTGAGAATCCTCTTAAAAATTTCAGTGCCCAAGGCCA
This sequence comes from Mustela nigripes, assembly GCF_022355385.1. NCBI lineage: Eukaryota > Metazoa > Chordata > Mammalia > Carnivora > Mustelidae > Mustela > Mustela nigripes. The sequence goes on from NC_081575.1 coordinate 97,630,956, forward strand.
TTAGATCAGACCTGCAGGGTGGTGAGATGCGGTGGTGGCCAAGCTTGAGGCCCAGGGTCCTAGGTTGTCCCTTTCTTCCATCGGTGTGTCTGATCAGTCATGACTCCTGTAATATATAACCTTATTATTTCTCCACTCGGTGCCACTTCCACTGTTCAGATCGTCTTCATACTGCAGTCCCCTTGTATCTGGTCTTCTAATTCCAGACTCTTCTGACCCAGCCCCCATCCATTTCCTGAGTCCTTTTTCTAAAAGGCAAATATGACAGAACCACACTGGTGCTCACATTCAGACCTTTCAGGACACAGGTCAAACTCTGGATCATTCTCAATTTGGCCACCTACTGAATCTCTTGACATTCTCTCCCAAAGATCAGACCACTGAAGCTCTTGAAAAGAAAAAGCTGTTTGTGGCCTCTTTACCTTCACACCTGCTGTTACCACCATTTGTAATTGTTGATTTGCCTTTACCCCCAACCGACCAGAGGCTCCTTTTGCACCTACCGAGGAGGCTTCTAGATAGAACTGTTGAATGAATGAACCCAGTCTTCTTTTTAGCTCCAACAGTCGGAGTTATTCCTCCTACCGGGGGTCCCCATTCAGCATCCAATTTAGTGACCCAGAGGGTGACTTTGACTGGATGAGTCCCTGTTTGGTCAGGAGCCTGGAAGAAATAGATGGTACATGCAAAGGTGTTACTTGAAAAGAATGTAAGAAAAAGGCTATTTACAAAAACGTGAGCAGTGTCAGGGGAAGAACAAGAGCAAAGGGAGAACCTGGAAAACACTGTTGCTGTAGAAATGCCAGCCCAGCTTGTGGCCCATGGGTAAAGGAACTTAGCCACTGCCAGGTCCAAGGCCAACAGGAGGGAGCTTGAGGAATAAAATGCAAACATCTCCCTCCTCCTGTCCTTTATCTCCTGCTGTAGGCTTTTCCTCCTGGCCTCCCGTTAGCTGAGGGCAAAAGAAAGCCAAAGGACACCCAAGAGCCTGACTGATGACATCCCCAGAGGCCCAGCCTCCTGGAGCGCAGAGCAGAGTGGAAGAAGGGCAGAGAATAGAGCTGGAGGGGAGACTGAGGGGATATCCAGCACAGTCCCTTCCATCAGAGAGGTCTACGTTTTTCTAAGCAACATTTTTTAAGGGGTTTAAAGACTAGAGTTTCGGGTATGGAGGAATTTAGACTTCACTCTATCTCATTCCTTCCTTAACCCTCTTTGTAGCAAACCTACCCTCCTCTGCTGTCAGACAGCAGTGAGATTGCTTACAAGCACAGAAAAAAGAAAAAATACAGATCTTCCCCTACAGTAAAGGAGGCCACATCTCCCCATGGCAGCATGGTAGAGTGTCATAGGCCTTGGAGCAAAACTCCCTGGTCCAGTCCTTGCACTGTCACATTCTCGCTACGGTGTGAGCATGAGTATAGCTCATGGTAAGTTCTGGAGTCAGAATTGCAATCTGTCCTTTCCAGTGACAGAGCCCCCATGATCCTTTCATGTCTCTGATTCACGCCAAAACCGTAATGACAGCTACTATAAACAACGTATTGTCATACGCAGCATCATTACAGAATTTTTATATGAAATGAAGATTTACAAATTACCTTTTCTTAATGCCTTTTCCTAATAAGCAAATTCATCATTTAACTCAAACTGACAATAAAACAGTTACTGTGATGCCCATGTCATTTCTTAATAATTCTTGGAGTATTTAATTTCTAAAATAACATCAAGAGTTGGGAACAAGTCTTCAAGTGCCTATAACTCCAGTCTAAAAAAGAACTTAAAGATGTATTTTTGAGGATTGCCATCTGTCAAATTTAAGAGAAGAGAAAAATCAGAATAGTGATTTCTTATTTTCCATTCTTTTTCATTGTCCAGCGAATGGTTCCTAGTAGTTTCCCCAGTGAGCAGTGAGAAAAAAGACTTGAGTGTTTATATTTTAGAGAAACCTATCAGGCCTGAATCTTCAGTGGGTAATTTCAGAGTGTAAAACAAACAGATAAAACAAAAATAATGAGAAAGGAGAAGCATGACAAAGCACAGGTGTGGCAAACCTTTAACTGATTGATTTCTGATGTGTACAAATGTCCATGCTGTGAGGTTTGTGTCTTTTCATTGAAATAAACATAAACAGTATTTAAGTGATTTGCCACATTGACACAGGGATTGGTCACTGATTAATAGCAAAGGCCACAACTTTCTCATCACAGAATACTAATCCTTCTTCCCTCACCAAGACAGAGGCAGACCTAGAATCTGCAGTTCCACCAAGGGACAGCCTCACCCAAAGGGAATCCTAGTGTACCCCCCTCAGACCATAATAGAAGCTGCCTCCACCACTCGCTGGCTCAAAATTGCTAAGAGACATCATTAATAAGTCTCAATTTATGAGGCCGAGTGCCAGCAGAAGTGCTTTATTTGCTTTAAAATAGCAAAACCAATCCTACCTACATGCACAAGGCTTTAGTGATAACGTTTACATTTTTATTTGGTTTGTCAACAGGAATGAAGAAACCTGGCACCCCCTTTCCCTTTTGTTCCTGTACTTTATTATTATTATTTTTTGCCTCTTCTGTCATTCTGTAGCAGACAGTAAAGGGAGATTGATGTCCGCAGTCCTTTTAGCTCAAATGTTCTACAACGTTCTACGGGGGTGGGGGTGGGGAAGTGTTGAGCAAAAAAGAGGATATTTTAAAAAGAAAAAGGGGGGCATGTTTTCAACTGTAAACAGAAGTGGAAGGAATGGACCGGAAGAGAGAGTGAAAGGCAAGTAGTTGAAAGAAGATGAAAAGAAAAAGCAGGCCCACAAAATAAATGGACAAGGAGGGACAATGGAACCACAAAGGGACATAATCTTAAAATACTCCGGGGACTCTAATGGAAGGTACTATATGAAGGTTGCAAAAACTTACTGTGCCAATGAAGGCTGTCTTCTTTTCAGAATATTTCCTTGCTTGAAATAATTTTGCACAGTTAACCTGCATCGTCACATGGCACACTCTAGGATTAGCAGTATTTGAACTGTCTGTCCCCTGCCACTTTTCTGATAAAACGTTCCATTAGAAATGGTTTCCTTTTTAGATTTGTCAAAAATAATAACAAAAGACTAAATCATGCCACACCACTGGTGGTGGTGGTGGTGTTTTCTTTAGAGCCTGTAACCAGTGGTTCTCAAACTTCAGTCTGCTCTTTCTGATTCGGTAGGTCTGGGCTGAGACTCCAGCATTCTTATTCATCAAAAGTTCGCAGGTGACGCTGATACTGCCCTCCCCCACTTTGAGAGCCACAGCCGTTTCACAAATACAAATGCTTCCTAAGAAGCTCATTTAGCCCAGGCTGAGCATAACCTGAGTTTCATGTCCTTACAGTCCTACCACTTTAATCTTGGATTGAGGGAAAGCCGGGGCGGGGAGAACTCTGTGATTTTTTTCTCTCTCATTCTCTGAAAAAAACAAACTCTGAACCCACACACTTAATTATCTGCAATGAGGTCATTTGCACCTAGGTCATTTATTTAGGCAACAAGTAGTCTTGCTGGAGGTTTTAAGACGGTGCTAGCAGGGCGGTGTGGGGCTTTCAGGTTCCTAGGACAACCTTAAATCTCTGCCTCGGTCGGTCTTTCCTTTTTCCTTTCCGTTTGGCGAGGCCGATTCCCCACTGCTGGGTCTCTGGGAGTCCGGGTTCCCAGGTCGCTAGGTGGGGGCGGAGCCCGGACCGGCCCCGCCCCGTCTGCCTGCAGCGCCCCCTCCCCGCCCGCCTGCCTGCCCGCGCCGGCTCCTCCGCAGTGCTTTCAGCTGCGAGCCTGGGCGGCGGCGGCGCTCGACTTTCGGGGAGCCCGGCGGCTCTGGAAAACTCACTCCTCCGCTCGCGCCTTCCTTCGACCGCCGAACCCTTGCAACCATGAGGGAGCAGCTCAAAGGGTAAGTGCATCACAGCCCCCTCGGATCGCCGCAGTCCGTGCACTTGTGGCACGAGCAGGGGGCAAACCCAGGCGGCCAAAACTTGGACAAGCGCAGCGGCGGGACGCCGGGCGGCCCGGCGTCGGGGAACCTGCCCCGCGGGTTCTTGCTGCGCCGCTGCAGGTGCGTCCCCCGGGGCTTGCCCCTCAGCGCCAGGCTTGCGGCGAGCCCCTTCCTTTGGCTTTGGGATGGGCTTGGAGAGAAAAAGCTGATTTCTCGCCCTACCCGGAGGGAATAGCGCGTTCTCCACGCGGCGATTGGGGCCGCGGGAGCTTTTTGCTCCTTCCCGGGCTGTGTGAACGTGAGCCAGACAGGCTGTTCCTAAATTGTCGCCCGACCTCGCGGAGGGAAGGGGCGCGCGAGGTTTTACCTTCCATTGCACTGCAAGTGCCAAAAGGTCAACTTTCTGCCTGATTTCTTCCGAGGATTCCAACTGACATTCCCCTTGTTGGCTTTTTTACTGTGTTCGTTCCATGCCCCCACGACTTGCAGAAATCAGGAAACAGAGAAAAAGCAATTAAAGCCCAGAAGTCCAGGATTTGATATACAGGGAGGATAAAGTGTTTTGTTATGGTGGTTTTTTGTTTTGCCCTCTGGGGTTGTGTGTGCAGTCGTTTCTGGGTGTTCTTCTCTCGGGTTTCTCCAGGTGCCTCTGCTCGTCTTTAACCGAAGTTTGTCATTCCACATCTGATCTCGGCAACGAAAAGGGCAGCACAGTTTATCCGTTAAATCTGAAGTTAAGTTTGAAGCCGAAATTGAAAGGGTTCAGTTGCCTGACGGAGGCATAATATTAACTATCAAATGCTTTGACATCATGAAAAAAAAAAAAAGGGCATCCGATTTCCGTGGCGACCCTGTCTTTAAGTGAAGTCTACATTCTTCCTTGGCTGAAAGCTCCTCTCGGACTCCCTGCTTTGTTATCCCTGTCACCTCTCCTGGTCACCCCCCATCACCCTTTCTCTTTTGCCTGGGTTTTTTATTTCCTTGTGCCACATCCCCTCTTTGCAGGATACAGTTGCTCTTGGAGAAGCTAGAGAAGCAAATGAAAAAACACGGTTATGTGAAAGGTCTCTGACCCTTGATCACCATGGAATTGGTTTCAGACAGCGTTGTTTGATCTTGGATTGGACACAACCCTGAAGTGAAATTGCTTTGGCCAAAGTTGAGGGTGGGTGGGATTTAAGCCCAAAAAGCAAATAGAGGGAGGACAAGTAACAGCTGGCACAATCACGGAGGCAGTCATCTTTGGCCTGCCTTGAGCCAAACAGAATAAAATGTTAAATATCCCAGGGAACAAGAAGCAGGGACTAGAATAGGATTTATGATGCCCAGATTGACACCCGTTCCCCCCAACCCCCTCCACGGTAGCAGAAACTTTTAAATATGTTTTCCCATTCCCACCCTGCTGGTATTCCAGCAGTGCCAGCCAAGTTCAACATTCAGCATGCAAATGCCAAGGTTCCTCTAGAAAAAGAGTCTGATCTCCAGATTAAAGGGAAATGATTTTGTGTGTGTGGATCAATGGGTTCCAGATTATATATGAAGCCAAACTCTAATCCTCTGCAAATTGCAAAAGAACGGTACCTTTTTATACTGCTGCGTAGCGATTAGTTTCCTCCTGGGGATGTAGTGGAAAAAAGATACTTTTAAAAAAGGCAACTGTTTGGAATATTTTCAGTACCCAGTAACAATGGTAGCAGAAGAAATCTTATTTTAATTAGGCAACTGCCATCCCCCCCCCAAGTAGAAATTTGTTACTTTTTATAACTGTTTAATGTTTGTTTTTAAGAAACTAAAAAAGCAATTCCAATAAGTCTGATTATTCCAGCACTGACAGCAGGAACAGCTCTGAAGCAGTTATAACCTTGCACACTACTTGAAACTAAAGAAGGTGAGAGAAAATTTAAATTGTATGGTAGGAAATTAGGTCAGCCCTGTGCTCAGTAGAGTAATGCTTTAATTTCTTATTATTGACAAGTGGGTGTTGCCGGGGTCTTTTGTCACATCCAGTGGTTTGGTATTTTAATTTGCATTTCTTATCATGGCCCCAAATAAAAGGGAAAAGAGAGATTATTGTAGTTTGTACACATTTTGAAAGGAGGGGAAGTCAGAGTTTGTGAGGCTGTTCCAAGAGGCATATCTGATACCAGGCTTTGGAACCAGCAGGGCCAAAATCAGTAACATGTTTTAAAGCTTTATAGAGCATCTTAAGGATTATTTACAAAACTCGTCTCTGTGTTAATGGGCATGCAGAATTTTGATCTACGTGGAACATGATTATTATCCGGAGACTGACCAAAGATGTGCCCGCTAACTTGTGAGCAGGTTTCAGAGTTTCCTTTTTGGTTGGGCATGGGATATGGAGAGCACGTTTCTGATGTGAAAAGTGAACAAAAAAAAAAAAGAGAGAGAGAGAGAGACACTTACCAAGAATGGCACGACTCACACCCCCACCACCAGCTTCCGGCTGGGCATCTCTTTCTGTACATTCCAGGTATATACCTGAGCTGCTTCTGATTCACCACTGTTTTGGAAGCGAGACACAGAGTAATAAATATAACTGTAAAATCTCTCTTGATCACTAGCCCAAAATGGGCTTGTCCTATAAGGCAGGATGTAGATAGGAGTCTCGCAGATTTGTGCCTCCGGTGGATTACTGTCCATATTCATCTTTTCTTTCTCTGGGGGGGGAGGTTCAGTATGTCTCACGAGGGCTGTGAATTCACCACACACCGAAAACACCCACATGCAGTGAAGCGAACATTTGGTTCATCTTATAGTTCCCAAAGAATCGGAAATCGTTGGAGCTGGGTTGTCAGTCGTTCTCAGCATTAAGTGGTGAGGAGATTATTTTTCTATTTGTGAGGATTAGTCACACCCTTTATTCTTTCCTTCTTTCCACTTGTGTTCCCTTCTCTTGCTTGGTTCTGGTTTGCAGCTGAAGTGAAACTAAGACTGTACAGATGAAATCCCAATCTGTTTTCTGGTTACTTGGCATTGCTTACAAAGAAAAGGCTTGCGTGTTGGAGGGCAAGGAGGTAAAAGAGAATGGGCTTTTGGATTCGTTTGGGTTCATTTATCTAGGTTATTCAAGGCCTCCTACCCAGTATCACAGGTAAGTGGGAAAATAACCGGTGAAGTGGGGCTCCACGCTGGGGCTTAGACTTTCTGCTGTCATCCAGCAAAGGAAACTGTGGTTACACTAAGGACTCACGGATGAAAACGGTTTTGAAAATCCTTCTCACCATTTTGACCCACTGGAATAAATTCTTTGGAAAGGTAGAAATGTCTGTAGATTGACCATCAAGAGGTTTGTTTTAGAGCGAGGCAGCCTCAGGAAGAGGTGGGGGGGGGGGGTTTACATTCACTCCCTGTGGGATTCTCCTGTCGCTCCTATGCAAGTTTCTCTTTTCTTTGGGAATTGCCTTTGGCACGACTCACCCAGGCACGGTGTTCTTCCCCTTTGAAGTCCATTACAGATGCTGCCACTTCAGAGCGCTTGTCTGTGCTTCTGTCTGGTCGGGTTGATCAGCTCAGACAGACGTTTTTCCTGCCCATCTACTACTGAAGATGCTACAGTCCTCCCACACAGCACGGAGATGGGACTTTATTGTCATGCATTGTGGGAATTAAGGGCCCATATGTTTGGACACACGTGCTTTCCCCCCCTCTTTTCCTTCCCTCCCTCCCTGGTGTTCCCATATGCATGGCCTTGGGAAAGGACAGAGGCCTAAACGCAGGGTGGTCTTTCATTGCTGGGCACTCTCCGAGCTGAAAAACACCCGAGAACAAGCCAACACTTTTTCCACGAAGCTGCAAGCTGCAGCCTCCTTGTGCTGTGCATATAAAGTACCAGTTCCGCCCACCTCTTCTCCAGATCAGAAACCAGCTTGGTTGTGGTGCTTCCTAAAACCCCCGAAAGCACGGACCGCGTGCGTGCGTCTTCGGCTCTCCTTGCCCTTTAAGACTTGGACGTCACTCTGGTATGTTCCCTCCGCTGAGAAGCCCCTGTTGCCCTCCTCACACGAGAGTTGTCTCTGGAAGAGGAAACCAGAAATGAGCGTGTGTGCAGGAGAGACCGAAACAGCCCCTGGCGAGTCAGCATTGTCTCGGAAACTTTCTTCCCGGAGTCTTTCCTCTTCCATTCCTGGATGGCGAATATCAGACGGGATGGTCTTGGAAGGTGTACAGTTTGGGGAATTTCCACCCACTTTGTGACATTTACTGTCGTATTTCACAAACCACAATAAGTATTTCTCCTTTTAACTTGCTTTTTAAACAGGTCATTCACAGGGAGTGTGTTTTCTTTTTGTTTTGTTTTGCTTTTTGGTTTTTTGGTTCTCTACAAAGGCTCTTAGGCTTGGCCAGCAAGGTGGATCCGCGTCTATAGTGTCAGCAACTAGAAAAACTCGCTTTCAGTGGGCGTCAGTTTGGGGGCCACAGAATGACCAAAGGAGCCATGCACTGAGCACCAGAACATGCTGGTCACAGAATCCCTTCACTCTCCCAAGTGAGGAGGCCTGCCCCAGATTGTGCAGTTAGTAGGGCTCAGAGCCAGAATCCAGTCCTCACATTGAAACTCTGTGCTGAGGTCGCTTGACATCGTCGCCCTCCCCAAACTCTTCTTTCCGCGTGAGGCATCTGTACTTGGTGTTCACCTTGAAGTGTCCACATGTAAGTGGTTTCTCTTCCCTGCGGCCCCTACCCTTCCCCTGAAGATCAGGAACAGGCTGTGCATATGGCTTCTGTAATACCTGTGTTCAGGGCTGCCTTTTACCCTATCAGAGCCCATCATGTAATCCCTGAAAATGGGAAATACGATGCTATGGGGATTTAATGTAGATGGGCCAAAGTAAGCAAAAGTATATGTGGTTATCTCTTCCGGATTTATTCATGCAACTGAATTAGGAACAAAGGTGTTTTGTTCTTTTTGTGGCCAGAGCTGATAGCTGGCAACTACACTCAGCTGAACTTCAAGAAATGGGAGAGAACTGTGAATGCTTCATTCAGGCCCAAGTAAATATAGGAGAAGGTGGGCCGGTATGTGGAGTACTGGGGGGAAAAAGGCACTTGAGAAGGAAGTCATGGGGAGAGGGGAGGTAGGACAGGCACTGGCTAGACCGTAAGCGAAGTGAAATGCCGTCATTGTGAGTATGAGACCTGGATATGGAGAAGGAAAAATGTCAAGGGTTGTGAAAGCCACTGAGAAGTGAGGTGACTTATTTATTGAATCAATGTCCTGTATCTCTTCGACAGGGTTGAGTAACCCTTGTCAGTGTCCCTTCTGAACAGTCTACATTGGACAGGCGAAGAAATACTGGTTTTTGATTATTGATTATATAACCAAGTCATTTTATAACAACAGAAGCACAACTGACTTGTGGGTGCCAAGAAGAAACCAATTCTGGTTCCCAAAGCGTATTCGTGTTGCTTTTCCCTTTAAGGGCGATGGTAGCAGCCTCTCGCTGCTTGTAAGAAACATTCTCAACTGCGTGGACCGAAGTCCTTTGAAGTAACCTTTGAAGTAACCTTTGAAGTAACGTTGCCGAATGAACTAGAAGCAAACCATACTTTTCTTTCCTCCTTTCCTTCACTACCCATTATAAATTCTAAAGTCTCTCTTTGTATTTTCTGTTTTAGCCACGAGACCCAAACAACTTGCTGGGACCATCCCAAAATGACAGAGCTCTACCAGTCGTTAGGTAAGGACATGGCCACGTTTGCTTCAGGTTAAATGGCAGGTGACCCACAGGATAAAGGGCTCGTAGCATGCACGTTGTTGGTTGTCTAAATCTGTCATGAGATTGTTTAAAGGGTGAACACGACACCTTTCTACCCAAAATTGACGGCTTCCTTTTTCACAGAGGTTCTTTAAAAATAAGTTTTAGAATGTCATTGATTGCTGAAAATTCAATATACCTGAGAGGGCCAAAAGGTCTTTGTAGTTTTCTTTGCTGCATAGAAGGATGGGGAAAAAAAATACTTGCAATTTATGACAATTGTTTTTCCCACCAAGAAAGTAAACTGTTTCAAGTTGTTCTTATCGATTTCTTCCCTGTGAACTCAAGACAGCACTTTTGCCAAACCACAGGTTTAGGAATTTTCTTTTCCAGTGCTTATAATTCCCAAACCCATCAGGTCATCCATGTGAACATTTAAACGATTTCTCTGCTATGTCTTGTCTTGTTTGTGTGAGAGCCTGACAATTTTCTTCCCCCTCACAACTGGGAATTTTTTGAACAGACACACAGCCTCCAAATAAGAAGAAAACATAAGGGGCGCCAGGGTGGCTCAGTTGGTTAAGACTGCCTTTGGCTCAGGCAGGTCATGCCCCTCATGATCTGCTCAGCAGGGAGCCTGCTTCCCCCCCTCTCGCTGCCTGCCTCTCTGCCTACTTGTGATTTCTCTCTGTCAAATAAATAAATAAAATCTTTAAAAAAACATAATTCTTTTAATGCTTCATGAAAGTACATTCTGTACCGTTTTAGATCTTTGGAGAGTAATCTGAAATGAATTATCTTGCATAGTAACTAGTTGTTGTTGTTTATGTAATTAAAGAAATAAGTCTTCTGTACTACTAAAATGATTTTTAAAGTCTGCTTCTTTGTGAATGGTTGTATTTGTAGACTAAAATGCATAAGGTGAACTCTTGGGATTTAAATTATGTGACAGGGCCCATGGGAATCAGGGTGATCAGACCAATTTTGTGCATGTGTGAGCACACGTGTGTGTGTGTGTGTGTGTGTGTGTGTGTGTGTGTGGCTATTGTTGACTTGCTGTAATGAGTTCTCGTTGGTTAATGAATTGAAATTACAGCGATGGGGTAGGGGACATTATATATTTGTTTATTTTTTTAAGATTTTATTTATTTGGCAGAGATCACAAGTAGGCAGAGAGGCAGGCAGAGAGAGGGGGGGGGAGCAGGCTCCCTGTGGAGCAGGGGTAGGAGACATTAATCAAAAAATTGTTTTCTCAGACTTTTTCTAATTATGCATGAGATTACTTCCTTATAGAAAATCCAAAAAATACAAATAAAAAGCTGAAAAACAAAAGATGTCACTTGTAATTCTGGCCAGATATATACATTATATTTCAATTAATGCTATATCATTTTAGTTTAGCAGTATCTATGTACGTATGTATAGGGTGTGTGTGTGTGTATGCATTGCACATATGTACACAACACTTTTAAAAATTTTAAGAAAATTGGCATCAGCTACTCTTTAAGTGTTATATTTTCAGTTCTTACAGGCTATTTCTGGCTTACAGTGCTGCACTGTTGAGACCACAGGTGGAAAACTTAAATGCTCATATTTTGGCAAATTGAGAGAGACCGGAGGCCTCATCTGAAGTAGGCAGCAGTTTTGCAGGGCAAGCAGGCCGTCCTAGACCAGTGCTCTCAGGACTTGTCATTTTTCAAAAGAAATGAGAAGTCTGTCAATCAAGAGCTAATTTGAACTCGTCTGTGGGCCTCCTGATTATAACCTCAGGTTTACACCCATTCAGGCCACTTGTAATGTTTTATCTCTAATCAGAGTGACTTGTAGTTATAATATTTGAACTTACTTTTGCTTAAAAATCTTTATTATAAAATTAATAATTCAGGTTTTTTGAAGTTTAAAAATATAGGCAAGCTAATAGACAAAAAAGAAGAAAAGGCAAATCTCTGTAACCCACCTCTTAGAGTTCACTAATACTTAAAAATTTAGTAGGTAGCTTCAAAAATTTCTTTCTGTATATACATTTTTACAAAAGTTGGATGGTTCTGTTTTATAATCAACTTTTTTTCACCTAAAGGTAATGTACCAAGGCCGTATTTCCATTTCATTACATTGTATTCTCTACTGGTTTGCTTTTAATTGCTCTGTAATGAGAAACCACAAACGTGATTGACAAAAAGCTAATTATGAACTATCAATGAGTAGATGTTTGTACCTTCAGTAGGAATTAAATACACCTTTTATCATCATATTTCTGAAGTTTTCTCAATAATTCAAATGTGGTGGTACACTCCAGGCTGGTAATCTGGCAGGATTTCTGACCTTGGGCAGGTCACCTGACTTTGGGAGATAATAGAATTCCACAGTTGCAGGGGGATTGAGAACTCATTTATTTACAAGCTTTTTCTTTGATGAAGTCAACTTTACTGATATGAGTCACTTATCGTAAAATGCAGCCACTTTAAAATAAGTGGTCACCGGGGCACCTGGGTGCCTCAATGGGTTAAAGCCTCTGCCTTCAGCTCAGGTCATGATCTCAGGGTCCTGGGATCGAGTCCCACATCAGGCTCTCTGCTCAGCAGGGATCCTGCTTCCCTTCCTCTCTATCTCTCTGCCTGCCTCTCTGCCTACTTGTGATCTCTCTCTGTCAAATAAATAAATAAAATCTTTAAAAAAAAAAAAAAGAAAGAAATTAACTGGTGTTGAGGGGCGCCTAGGTGGCTCAATCATGAAGCGTCTGCCTTTGGCTCAGGTCATGATCTCAGGGTCCTAGGATCAAGTCCTGCATCTGGCTACCCGCTCAGTGAGAAGCTGGCTTCTCCCTCTCCAGCTCCCCCTGCTTCAGTTCCCCTCTCACTGTCTCTCTCTGTCATAATAATAATAATAATAATAATATTTTTTTAAAAAAAGAAGTTAACTGTTGAAATTTGTCTTAAGACTTTCAGAACTAAAATTACCAGTGTTTGTGTTACAGTCAGATGTTAATAGGCTAATTTTTATCCAAACAGAGACTCATTCAAGAACATCTTCTGAGTGTTGAGAGTGCACTGTGTGTACTGTGCATTGAACATGTATGCAACCATTGTGGGCTGTGGAAGATACCAATGTCCATATTTCACAGGGCAGTGAAGTCAGGTGCAAAGAAACCATTTATCAGGGCCACACAGCTCTCTGGGGCTACACTGGGATTTGCTCAGGGTTCTCTATTAGTATTTTCACTCATCTCATTGATTTTTATTAACTCAGTTAAAGCATGCCTATGTGGGTTACTGTGCACCTGCTACAAATATGTATGAATTGATGGTTTCACCCGTAGATAGAGAGTGACTTGAGTAGTATTTCTGGGACAAACCGTTGCATTTCTACAGATGGTACAGTGGGTTCCTAGACAGTAGGCACCCTTCCTTCCAGTGTTGGGAATGGTGGAGTTGGTTACATGTGGTGGAGTTTGTTACATTCTATAACCCTGAGATGACCTACAAGATTAAGTGTTATTTCTGCCCTCACCCACCCCTTCCAGTGTTTCGAAGTTGAAATACAAGTGTAACATACTAAAAAGAAACGTTTCATTTCTTTTTGATTTTTGTATATTGGCTTATCTTTTTTAGTCACAAGATAGCTCTTTAGGTCCGAGTTGCTATTTTGAGCTCTAGAATAAGTGTTGGAAGCAGTCATCTGCACGCAGTTTATGAAAGGTACCATGAAAACAAAACTGCCGCGTGGTTGGGTATGTTCAGTGTTTTAGACGATATCGGTCTGAAGTAGTACCTCACCGCGGCGCCTGGGTGGCTCAGTCGGTGAACCATCTGCCTTGGCTCATGTCATGATCCTGGGGTCCTGGGATGGAGCCCTGCATCGGGCTTCCTGCTCAGTGGGGAGCCTGCTTCTCCCTCTGCCTCTGCCCCTCCCTGTGGCAGCTATAGTGATTCACAATATGCAGGAAACAGGACACATTTCCTAAATGTGCCACTTCTAAGAAGACTTCCATTCTCGAATTGGCCCAGATCCCCAGCCAGTCTGATAAAGGCACGTTTGTTACCGTCCCTTGTCCCTGGAACATTTAGGTGTTCTCCCTGCGCCTTCTCCCTGAGCTCTGGGCACCGTGCTGTTAGAGCCTGAAAGCATTTTGGTTGGACTGAAAAAGTAGCATTTGAGCACTGATTGATGGAAGGATAGGATGTTACTTCAGATGGTAATATTTGCATTCTCTAGTTAATAGAATGTTAGGTAGTTTTCTTCGCAATTTTCTACAATGAATGGATATTACTTACAATTAGATGTTTAGCATAACCCTAACCCTACAGCTGTAACTGATTCACTAGTGAGAACCCATGACAGAAAAACAGCGATAGCCACACACATAAAACCTCCCTCACACATCACACATACATGTATAGGATTGATGTTTAAGTACCCTGATTCTGTTGGCTTTGTCAGGTACCTTTTAATACCAGGAGTTCGCCTCACGTGTTTCAGTTTCTAAGTACGTTCTTCCACCAAAAAAAAAAAAAAAAAGCAGACCTAAAGATTTTTAGTGATAGAGAAGACATGCCCACCTTTTTTGTTTAAAAAAAAAAAGGAAGAGATTTAATTTCAAATGATTCTTAACAGATCTAAAACAGCTTTCTGAAGTGAGCTCTTATCAAATGTTAAAAATATTTGTGTTTTCCTCTTTTTAGGCTGCGTTCTCGTTCAAAAAATTCTAAGTTCTGAGGGCAAATATTGTCGGAGTTCCACACTAACACACAGCGGGGCATCATAAAGAAATAATGTAAATGTTCACAGTGATGACCTGACAGTCATTAGGAATTTGAGGATTGGAAGGTCTCCAGAAAATTTTTTACGCAACATTAACAGTTTGGCAAAAGTGTGGTCTTGTTTTCCCAAGGAGGAAATCAATAAGAACAACCTGAAAACAGTTTTCTTTCAGATTTTTCTCTGACTGGCCAGTGTGGTGGGGGTGAGGGGTAGGTCTATAAAAAACCCACAAAGTTTTCTCTATCTATTTTTATATGGGCCTTAGTATTCTTATCTTTATAATGAGAGTATGGGACCAAAATGTCTATGAATTTTGTTTATTTTTCTCTTACTTTGGGCTGAGGTAGAACAAGTTGTTTCTAGAACTTGCTGTGATCATAATTTTTCAAGAAGCACCTTTGGCTGACTCTGCAGACAGATGTATTTCTAAAAGTTGAATCATTCCCATTTTTAAAACTGTGCATTCTAGAAAACAAACAACAGGGAGAATATCCTGCCACCCATCCGTGTCTTACAAACAGAATGAGGCAAGCTATTACCAAGTACGGATGCTCTTGAGATATTTCCCTCAAGACCCGTTGGGCCATCCATTTGTTGTTCAAAAGGCACGTTCTTCATCATTTCTTAGAAGCAATAATATGGCCGATAAGCGAGGTGAATTTCAGGTTTTAAGCGAGGTGAATTTCAGGTTTCCTTTGGCGTCTTTACAAACACAATGGAAAGATCATTGTCCCATTAGGTTATCTTGGAAATTCAAAAACCTGTAAATCTTTAAGTCTCTAAAAAGCATTTACAAAATCAGTAGCTGTTAGATAGTGATGTGCTCTGGAAATTATTTTGAAATACTAATACAGGACTGATTTATGTGAAGTGCCATTAAATGATAAAAAGCCAGTCATTTTTCTCACGATTTATATCTGGGTTCTTAAGTTCGTCACTAAAATGTTTAAGTAAATATTTTTTTAAAAGCCCCCACCCCCACAATATGTACTGCTCAAAAATTCTCCAAGAAGGTATTTCTTAGTCTGTACTACTGGGGATCTCTTAATTATAAATACAGGAAAATCCTGTAGTCCTCTCCATGGTTCCCTTGCGAGCTACGTGTGGGTAAAAATAAGATAATATGTAAAGAGAATGAATTGTGCAGCTTGAGGAGGTGAACTGAGTCTTTTTTTAAGGATTTTTTATTTTATATATTTGACAGAAAGCAAGAAAGGGAACAGAAGCAGGACTGGGAGAGGGGGAAGCAGGCGTCCCACTGAGCAGGAAGTCAGATGCAGGGCCTGATCTCAGGACCCAGGTTCGCGGCCTGAGCAGAAAGCAGACACTTAACGACTGAGCCACCCAGGCGCCCCTGAACTGAGTATTTCTTTCTTTCTTTTTATTTTTTTAAATTTAATTTTATTTATTTTTTTAAAAGATTTTATTTATTTAACAGACAGAGATCACAAGTAGGTAGAGAAGCAGGCAGAGAGAGAGGGGGAAACAGGCTCCCCGCTAAGCAGAGAGCCCGATGTGGGGCTCGATCCCAGGACCCTGAGATCATGACCTGAGCTGAAGGCAGAGGCTTAACCCACTGAGCCACCCAGGCACCCCTAAAAAGATTTTATTTATCCAACAGAAATCACAGGTAAGCTGAGAGGCAGGCAGAGAGAGAGGAAGGGAAGCAGGCTCCCCACCGAGCAGAGAGCCCAATGTGGGGCTCCATCCTAGGACCCTGGGACCACGACCCGAGCCGAAAGCAGAGGCTTCAACCCATTGAGCCACCCAGGTGCCCCTGAACTATTTCAAACCATTTGCTCAAATCCAGATGCCCCATATGATCTGATGTCATATATTCCAGTTTCCTTTTTTCTGCATCGAAGCCCCGTTAACCATGAGGGTTTCATTGAGGAGGATTGGTTCTCATCCTTTCGTGCAGTTCTGGCATTTTTTACAAGGATCTCGACCTCTTACCCATTTCCAAGTTCTGCAATCTCTTCTCCAGCATAATGCCCACCTAAAGGATATGAAACCTGTCAGTTTTGAAAAAAAAATGGATGTATGAACGTTTTAGGAAGTGGTCCTAAAAACTTTCATGATTTGAAGACAGTCTGTCATCAACATGTGGCCCTTAGCCTGGGATCTGTTGCCTGAGGAGATCTTTGTGATGTTAAAATGAGGGCTTCGGTTTGTGGTGCCTTGAGTCTGAGGCTGGTGCGATTCTTCTGCAGTACAAGTAAAGAGGACTAGGTAAGTCCCAGTTAAGTCAAGAATCTAAGAGCTTCTTCAAGATACATGAATAGCATATTAATAAATGAGCACAACTGACTGATAGAGTTAGGAACACGCCGTAGGAGTCCTGTACATATTTGCTCTGTTGGTCCAAGAGGAGGGAATATCATTGAGGTTTGCCAGCTCTCCCTCTCTGTTGATAGGCTTTCTGCATTGCATTAAGCGTTCCCTCCAGAGGATGCTCTGCTGTTAGGAGCTACGGGATTCTGAATGACTATGAATTCCTTTTGCATCAGGAGCTTGTCCTAATGCTTTTCTCAGCATATTATGTAAACCGTTCTCAACTAGGCTACTCAATATTTAGCATATTCTCTTCTCTGTCTCTTATCTCCAGGTTCTTAAGTATGAAGACTTTCTGTCTTTTGATGTTCTACCATAATGCCGTGAACTGGAAAGAATATCTCAATTCAGATTCCGGCTTAGGTGTGAACGTGGGCTAATCCTTTGCTTTTTCTTGGTCTTAGATTTCTGTCTTGGTGGGTTGAGCAGTGAATCTTTCATCTCTAAATGTCTGATTTTAATTGAAATCCTGTACAGAATATGACTTGGTCTCATGAAGGTGATGCTCATCTCTCCAGTTTCTCTTGGTCACCCCCAACCTGGAAGATGGAAATAACAGGATAATCATGTTACTGATCATTGTACTTTCGTTTGCATAGCACTTTACACTGTGCAAAGTTTTCAGAAATAACTGTCTAATCCTTACACAGCTGTAAATTGGTCTGTAGCTGGCACATGACCTGAATTTTTTATTAATTTCAGTGTCACATCATCTATCCTGCCATCCCCTTGAGTATACTTCCTGTGTTTGATTTGGAAAAACATGCTACCATATCAGGGGATGGGGGCAGCTGTTTCCTTTTTTCTTTTTGGACTGGAGCATGTTGAGGCACAAGACCTGCTTTGACTTAGTCATACTGATATATGGGTAGAAGATAAGGAACCAAGTCCAGAGCACACATTTTATGGCTCCTAGTTTGCTATTCTCAAAGGAATATCCATTACTCCTAGCTTGATTTATAAAACTGCTTTATCAGCATAATTAAGCTATGGAATCTCAAGTGACATTCTTTATTCCCTAGCTGACAAAGTTAGCAGCGGAGATTTACTCAGATTTGCAAAATAGAAGACATTAAGGCTGTTATAAATGTTCTTCCTTTACTTCTACTAGCCTGCTTATAAAAGGAGAAAGAGAAATAATCTCTTCTCTTAATGTCGGTTACAATCAATTGATTTTCCCCATTTGCAAAATGGAAATGTAATTTTCAAATCAAAATTGATGGCACTTTAATGGAATAGTCTTTTATAATATTTTTTCTTGTTCAAATAACTTGATTTAAAGCTTCTAATTGAAGAACATAAATAAATAGATACTTCCGATCTGCATTTTTCCGAAGCTGATTTCGGAAGGAAACTCAAAAAGAGTCCCTCTCAGACTGGTTTACAATTTAAAAGAGCTGCCAAATTGTAGTTTAGTTGATCTAAATAAGAGGAGCATTAAGGTTACACCTGCAGCTCTGAGAAAAGTGCTGGATGTGTACAATTTTATGTAGCTGGGTCTGCAGAAGACGATTTTTGCACACGAAGTAAAGGCATCTTATTCAGACACTTCCAATATTTCTTTTTTAAGCACACAAGTCTGATTACCTCTGTACGGCTCTCGGGAGCTGCAATTTTGCTGGAAAGAGATTTGGAACAGTCAGAACACTCACATAAAATAGATAGTGAGTTTTTAACGTCTGTACCCTCTACGGTAGTAATAAAATGACCTAAAAATATTCTGAAAGACTGTCTTATGACATAGTGGATGAATCATTCGCTTATTTATGAATTGGTGAGTTTCTGTGAGAATGTTTCAGAATTTGCCCCTCCACTGTCTTGATCAATTGAAGCTTACGTAACTGGGGTATACATTATACTTGAGTGGGTATGTGTGTGTGTGCAAGCATGCACATGTGTTGCACGCCTATGTTTATTTAGGTATGTATTCTTTATCAAGTGTCCGTTTTGACAGGAAGATGACTTGGTTATATGTTTTGCTTTTCAGTTCTGTGAAGGGGCTGTCCGTTTTAGAGCAGTGCTTCTCAAACCGGTGAAGGGCAGTTACTTGGTTTTTGGGTTTTGTTTAAACGTATATTACGTCAGAGACTTGTAGGTGCTCCTGCTGACCCACGGCACGTAACTCACCTGCGCAGGTTCCGCAACACTCGATCTGGTCTGTGCTCTGTTCCATGAGATAAACCCGTGGATCGTGCACTTGGACGTCATGGCAACGTCAGGTGGCTTCAGAAGCTGCTTAACGTACTGAGCCTCCATATCTGTGAAGAACCGTAATTTGCATAGCATTGTGCTAGAGTACTTAATTTTTGAAAGTAGAAATGTCAGATCAAGTGACCTTCGGTGTGTGTTGGGGATGGGGGACTAGTCAATTGACGCCAAATAAGAATACCTAAAAAATTGTATTTGTGGGATTGTAGAGTTTGCCAGTTGAGTCAGATTCAAGCAGAGGAAGGATATACCTACTTTCCCTGTTTCATAGGCCTTCTTAGCAATTATTTTGGAGGCTGAAGTAATAAAACCACCCTGTTGCAGGAAAGGTTTTATGTGTTAAGTAGCAGGGCTCCTGCTGCCTAGTTTATGCCTCCCCCACCCATATAATTAAATACAGTGTGCAGAATGTGATAATTTTCAAATACATGTTTGTTTGTATCCAGAATAGAAAATGGAGTATGTGTGCTCCTTACATTATGTGATAAATTCCACGGGGAACTGATTGATTATCCTGTGACCTTTCTCTCGTCCTTTTCTGAGTTCAGGTTGGGGAGGTAATGTGATGTGGACCCAGAGTTCGTTGACTTTGAGACATGGAGTTGAATTCTGCCTCTGCCACCAGTTCTCTCTGGCTGAAGACAAAGGCAGTCACAATTTGGAAATGCAACTTCCTGATTGATTAAGTGGTTAGGATGATACTTTCCTTGGAGGGTGTTGTGAGGCTTAGCGATAATGTATGTAAAATGACAAAATGGCTGACATGGTAACTGCTCAAGGAATTATAATTGCTATTAATGATGATGATAATTATGATCCACTGTTTGTTATTCTCAGTGTTATTTTCATATTCTGTGTCCCTTCTTTTCCAAAAGATCCCTTGGGATTCCTGGAGTGCCTGACTGGCTCAGTTGGTAGAATGCATGACTCTTAATCTTGGGCTTGTGTGTCCAAGCCCCACATTGGGTATAGAGATTACCCCCCTCCAAAAAAAATTGAAAAAATTGCAGGGCACCTGGTTGGCTCAGGCAGTGGAACATGTGACTCTTGATCTGGGGGTTGTGAGTTTGAGCCCCATGTTGAGTGTAAAGACTACTTTTAAGAAAAATCTTTAAAACAAAACCCCAAAATGGGGCACCTGGGTGGCTCAGTGCGTTAAAGCCTCTGCCTTCGGCTCCGGTCATGATCCCAGGGTCCTGGGATCAAGCCCCGCATCTGGCTCTCTGCTCTGCAGAGAGCCTGCTTCCTCCCCTCTCTCTCTCTGTCTGCCTCTCTGCCTACTTGTGATCTCTGTCAAATAAATCTTTAAAAAAATAAATAAAACCCCCAAAGCAAGAAAATTTCTTGGGTTCCTGAGTTCAGATAACGAGGGACCCCCAGGTTTAGGTTTTCGAACCTGACACAAAAGGAACCACTTAATTTTTCTAAAGAGGTTTACCTCTTAACCAAGGTACCAAGGTTCACCTGATCACAGGGTATCCCAGCTTTGGCAAATGTAAACTTAATTTAATTTGAAGTACAAATTAGATTGACACATTTTCTACCATTTTCCTTATCTTCTTCCCACTTCTAAAATAATAGACACTATAACCTTTAACCAGAAATGCAAATGACCTTTAACCAGAAATGCAAATGACTCCTAATAACTTATATATGTGTGTGACTTTATAGCTCTCATCCTGCCTTTGTCTTGAAGACCTTCAAAGTTTGAACTGCAGAATCAAATACATGTTGTAAAACTACCTTGGTAGAGAAACATGTCCAATAACTCATAAGTAAGGAGAAAGCCTGTAAAATAATGTGACACACTAGGAAAGATGCCTTGACGTTATGTAGTAAAGGCCTGACAAATGGTGGTGACAAATTACAGTGGAGAGAGGGGGCAACGGAGTGGCTCTACAGGTAAGGAGGGATGACACCGTAAAAAGTTGTATATGACATGTTGAGGATTTCAATGCTAAGATTTTTAATTTGGGTGATTGATCAATCCAGGTCTAGCGAGAAAATAGAAACCACTCTCGTTATTTGAGGCGGGGACTTACTTCATGTGGTGACTTGGTTACCCGCTGATGGAAAGATGAAGAGGACAGCCAGCAAGGAGCCCTCTGCTCTACCCGGGCAGGAAGGTGGCAAGAGGTGGTATCACCAGAGCCCCAGAAGCCAAGGCTCTTTGGGGCCGGAGCTTGACCCAGTGGCCAGTTGGGACCCCTGAGGGGAGGGGCTGACGAGAGGGAGCTGGAGCCTGGAAGGAGACAACAGCCACTTCCAGAACTTTTGCTGAAGGCAGAGAAGGGGAGAGAAGTAACCTGACCTTTCCTTTCCTCCTGCCCTCTGGTCTTCTACCAGTACCTCACAGTTGCCCAGACTTCTCTGAAAGCTGTTGGTGAGGGAACAGGCAAATGCCATTCTCTGTCTAAAGACCAGAGTGGGGAAAGGTCAGAGCCTGGATTCGAGGACCAACACGCGAATGACTGTGAGGCTGAGAAAGATCCAGAGCCTTAAAAGCTTTCCTAGGACTTTGTAATTCTGAAGGAAGTTTAGGCACTAGAAGGGCACACTGGCTTCAAAGGAAATGGGCCTAAAAACAGTGAAAGAGGATGTGGCAAGAAAAAGTAGTGCACTGAAGTCCAGACAGTGAGAATAAGCTTATTTGATTATAGTACTTGAATTGTCGATAGTTGTTCATGCTGCAGGCTCTCAAAGCAAACTCATGAATTGCTTTAAAGCCAGAACTGTCTTCCTCATCTTTGTCATCCGTGCAGGGCACACGATAGCCTCAGAATAAACTAACGTTCATTGAACGAAACAGTAGAGCATGGGAGAGTGATTTTTGGTGGGGAAGAAGATGGAAAGATACAGACGATGTTTTCCAGAAGCACATTATTAAACTGGCAAGAGGAAACTCTCTGGAGAGCAAGAGTTTCTCCCAGAAAATAGAAGATAAATCCTCATAGTAATACAAATATAGAATATCAATGAAGTTATTGTTTTTTTTAAAGGTACTGGTTTTATTTTTTATTGGCAATTTGATATCTTCGCAAAACCAGGTGAACTGCCCCTCTGGAATTCATCTTGTCCTTGTAGGACTCCGGTTGATAATCAAGGCTATAAAACCCTAGGAAGAAAGTGTCAATGTGGATCTAGAATTTTAATAACCAGGAAAGGAACCCGGGAATACAATTTGATATGCTGGTAGTCTCATTTATTCATGGGTTCCTTGACTGAATAAACATTTAAGAGAGTGCCAAGCGTCATAAATCCTGAAGTTGAGAACAACAGGGTAAGAATATTGAGGAAGACAAGGCTATTGAAGGTCTAAAAAATTTTTTAAAATCTCATTTTTGGAACATTAAGTCACATATGTACACGCCAGAAGTTTTGGAAGATGAAGTTTATGTGTAAAAAGAAAATAAAAAATACCTCAGATCTCAGCAGCCAGAAATAACCACTACTGACATCTTAGAGAATTGCTTCTAGTCCTTTTTTCTGTGCATTTTTGTATGGTTGTTTGAGTTAATACCTGTTTGCATTGTTGTTTATTTATCAAATATTGTGAGTTTTCTCTTTGCAATGCTTCAGGGTGGTATTTTTACCGAGTTCCACTTTCTTAAAAATTAATTCCCATTTTTTAGGAATTAGTTTGTGATAAAGGAAACTCACATTCATGTCAAATTTATGAAAACAAATCCTGAAGATGCTGGAGACATACTGCCAACAGGTTTCTGAGAAGAAAGCATGGACAACTATCATGATGCCTTTACTCCAACAAGTTACTTATGTCTTAGAAATGTTAAAGAATAAAGTCAGTGTGGTCCAGAATAGGCAGACACTAAGCAGAAGGCTGAGAAGTAAATTTTATCCACCAATAAATCTAGTTTATAAATGTAAATGAACATTTTTCTACTGCAAATACTTTACAGATAACATTTCTTGTACCAAATATTTATGGTCTCAAGGTGACAAGGCAACTGTCCTTGGAAATTTTCAGTATTACAGGAAAATCTTTGCCCTCTTAGCAGATAAGTTGAGACAGAAGCACCATTTTATGATGAGTTTCTGTAGGTTTTAATTTTTATAATAACTGATACGTAAAGATTCACTTACCTTTAACTTACCAGTCTGGAAAGAGAATGAGGAGCATAACACTTTTATCTTCTGAAACCATTTGTGGCTACAATTACCACGTTCTGCTCAAGGTTCTTTCTACACCATCAATTAAGGCTTGTAGCCTCTTGCTTCATACACATTTTCTGACCAAGATGCAATTAAAGAGTGAAGAGCTAATAATTTTTTCCACAGTTGTTTCCAGTTTTTTTCACTGCTGTAAAGTCAGTCTGTGAGGAGCATCTCTGTATAAAGCCTGTGTATATTTGATTCACAGCAGTGTAATCATGGAGTCAAAGGGTACTCGGGGTTTTTAGGTTTCTTGGTATGTTTCACCTGAAGATCTCTCAAAGATAGTCTGATTTACGCTCTTACTACAAAAAAGCGCCCACCTGACCATGTCTTTGCCAGTGTGGAGCTTGATTTTTACTTTGGTTATTGTAATAGGGATGATAAAACCATCTTATTGTGGGCGCCTGGGTGGCTCAGTGCGTTAAGCCACTGCCTTCGGCTCAGGTCACGATCTCAGGGTCCTGGGATTGAGTCCCATATCGTCCCATATCGGGCTCTCTGCTCAGCAGGGAGCCTGCTTCCCTCCCTCTCTCTCTCTTTCTGCCTGCCTCTCTCTCCGTCTTCTTGTGATCTCTCTCTGTCAAATAAATAAATAAAATTTTAAAAAACCCATCTTATTGTTATTATTCATATATCTTTGATTCTTAGTGATCATGTACATTTTCTTTAAATGTTCACTGAGCAGTTCTCCTCTTGCGAATAATGTAAAAGCAAAAGCAATTTAGGCAAACCAGACTCTTCCATACTTTCTGTTGTAATGCAAGCATCTCTTCATTGTGTCAAGGGACTCCTGGTAATGAGACCCTGATCTCATCAGTTCACTTTTTGAATTACGCCTTAGCTTTCTATTCAAGCTAAACAAGCCTTATCCCTCCATCCATCATCTGTGGGCCTGTTACCCACCCATTATGTTCGATTTTCTTAGTCTCGGTGCCAACTCCAGTTTCTTCTCATTTTTTAAAGATTTTATTTATTTATTTGACAAACAGAGATCACAAGTAGGCAGAGAGACAGGCAGAGAGAGAGGGGGAAGCAAGTTCCCTGCTCAGCAGAAGGCAGAGGCTTAACCCACTGAACCACCCCCGTGCCCCCATATTTTTAAATAGATGGCAGAGCCCTGAACTCCCTTTCTCTAAAGAAAGGACTAATTGGTTATGGGTAGAGGAAGGAAGTGGCTTCCTGCCTCTTGAGAAAGGGAAGGTCATTCATGCCATAGGTCTGGATGGTTTACTTTTGTAGTCTTCTGCGAGGCGTTCTTTTCCCCATAAATATAAAATACTTAGAATATTCCAAATCCTACTTTGAATAGTAAGATACAGAAAAACAGAAGGCCTGATCTCTGTCTGTCTGAGCAACAGAAGGTCTGATCTCATCTCCCAGGCTGGTGTGAACCAGGGCGCGCAGTGGATCTTAGGATGAGATAGAAGTCCTTGCCTATGAGGGAGGGGCACCTGGCTGGCTCATTCGAAAGAGCCCAGGACTCTTGACCTCTGGGGTTATGAGTTTGAGGTCCCTGTTGGGGAGTGGAGAGCAATTACATTTTTTAAAAAGTTTTAAAAAAAATGTCCTGGCCTGTGAGGGTGAGGGGCATGGCACGAGCTCTCCTTGTAGCTTATGGGGGACTGCTGAAGTTATTTTAAGTTGTTTCTGTCTTTGAAACTCAAGTGGCAACCATGTTGTCATCTCTTGTTGCTGATATAAGAGTTTATTAATGTCAACATACACCCTTTTTTTTTTAAAGATTTAATTTATTTATTTGATAGAGAGAGACACAGCGAGAGAGGGAACACAAGCAGTGGGAGAGGGAGAAGCAGGCTTCCCACCAAGCCTGAAGCCCAATGCGCGGCTCGATTCCAGGACCCCAGGATCATGACCTGAGCCCAAGGCAGACGCTTAAAGACTTGAGCCACCCAGGCGCCCCACCCATTTTGTTTTTTTAAGTGCGAATTTAAATGTCTCAAGTTGGAACGACTGAAGGTTTACATTGAACCTTGCATGCTCTCTCTCTGTCTCTGTCTCTTTCTCTCTCATGCACGCGCGCACACGCACCTGGCTTATATTGCTGAGTATCTTTCTACTTGTGCATGGATTCTAGGAAAGCATATGTCAGCTTCACAGATTACCTTGCTCTCTTCTTCAGGCTATAACATTGACATCCATGAAATAAAAATGACATTAATAAATGCTGTAAGACTATACTAACTTACATAACATCAAGGTCAAATACATGCTATCTTATATAGGTAGACAGCAGTATTGATTAGAATCAGTGTGGAAGGCTATTTGGAGAGTAGAACAAAACCATTGTTCTAAGGAAGGAATTTTATAAGACTTAGGTAAATTAAAATGTAGGCTAGGATATTTCTAGATAGGGTAGCAGCATAAACAAAGGTCCAATTGAGAGAAAGACTGCTTGTTTGAGGTTCAGTGGGGACATTGTTCTGTGAGAATGTACTCCAGTTTTTGAAGAAAAACCTGATATAATGCTATTGAATTAAAGGCATCTTAAGTGCCTTAAATTACAGAATGAGAAATTGAAATTTCATTTGATTGGCAATGGGAAGACATTGGTGAATCTTCTGGAAAGAGAGATGATGAAGTCTGTGTTGTGCTTTGAAGAATAAGAATTTGATGGGATGAATTAAGGATGTTTGGAGAGGGGAGAGAGCAGTTACTTTGTTTTACTTTGTGGCAGTTGAGATGATGAGGGGCTTAAGATAGCGGTAAGGGAAGTTTTCTCCTCAAGGTAGAATTGCCTGAGAGTAGTGACAGATTGGATAGGTTTTTGTTTTTTTAAGATTTTATTTATTTATTTGAGAGACAGAGATCACAAGTAGGCAGAGAAGCAGGCAGAGAGAGAGGAGGAAGCAGGCTCCCCGCTGAGCAGAGAGCCCGATGCGGGACTCGGTCCCAGGACTCGATCCCAGGACTCTGGGATCATGACCTGAGCCGAAGGCAGAGGCTTCAACCCACTGAGCCACCCAGGTGCCCCCAGATTGGATAGGTTTTAAAGAAAAGACTTACAGGACGCCTTCTAGGTTTTCAGCTTTGATGGTACAGAGAAGGGCAATACCATTGAACAAAAAGGAAATTACAAATTGATTTGAGCAATGGGAAGTAGGTATGAATTGTATTGATTTGTGTACTTATAGATTTATTTATGTAGTTCCTCATTTTGCAAAAGTTTATTTGGGGTAGCTCTTATAAATGTATGAACTTCATAGCAGAAGCATATCTTTCTCAATCTTCTCTAAAGCCCTGTGAAGTATGTTACTATCTCCATTGCGCAGATGAGGCTCAGAGAAAATAGGTAATTTGCTCACATAGCATGGCTAAGATTTAAATGTACTTTAAATGCCTCAACTACGGTTTAGCCGGTTTAGCCGCTGAGTTAAACTTGGTTCCTGGAAAGTGACAGTGGCATTTTGAAGAGGAAGTACCCTGAAGGCATTTGTAGAGGGGAAGAAAAGAAGTGTTTGAGAATTATCACCATGAGAAAAACAAGATTGTTTGTATTTTCATTGCACTTTATGTATGAGATATTGGGGGCAGGGTGAGAGCCCTTCTTTGTACTGAGCAAGTATATATCCTGCAAGCTTTTACGAGACAGTCGCTCATGGAGTCCTGCCCACAGCCCTGGAAACTGCAGCTGTTACTGTGAAGGAAGTGAAGTTTGAAGGAGTTAAGGTGACTTGTCCGAGCATGCTGGGAGACTGTGGCATGGTTGGGAAGAGTGGCTTTAGTCTCCCTCAGATTGGAATTGGAATCCGTAAGCCTTTTCTATGTTTTCTAGTCTGTAAGGTGGGAAGAAAATGGTAACGTCGGAGGTGGAGGTATGAGGTGAGAATGCGTGTATTTATTGCTAACGTAGAGTAAGCAGCCCCGAAGTGAGAGCCGTTCTTTACTGTTCTGTTACTGCAAAGCCATAGCTAGAACCCATCAAGGTTTCTTCTTCAACCATGATACATGGGAATTCTGCCGACCGACAGTGGAGGACACTGAGAATTTGGAAGACATCACAGCGACGTGTGGGAAAGAAGATACATACATAGATGACTGATAGATAAATAGAACACTGTCTTTTTAAAAAAAAATTAATTAAGGGAGCTGGCTTCCTTCCTCTCTCTCTGCCTGCCTCTCTGCCTACTTGTGATCTCTCTCTGTCAAATAAATAAAAATAACAATCTTAAAAAAAATTAATTACACATAAGACTTAAAAAAGTGAAGTAGGACAAGAGGAGAGTATGGAAAGTAGGTGTTCCTCTTAGCCCTGGTAACAGTCCCCCAATTTCACTCTGCAGGGGCAGTTGATAATATAGTTCCTGTGTTTCTGTCTGTAGGTGTTTTATGCATATGCAAGCAAACATACATATAAATATGCTGGGTTTTTTACACACCAATACTTCTGTTCTGTTCTCTCATCTTTTTTTTTTTTTTTTCTTAAGTAAGCTCTAGGACCAATGTGGGGCTTGAACTCACAACCCCTGAGATCAAGAGTCAGCCAGGCACCCTGGGTAATGATCTTTTATAAAATTAAGCTAAGACTTCTTTGTTTGATAGAGTAACAGATCTTGGATGAATATTTGCTGTTTGGAGAATTACATTAGTATTTTTATGTGCCAGACACCCAGAAGTAAATGGAAGAAGTTTTGGGGCTCAGTGAGTCGAGCATGTGTCTCTTGATCTTGGGGTAGTAAGAGTAGGAGCCCCATGTTGGGCATAGGGTTTACTGTCAAAGAAAAAAAAGATTAAGAAGTTTAAAATCAGCAGCTAGTGACCTATAAGTCAACCATTCAGAACTTTATAATTGTTACTTTGTTCTCAGGATTTATAAATGAAACAAAAAAAAGTTACTTAAGTGGAGAGATGAAGATTATCATGAAAAATAAGATGAACACTTTTATATGTTGATACATTCAGGGGAGTGTCTGGGACTCGGCTTCTTAGTTCATAGTTTGGACTCGGCTTTAACAGAAA
Organism: Mustela nigripes; assembly: GCF_022355385.1. NCBI lineage: Eukaryota > Metazoa > Chordata > Mammalia > Carnivora > Mustelidae > Mustela > Mustela nigripes. The sequence continues at coordinate 97,659,088 of NC_081575.1, forward strand.
TGTTCACATTCTCACTTCCTGACTTATTCTTTTTTTTTTTTTTTAAGATTTTATTTATTCATTTGACAGAGATAGATCACAAGTAGGCAGAGAGGCAGGCAGAGAGAGAAAGAGAGGGAAACAGGCTCCCTGCTGAGCAGAGAGCCCGATATGGGGCTCGATCCCAGGACCCTGAGATCATGACCTGAGCCAAAGGCAGCGGCTTAACCCATTGAGCCACCCAGGCGCCCCACTTCCTGACTTACTCTTACAACACAACCCCCTTTGAACATTCAGGGCTTTCTGTGTCACGGTGGTTTAGAGGGAAGGATCAGAACCTTGAAAACTTGAGGAGATCCCAAAGTCTAGAAACTACTCTTCATAGGGGGGAAATTAGACTTTGTTTGCTTCTGGGAAAATTTGTTTTCCAGATTTAATATGAATGTCAAGTACTTGGCTACAGTTAAAGAAATCCACGGTCTCTGGTCAAGTTGGAAGCAAAGTGGGAGCTCTTAAGCGTGAAGAGTAGTGTGGAAGTCCCACTTGGAAGGAGCCTTTGTATTTTGCTTCTGGCTCTGTCAGGGAAGGGACACAGCTGTAGGGGTGTTGAGTGTTCTTACCACAATAAACTAAAATACAGAGTAAAAAAAGGTACAGGAATACGCAAGAAAAAAACGATTCTGGTTTCTGTGACAATTTTTGGCATTTCTCTGTTGAAGAGTTCCTCAGCTACTCTACTATTTCAGCCACAACACCCCTTCTTCTCTCCAGGGAAGAAAAACAGAGAAAAAGGCTTGGTTTCTGGTCTTTGTTTTTCTTCTAGCTGACAAGAGAACCCAGGACAAATTACAAAGAACTTTCTAGTCCCTAGCTTTACTCACTTGGAAAGTGAAGATTTAAGAAAGGGGGATTTCCCCTTCTGAGATGCTACAATATCCTTTCCTTATTTGACAGAAATTATGGGGGGGGGGGGGTTGTTATCTCTCAAAGAAGTTTGTAGAGATAAATGAAAGCTACCTCCAAAGAATTTAATTCTTGGTTGCCCAGTAACCATTAAATCCCTCAGTCAGGCAAGAACCACATTCTTGCCTTGAGACAAGATTTAGCCCTTTCTGAACTTACCCTCGGGCTGTGTTGTAGAAGTTTATCTCTAAGTTAGTTGCTTACAACTTGGAATAAAATGTGTTCTAAATGGTGCTTAGGTCCCCAAGTCACAGAAGCTTATTTAACTCTTGGGGTTCCTGATGGATTGTGTGGCCTGAGTAGAATGTAACTCCAGGTTTCTCTGGAACAACGTACTTTTGGGATAGAGACTGTATTGTTGGGCTTGACTCCGCTACTCTCTAAGCTTCTCTGGATAAAAAGAACTGAATGTTTATATTGTAATAGGGGTCTAATGCCCTTCTTGGTCACTCCACCTTCCGTCCAGCCTGTATAGCTTCCCTGTCTTAGGTCCTCATGTTCCTTGGTGCAGTATTCTGTGATGGGTCCGCTTCCCTAATCCAGTCCCCACTCTCTGACCCCTACCGAGAGTCGTGGTCCTCCTGAGGATACCACCATCACCCTCATAGTGATGAGGATTCCAGACAACCAGGACAAGGAAATACCCATATCTCCTACAGCAGAGGAGTCTGGGAGACCATCAAGGGCTTTGAGTGTCGATAGATTATACCTTGAATCCAGGCTCTGGGATGCAGTCTTAGGGAAGTTACTAGACACAAGGTCGGTCACACAGAATTCAGGCTGGTGTGGGGACTCAGTGGCATCAGATGCATACAGCCTTATTCCCTGAGCACTCAGTCAATGCTGGCACTCCTCCTGTCTTCCCCTTAGACTCTAGGGGGAATAATAATTGGACACAAAAAGGGCTGAAGTACAAGTCATCTACATTTGAGGTTAAAAAAAAAAAAAGCTGTTCTAAGTTTGTCCCCAAGTAGTTTTATCCCAGAGTCTGAGGAGAATAAAAGTGGGTCAGATTGAATGAAAGGGGACATGAGGGGAGAGAGAAACAAAGAGGTAGAGGAAGGGGGAGTCTGTGACCCTCACAAAGGATGGCAAGCTCCGGACCCCTGCTACTGAACAGGGAAAGGGGGACGCTCATTCCTGTGGCTTCAGGGCTCTGTGATGTGTTTAGCGGAATTTGGGGAGTCTGCCTGATTTGGGAATGGAACCCTTTAACTGGCCAAAGGAGAGAGGACATACACTGTATCAAGCAGCTCCCGAGTGCAACAGAGTTTGGAGGTGATCGAGGTGATCGAGACTGCTCCCAGGAACATGACAGTTTCGTTTTCTGATTCAGATGTATGTGGTTCCATTGCTAAGGCATCCTTGCTTATTAAAAGCAACTCCGTCTACGGCAGGGGATAAGGCAATCCATTATCAAATGAAAAGCTCCTGCCATTGATTAATTTTAATAACAGCTGCAGCTGCTGAATGATTGCTCTTTTTTTAAAAAACAATGATTTACATATTAGCATCTTTATCGGGATCTAATCACAAGTATTTAGTTTCCAGGCAAATGAACACGTAACACTGAAAAGAAAACATTCTGTTACATGCTGCATTTTTATAAACGTCCTCTAAGGAAGCTTCCGGATGCGTGGGCACCTGAGTCCTGTCACCTGGTCCCCTCCCCCACTCAGGTGTACAAAATGCAGAAATGAGCATGTTTTACTGTATTCCTAGATGCTTAATATCAGGAATTGGGTACTGTCTTGGGCTGATTACTCACGCCTAAGGATTCAACAGAGTTTCTTCTTACGCCTCGCCAACAGCAACACCGATAACATTAAAAACCCAATGTACTTTCCCTGGTGAGATGAAAGTGGAAATACCCACCAGCCCAGGATAGTGTAATGTTCCAGAATGGGTTTTCTTTTTCTTTTCTTTTCTTTTTTTTTTCAAGAAGGTTAATTTGCTTTTCTCATTGCCATGGGAAGGTAATCTGATTTTCCCATTACCATGAAAATCAGATTTCCACTGCTGTTTATGTTGGCCTCTTTCTTACTTACAGAGGGATAGAGGAGAATGGATATTGAGGGGAGTGTGGCGGTTGGGGACCTTGGTGGTTGGGGACCAGAGGAATGGGTAGAGACAGGCAAAGGATGCAAATCATTTTCATTCAGAACCTAAGACACATGGGGCGCCTGGGTGGCTCAGTGGGTTAAGCCTCTGCCTTCTGCTCAAGTCATGATCTCAGGGTCCTGGGATCGAGTCCCACATTGGGCTCTCTGTTCAGTGGGGAGCCTGCTCCCCAACACCACCCCCCCCCACCTGCCTCTCTGCCTACTTGTGATCTCTCTCTGTCAAATAAATAAAAATCTTAAAAAAAAAATAAAGGAACCTAAGACACACTGTCAGAGAAGGAAAGATTTAGGACTCTTAATAGCTGAAAGTTACCAAAGCTTTTTTTTTTTTTCTTTTTAAGTAACATGTATCTTAAGAGCTGTGGGTAAGGAAAGATGCTACTTGGCTTTAAGGAGATTTTGCACTTATGAGATAAAGATAGGAACATGTCTGAGGAGTTAATGAAAAATGAGCTACTTATGAGTGCTCACACACAGGTAGACATTAACTTCCAGAGAAGCATGTATTTAAAAATTCTAATCCTTATCTTACATCTGGGCATAGTCATACTTGTTAAGGTCCCATTCAAAACAAAAGTCTAGTTAGAACTTCTTCAGATCCATTTATGTCTAGAAGACTGCCTTTAAGCTCTTTCTTATAATGTTGTTTTAAATTAAATGAACTGTCAGGCCCTCCTGCAGTGTAGGGTTACCCATCTTCAGTGAGGTATTTGACCTTGTGGTTCCATGATGGCTGCTCTCTGTCCCTCTGGCAGGAAGAAAGAGAAAGGACCTTTCCCCTCTGAAGCTGGCTGTCCTTCCATTTGGAAAAGGAAACCCTTCCCTGCAGATATCTTTTTTTTTTAAATATTTTATTTATTTATTTGACAGAGAGAAATCACAAGTATTCGGAGAGGCAGGCAGAGAGAGAGGGAATCAGGCTCCCTGCTGAGCAGAGAGCCTGATGTGGGGCTCGATTCCAGGACCCTGAGATCATGATCTGAGCTGAAGGCAGAGGCTTAACCCACTGAGCCACCCAGGCGCCCCCCTGCAGATATCTTAAGCATTGGTCAAAACGGTGTCCGCTTGGCTTAAAGAGAATTGAGATCCTCCAGCCTTTGTAGTAAGTAGAGAAAAGTCAGGGAGAAAGAATTTGAAAACAAGTGTTTAGTGAACCGACCTTAGAGAAACTGTCGCAGTAAAATACACCCGACTCCTCAAGTCCTCTTTCTCCTAAGCATTCTCTTGGGATGCCCTTTTTTCTTCCCTTCATTCCAACTCCTTTACATCTTGGGAAAGTTCTGATATCTTTGTTAGGTGTGTTTCCAAAAAAGCAGCTCAAGTTCGGACTCCTCAGGGATAAGAAAGAGGATCAGTCCAAGTGATTGACCAGTAGCAGTGGGAAATGATATTCCATCCGGAATCTCATTCGATTCAAACCACATTTACTGTGCACCCATAAGTTTACTGGCCCTGGGTGCAGTAAACTAAACACGATCTCTTCTGAAGTCCCCAGGTTTGTTTTCTCGTCTTGTCTTCCTCAAGTATAAGAATGAACGGTAAAGGGACGCCTGGGTGGCTCAGTTGGTTAAGCAGCTGCCTTCGGCTCTGGTCATGATCCCAGGGTCCTGGGATTGAGTCCCACATCGGGCTCCTTGCTCGGCGGGGAGCCTGTTTCTCCCTCTGCCTATGCCTGCCTCTCTGTCTGCCTGTGCTCGCTCGCTCTCTCTCCCTCTGTCTCTGACAAATAAAAAAATCTTTAAAAAAAAAAAAAAAGAATGAACAGTAAAGCTGCTTCTACTTAGTCATAGCATTCATTTTTATCCGTATTGGTATAGATTTTATTTTTATTGATGTTGATTCACTTTTAGCCTTTGTGGGCTCTTTTATAAATTCTTAGTGAATTTGGGTGTTAGTTAGTTTCACCCTAGTGAAACTTAGTGTTTCAGAAATAGCATACCTTTTATGGAAAATTTTCAATTCCATTAATCTTAAAAATAAACACGGGAATACACCTCAAGTCGTGTTCAAAACTATCTTTGTGTTTGGTATGTAAAAATTGTATGAGAGACTATGTGCTGGCATTGTACGTTTGTTATGTATATAAGCATGTTCACACAACCAGATTTTTCTGTGTAGGTACTACTGGGCACATCACAAATAGCCAGCAAATGCGTGCTGGTTTTGTATGATTAAATTGTCATTTTGTTTTCCCACCTTTTTGGAAGCCTGCTTCTTTAACCCATGAGTTTAGTGGTACACGGTTGCGCCCACAGTATGTGCTTAGATAAATGTTAATCAATGACTTAAAGTAAGAAATTGTTACTTGATGAAGTGTAATCAGAAGGCTGATTTGGGGTTTGGGTTCTGTCTTCCCATCCATACTTGTACTAGAACAGTAAATGTATTAAGGCAGTATTTTTGGTGGCAGAACCATTTAGTTTGAAGGCATTAGAAAAAGGTGGAGTCCAAGAAATTAATAGTTGGGCAGTTTTTGGAAAACCCAGTTAGAACTGTTGGCATGGAGTGATCTGAGTAAGAGCGAATTATTAGAGGAACCTGACAGAGTTTTGCCAAGGACAGGAAAAAGATGGTGTAACTGAAGTGTAAACTGTCCAGGTTTGGGTAAAAAAAAAAAAAAAAGGGGAGCGGTCTTGCTGCGGCTGGAATTTAAAACAAAATGTCTTCGGGGGGCCAAACTGTGGCTGGATGGGAACCTCAGGCTACCTGAAAAGCTTCTGTTAGGATAAATGAGCCTTGGCTTCTGCTGTTGTCATGCAGGAATGTGAGTCTCTGTCTTCTTCCTGAGAAATGGGACCACGGGAAGTCTCCAAATTGTTAACTCTTGGCACATCGGTCAGCGCTTCAAAAAAAACCATTACGTGAGCCAAAGCCAACCAACCAGACAAAAACCAGAAACCCATCTGCTGACTAAATTCAGCCAGTTGGTGGCCTCTGGTCTCTGGTTAACAGAGAAATAATTGAAAGAGTTCAGGAGTTTTGGGAGAAAGATCACCTGTTGAAATCCTGGAAGATAAGGATGAAGGGTGCGGGGAAGCAAGCTGAGAAGCCAGGACCGAGGTGGGAATTTGAGAATTTAGGGAAATCTTGTTGAGTCGTTCTAAAACTGGAAACCGAGGAAGATGAGACTGCTAGCTTTAAAGGACATGAAGCAAATTACTGCCATTTCATTTCATCATTGAAGTGGGTTTTTCCACAAATTCCCCAACTGGGAGAAAGGAGGGTGGGTTTGAAATAGTTGGTGGTAAGCATATTACACAGAAAAGGTACACTTTTCCAATCCAGAAAAAGTAGGGCGTACAATTAAAAAAAAAAATGATTTGTGGAGGCTCCTGGGTGGCTCAGTAGGTTGAGCATATGACTCTTAATTTCAGCTCGGGTCTTGATCTCGGGGTTGTGGGATCGGGCCCCATGTCCAGCTCTGTGGGGCACAGTCTGCTGGAGAGTCTCTCCCTCTTCCTTTGCCACTCTCGCTCGCTCTCTCTCTAAAATAAATACTTTTTAAAAAAAGAATGTCTTGTGAATTCGGTTATATGAAAAGCATACAGAGGTATAAAGATTAAGTCACATTTGATAAGTTAAAATGACTCACCTTTATTATGAAGAGTAAGATTTAATTAAATCGTCTCTGCCCCAGAGAATCTGAGATGTGTGTGCATTTCCAGAGAGAGAGAGCACTGTGAGATTCGTTAATGAATGAAGTGGAAAATAGAGCGGAGGGAGACGGGGCTACGTTGAGAAGTTCCTGGAGCTGGGGTAGTTCTGTCTGGAGGTGACTTGCCCACGTTAGGATGGAGGAACACCCATGGGAGAACAGTGACTGAAGGTTCTGAGTCAAAGAAGAGGGGATCCTGGTGTCCAGCCAGGAACTGTGTGATTGCCTCTGGCAGGAGGGAGACAGAGGGGAAGTGCCCTGGCTTCATCTGGTGCAGTTGTAGTTGGAGCATCAGGAAGGTGACCAGTCAGGCTGATCCGAGATCCACGGACCAGTTTCCGGGACCTTGCTGATTGCAGTGCCTTCTGATGATAAGGATGGCAAATACGCAAGTGCTTAGACGCAAGAGTTTTTTTCAGTGAGTTGACCAATGCAAAAAAGGCAGACTAAATGTGGAATTTGGGAGTAGGGAACCAAGTGAAGGATTTACATTCTTTGGGTATGCAGGCAAGGTACTTAAGCTTTCACTGTTTTCAGTGCCTTATCTCACTCCCAAGCTTAGTTTCTCCTCACTCCCCCGTGTCTGGTGCAGCTTCTCCTGAGATTAAACCTCCAGCCTTCTATCAGGGTGACACAGGAGGTGGCTGGATGCTCGGGACATGGGGTGGGGGAGAAAGTGTTGAGGGCTCTAAAGACAAGCGGTGCTTGTATTTTCAGCCGTATTTCAGCCTTCAAAGGAACCTGCAGCCTCTTGTTTTTGATGCCTTGGTGGTAGAAGTTGGCGTGCTGCTTATTAACCCCCAGCCCCTCACCTTGCCTATCTTCCCCTCCTATTAAATGTCGACTTGGGATTTCTCTGCCCTCCAAAATCACGACCACCAGGTTGTCTGCCGGGGTTCCAAGATACTGGAGCTCGGGTCAGTTCTCTTCTCTCCAGTTCTGTTTCGTCTCTTCTAGATAGATGTCACTTTTACTTCTATTACTGTCATCCGAGTAGAGCGTTCTTGGGAATAAGGACAGAGAACACGAGGCCGTTGCATCTGCCTTGTTTAACTGGAACTCCCAAGACTTCCCTTCTTGCAGTGATGTGCAGGGCCCTGTGGCAGACGTCTTCCTGCCGACCTGTCAGGCCTCTTCGGAGCCACTCTTCCTCCTCACTGCGTGACAGTTCAGCAGGACTGACCTTCCTAAGATTCTTCATGGTCCCTCCTTTTGTCTACTTGGGAGCCTCCTTTACACATGCTGGCCTTTTCTCCTGTTTTGTTCTCCCCCTCTTTGCTTGGTTAACCTCCATCACCCTCCAGATCTTTGCCAGAACCTCACATTCTCAGAGAAGCTTGCCTGGCCTGTAGTTCCCACCTTGTGTTGGGATGTCTTAAAAGTACAAATGGAATGATTAGGGGGTGGATGGAGATCTTTCTTAAAAAAAAAAAAAAAAAAGGCTATAAACTGGTATGGCTTAAACAGTCTTTTTAAATCATTAGTATCGGGAGCCTGGGTGGCTCAGTGGGTTAAAGCCTCTGCCTTCAGCTCAGGTCATGATCCCAGGATCCTGGGATCGAGTTCCACATTGTGCTCTCTGTTTGGTGGGGAGCTTGCTTCCTCCTCTCTCTCTGCCTTCCTCTCTGCCTACTTGTGATCTCTGTCAAATAAATAAAATCTTCAAAATATATATCATTAGTATCATTTTGTATGTATTTTTTGGTGGGCAGATTTGAGAATTGGTGCCCCAGTCCTTTCTGCTTGGAAGCTGAAGTAAAACGAACAGGGCACAGCAGCATCCTCAGGAATCAGCTCTCCACTATTGGGAACATGTCAGGCTCCCCCAAATGGCATTGGTGTATTTATTCATTGTTTATATAACGTCTATACCCAATGTGGTTCAAACTCAAAATCCCCAGATCAAAAGCCACACGCTCTACTAACAGGTACCCCTGGAAATGGTATTTGAGATACACAGTTCCCCCAGGAAAACTTTCTGTGGGCCACTTGTTAAAGAAGCTCTTTTCTCAACAGATCTTTTATCAGAGCAGGAAACTTCTGGAAGCAAGGCTCATTTGAATATTGACTCCTTCAGGGGAACAGTGTTGCCAAGAAGTAGTGAGGGTTGGCTGGGGAAGGCCAAGCCAGAGAAGGGGGCCAGAAGGACCCTGAGCAGCCCACAGCCAGGATTTTGTGCTATTTTTCATTTCAGAGTTGAAAATCTCAGTTTTTTTTTTTTTTTAATTTTTGGTTTATGACCTGTTCCTCTCCTTTGCAGTTTGAAGGCTCCCACATTGGTGCCATATTGGAATACTTTGTTGCTTCTCTTGCTTTGTTTTTTAGAAAAATTCTAGAGAGCAATACCATTTCACCTGTGGAGATACAACTCAGTAGTAATTATAAATCGCAGACTCGGCCTTCTGCATTTGTTGCGAGTAGGAGTGTGTAATTCCTACTTATCTCTGTGTGGATTTATTTTAGCCCCATTTGAGTAAAGCTCTGTGTTGATGATGAGGTTTTAATGAGTTTAGATTTTTAAAGCCCTCAGATATATTTTAAAAATTACGGATCCAGTAAAATGAAGTCATGTACCTCTTCTTTCTCAGCTGATTTTTGAAAGATACATTCCAGAAATCCTACATGTGGTTGAAGAGTTCCCAGTAATTCTACCTTGTACTCTAAACTTCTGAAGCCTGGACATCTTGGTTTCAAGACAGACTTGGTTTAAATTACTCAGTTTATCTCAAGCCTCATTAAGACCCGTGGTTCTTGTCTGTTCTGGTGTATTGGAGCTGGCAAGAATACTTGTCATGTGGAGAGTCCATTAGAACACTCTAGGAACAGTGAGGCTGGAGAATGAATGCGAGATACAATCTCATACGTGAAAACGGGCCACCTTCCTATACTGGAAGGGCTGTCTGGGGAGATGGCCTCGTTTTGGCTTCTCTGGAAAATGATTAAAATAGACAGGCAGTAGTAGTTTAATTCATACTGTATGCCAGACATTCGAATTGGCACTGTACCAAAAATGATCATACTTCCCTCTAAATTATATTTTTCACTCATGATCACCTGACTAATTTGGATCACATTTCTTCTGGGAAGCAGACTTGGTAGGAAGAAACAAAGACCACAGTGCTAATTTATCTGTTGGAATAATCTTTGGCTATCCAGCTCTTTCCACTCATTAATTTTATGAGGTCATTATCATTCCTTCTACCTAATAGATAAACATACTAAAACTTTGGGCCTTTCCAAAAAGTCTCCACAAGCCATCAGAAAGCTGAACCCGGCCATAAAAACTGAAATGAAAAATTTAAAAAAATAAATAAAAAGGAAATGAAAGGGCCTAATGTTTCGTTTCTCTATTTTCCAAGCTTTCCCTTGACTTTATATGCTGAGGTGTTTTTCACTATTTTTGCAAGAGCATGGCCAACGTGGTGTAGATTTGTGACCTGAACTTGAACTGTTGTTCCTCTTTTCTGGAATCCGATACCTTCAGCCACTACCTTCCACAGAATGGAAGTAAAAATCTTCAAACAGATGGTTACCAAAGTCAGGAGAAATTGACAGTCTGACTAAAGAAGCAAACTGCCCCCGCCTCATTGCTTGTTTTGTGCTTCAGAACAAAGGCCAAATGGGCCATCACGTTAGTAGCTGGTGATTGAGCTTGAGAAGGTAGATAGATGGTTCGATATCTGCCCTCGTTCCTTAAGTTTCTAGATTCCTCTATTTTTAGGTTAGAACCAGCCCTGGTTAAAATAATTCAAGTCATGAAGAGGAATGTTCACTTCAGCATTTTTATCCTTCTGAAGTGTGCTTTCTACCAGCTGCCATGGAAACATTGTGTAACTCGTTTCTTGGATAGTCTCACTCCTCTCAGAGTTCCGGTTGTGGAGCGCTGGTGAGCTCATTACAACTTGGATCCAAGTCCTGGAAAGGCAGTTCTCAGAGAGAGTGGAGGCCAGCCTCCCATGAGGGACTGGGGGCTTTCGCTTTATGGGGCGTGCATACTTGAGCTACCAGGTCAGCTCTTGCCTCAGCCCAGGACGATGTCACTTTGTCCACAGCTGTACCCCGTCTCGAGGTTTCTGTGTGCATCCTCCCTGCTTTCGGAGGCAGAGACTTAACTTCAGCTCTAAGCCAGAGGGAGTGGTGCTTCAGATTCCTAGCAACACAGCAGACTCCAGCAACACAGATGGTTATCTCTCCCCAGTAAGGCTTCCAGGCCACCAGAACTCTGTTGTAATCCAGTGATGCTTACTGGAGAAAAATGTGGATGGCTTCTGCTGCGTGCTGATGAAAAGTAGGTATTTTCCCAGCTTCTTTCTTCTCCGATTTCCAAGTCACCACTGAGAGCAGTGGTGAGATTGGACCCAGGGCAGGGGAGGGGCACAGAAACCTGGTGGCCAGAAGGCAGTGGGTTGCGGGTATGTGAATGGGAGTCAGAAAGGATGAACTTGGGGCAGAACGCCATAGTTGGGAGGACTTGGAAGGGAACAGTTTGAACTGCTTTAGGGAAGCCGAGAGCCCGGTTAGAACGGCCCTGTACCAGATGCTTGTCTCAGATAGGATTCCATAGGGAACCACACCCAGAAAGAATCCGATCATCCTCCCCTCTCCCACTTGGATCTGTAGCTTCATGTGGAATTTGCCAGTTCTTCAAATACACTGAAATACGGATGAAGATTCTGACCTCATTTAGATCATTTGTTTCCGAATTTTGAACAGAACCCGGAAAACTGGAAAGGGGGTAGAATTGGGGTGGGTAGGAGAAATATCCTAGTTCTAGGAAAGAAGGAAGATAGTAGGAGACAAGACCAGTGAGTTAATAGGCGTTTTAAAAGGAGGATTAGAAAGAAAGAGAAACAGAAGAGAAAGTATTTGCCAGTATCTTCTGGTCAGATACGTGACTGACACACAGTTCACACTCCATACTTTAGTTGAAGTCTATGAATGAAAGGAAATTTGGAGTTGGAGGCTGTTCCTTGGAAACTGCTATGGGATGGGGTAAGGAAAGACTGCTCCGTCCTTCCCAGGAAGGATGTTTCTGTGTTTCTATGTTGCTTATTTTATAAAGACCAAGGGGGCTTATTTCTGAGTGTGCAAAGGAACTCTGTGCCACCAAGAAGAGGGCGAGTCTGATCAGACTGGCAAATGGTGTGACACGAGTCTGGAGGGGAGGACAGGAATTCATGTCTTGTGGATTAGTGCCAGAAGACATGAGTTGGCTGAGACCACCCAAGAAGGGAAGCAGTGATGGCTAGGGAAGAGAGACAAGGGAAGATCCATGACTCTCAGGGAAGAAGAGACACTGAGGGACAGTCAGAGGGACGGAGGTAAATCAAGTTCTCCTGAGCAGAGAACAAACTCTGGGGAAAATGTGTTCACTTGGAGAAAAAAATCTGTTCCTGTTACCTTTGAGGACACTTTTAGACCCTTTTAATATAGTGAGGACCTTTCACTGGAGTTCATCATGAATAGGAGACCCACAGATACGTCCCAGAAGTGAACTTTTAGTCTAATTGATCATGATTGCCATTCAATAATCTTGTACAAACCCACAAAATGGAACTTAGAAAAGACAGCAGGCCTTTGTGCAGAGTTCACATTTGAACAACGTGGGAAATGTAAATTTGGTAAAATGTACAGTTAAAGAATTGACCGTACTTGAGGGTCCATATGGATCACCTGGGATCTTGTTAAAATGTTGATTGTAGGGACCTGGGTGGCTCAGTCGGTTAAGCGTCTGCCTTGGGCTCAGGTTGCGATCCTAGGGTGCTGGGATTGGGTCCCACATTGGGCTCCCTGCTGAGCAGGGAGCCGGCTTCATCCTCTGCCTGACACTCCCTTTGGTTGTGCGTGCTCTTTTTCCCTCTCCCTCTCTGACAAATAAATAAAACAAAAAAAATTGTTTAAAAAAAAATGTTGATTCTGATTCATCGATCTGGGTGGGGCCTAAGATTCTGAACTGCTTACACGCTCCAAAGAGACACTGATGCTGTTGGTCCTCAAATCACACTTCGGCTAACAAGGACCCACAAAGGTGTTCTTCGGTATATGTTGGTAGCCATGCCAAGTTAGACGTGGTTTAACTTATCCACGCCTACCGACCAGTTTAAAGTGAAAGCAGGTCTCAGAACTAGCTCTGTCACAAAAGAACATTTATTAGCCCCAGGGCACAGAACAGTCTTAAAGCGAATGCAGAAGGCAGAGTGAGCTTCACAACTGCCCCCTAGCCCGGGCCCTCTAACACAAAGGACCAGCAGCATAGCGGTCTTCCGTCAGCATAGGTGAGATTTGTCTATTTAGCTTTTCATGTCTGTGGCATCTAACAGTATTTACCCTTCTTGTCTGCTTTCTACTCGGCATTAGCCATTCTGCAGGATGGTTGATGTTAAATTACCAGTTTTTAGTTCCTTTTCATTGAAGATTAGTGTCCCATGGTACAGCTCTGCCCAGTCTGTCTGTTCCTTCTCCTTATGATTTGTTACCAGGTTTTCACTATTACAGATAAAGCTACTACTGTGGACATTCATGGACACATCTTTTTGTGCACGTGTGTTTATTTCTTTGGGGTAAATCTCCAGGAGGGGACTGTTTGGGTCCCAAGAGAGATGTCTGTTTGATTTCATAGGAAGCTGCTAAGCTGGTTTTCCAAAGTGGAAATACAGGCTTACGTGCCCCCTCCCCCCCGCCAGCTGTGTGTGAAGCGTTCCAGTCACTCCCCATCCTTGCCAGCATTTAGTACTGTCTGTTTTTATAATTGTCAGGCTGAATATTTTCAGATGCATGACAGACATTGTTTTTCTGTCCCCTAATGTCAGTCGAGGTGTTTGCGTTCAGTCTTGACAAAGGCCCTACAGTTAATGCTCTTGAACCGCGCAGCTTGGATTATGTGTTACCTCATTTCCCTCCCCTGAGCCCAGTCACAATTGGTTTTGCGGCTGCCATGTGATTATGGCGGTATGTTGTGTTCTCTCTCTTTCATGTTCCTTTGCTCGTTTAGTCCTTCTGTCCGCCGGTGGTTCACTAGATATAGTACACTTGCTTTTTCAGAGAGCAGTTGTATATTAATTCCCTGCGAACGATGACAGAAGTAGGGACAGAGTACTTGTCCTCAGGGAGCTTTTTGGAACTGGGTTCCTGAAACCCAACTCCACAGACATGCCAGCAGAGACATAAAGCCCAGTGTATTCCAAGGTTTGCACACACTTCAGTAAGGGCACCATGGAAATGAAGCTCTGGTCTGGGTTGGGGTTGTGGGGGACTTGAAAGACAGGTGGCGTAGAAACCGCAGTAGCAGACGTCGTTGAGATGTTCATCTGTGATGAATATTACAATGGTGGCACCTTAGATTATAAACTACATGATTATTTTAGTCCCAGTTACATTTTAAAATATATCTCACACACGCAGACACACACGTGCATTGGTTAAGAAATTCTCTCAATGTTAACAGTGCCTCTCTTTGGATCGTAGGATTATGGGTGATTTGTTTACTGGATTTTATATTTTTCTTTGATTTCTAAGTATGCCAAGTGAGCATGTATAACTTTTATAACCAGAAAAAGATATTAAACGGGTGATGGGTATTAAGGAGGGCTCATCTTGGAATGAGCAGTGGGTATTGTATGGAAGTGATGAAGCACTGTATTTGTACCTGAAATTAATATTGCACTGTTAGCTAACTAACTGGAATTTAAAAAAAAAAACTTGGAAGAAAACCCAAATATTATCAGTGAAATAAATCCAAGACTAATTCCTTAAAGCCTGGAGCTCTTCCGCTGTGATTTTAAATTACACAAACATGCTTTTCATGTACCTGAGATCTTCATCTTAAACTTTTGTCTTTTTTAGAAGGCCTCCTGTATTTTCATTTGTGAAATATTCTTTTTGATATTATTGAGAAACAAACTCATCTGTACTTCAAAAAAAAAAAAAAAAAAAAAAACCAAACCCCCCAAAGTAGTATGAAATTGCCACTTGATTGTTGGCTAAGTTCTAGGAGCTATTTCAAAAATACATTCCTTGTTCTCTTGAATCTTGTGTAGCAAAGATCCTCTCCAGTAGAACAGAGGCTATTGTCTTGAAGAAGAAAAAAAATGCCTGTCTGTCTCATCTTCCCTTTCAGGAACAAGGACTGCATGGATGCCCAGTGTAGTTTGTAGAATTTAGCTTGAGCGATCGTCAGACAGCAAAGAGAGTTTCTGTTTGTTTGCTTGTTTTTGCTTATTCCAAAAATTGACAGAATTTTCACCACCTAAAATGTGGGACATATGTACAAGAGATTTTTTTTCCTAAGTTACTCTTGTTTTGTTTCCAAAACAGCGGGAATTTTCGTGCTTTCTGATGAAATAACAAGTGATCTTTGTTTTGTCCCCTTTTTCCTCAGCTGACCTGAATAATGTCAGGTTCTCAGCTTATAGGACGGCCATGAAACTCCGAAGACTGCAGAAGGCCCTTTGCTGTGAGTATTAACCCGTGCCTGAAACACGTGATGGTTCCTCCTTGCTTTAAAAAAAGAATTGGATTCGGGGGTATTTCCACTCGGAGAGGGGAGAAATAGCTCTCATAAGACAGGCTCTAATATAGAATCCCCTTTTTAAAATCTTTTTGGCCTAGTGTGCCCTAAACTGTTTTGTTAGGCTATTCAGAATCTCTCCTGTCACCATTCCTCAGCTACTGATGTTGGATTGATAAGGTTTTGATAATTTATATTTTTGAACTAAGGGCTCCGGCAGCCTGAGTTACTTTTATGAAACTTGAAATCTCTCCCCATCTTCTGCCTTTATTGCTTCTTCTGAAATGCCTTTAGTGGTAGAAGTCTGTATCTGCCCTAACCACATTGTGCAAGTGTCAGTAGGTTATTAGCTTGAATGCTGGGGTTCGGGTGGTTGCCGTGATGGAGGACAGATGACAGGCTAAGTTCTCTGCTTTTTGCTCCATATCATAGCTCAGTAGGGAAATCCGAATGTGTCCTGTAGTTCCATGTCTTCATCTCATGATTTATATATAATCCATTATCATCACATTAATTAGAACATATTGTTTGAAGGCCTGTGTGCCTTGATGATAGAGCCATGAAACAGGAATTGCTCCAGTCCCTACCCTAATGGCACTTGTAGTTTTATGAGGAAGATTGAGGGTGTCCTTAAAGTCTGGAAACATAGGTGAATATACATAAGATTGTTGAGAATGTGCACAGTCTGTTAAAAAAGAGAAATGAAGTGATACCATGTCCATTGCCACACTTTATGGGCAGCTTGAGGAAAAGTAAAGAGAAGATTTTGAAGGCCTCTATTTCATCATGTGACAGGGGAAGAATGAGGGTACTCTGAGAAGGGCTAGTTGTGGGGGTAAGCTTCAGAGACCCTTTGCTGGAAGAGGTGGTACCTAAGCTCTGTGAGTCCAGAAGGCTTAGGAGGAGTGTTCTAATCAGAAGGAATGGCATGTGTTCCATTCAGGAACTGAAAATGCTTGAGCGTGGCCAAAGCTTGGAGTCCAAAGGAAGGACCATGGTGAAAGATTTGGCTGGAGAGAGAAGTAGGAGGAGGATTGTAAAAGGCTTTATAAATTATTTCAAGAATCTAGTGATCAGTGGGGAGCTATGCAAGGGGGTTACATGATGGGATTTTCCTTGAGAAACGTCATCGTGGCTGTGGAATAGACCGTGAATTGAGGGCGTGGGTTGTGCAGCCCACGAGAGCAACTGGTTGAGCAGTTCTGGTACTCTAAACCTTCCCACACCGTGGCCCGAATGGGCACTGGAGAAAAGGAGAGAATCGGAGATAACTGAGACACATGTAAGAGGTGACGTCGACAGGCCTTAGTGATGAACTTGATGGGGTGGGTGAGGGGGACTCAGGGAAGCTATGAGGTGCTCACTTGGCAGAATGGTGGACTTGCCTGGAAGAGGTGGGCATGAAGCTGTGATGCTTGGGAGAAGTAGTAGACAAATAATATTTAGGACTCATCATATGTAGACTCGGGGAGAGCGTGCAGAGGAAGAAAAGACTATTTAGGCTGTACAGAGGGAATTGCAAAGCACTGGCCATCAGGGGAGAAGGAAGATAAGTGTGAACTCGAGTGCCAGGTACTGCCTGGGAGCGGAAGAAGTGGCCAGCCACAGGGGGGCACATGGGCTAGGAGGTCAGCATGGAGTCGGTGCACATGCCTATTGGATTTAGCAATAAGGAGGTCCTAACTGACTTCAGTGAGATTCTTAGAAGCACAGTGGAGGTGGGAAAGTGGGCTTAAAAATAAAACGGAAGCAGATGTAAAGACGGTCGGTATGGCTGGTTCTTGGAGAAATTTAGTTTGAAGGAGGGGGGTGATGGTGGCAGTTGGCTGCCATGGATGGAGGCGTTAATGAAGTGTATATACTTAGAAGTTGAAAGATACTTGAGTCCATTTAAATCATGACGAGAAGAAGAGAGAACAAGATAATAATAAAAAAATGGGACTTCTCAGAGCACAAGGGGGATAATTAATCTAGGAGCCAAGAGAAGGTGGGGGCACCTCTCTTCCACTAACAGGGGGTGGCGAGGCAGTGATCTGTGTGGGTCGGGTAGCTAAGGAGATACGGGGCTGGAGGGTGAGGGAAGCCATGTAGAGGTTTGTTTTCTGTGGAAGGTAGAGAGTGTTCCTCTGCCACAGTTGGGAGTGGAGGGTGATAGGGTTGTGGGTGGGTTCACCTTTCTGGAGAAGAAGAGAGAAGAGGGCTGATTTGAGCAGGAGCCCAGTCTGCTTGGTGTTCAGTAGCAGCACCAAGCTTCACGGGTGTGGGCTTGCTCCAGGCTCACTCAGTACTCAGGAGCCAGATGGGTCCATCGCAGGTGGGCACATGACAGCTGGGCGAGAGAAGGGGAGATTTGGGTAAAAGAATGGTTAAGTGGTTGAAGTGATGATGTCTGTCAAGGCCGTGTTGAATTCACATGGAAGCTGGTAGTCAGGAGGTAGAGGGATCGAGGGGCTAACGGTTGAGGGAGGCATAGAAGAGGTGGTGTGGAAATAACTGGAAGGCTGGCAGGTTGTGGTCAAAGAGTAGCATAGCTAAACATTGTTTCAGGAGTGGAACAGGTCCAGGTGACTGGATCTCGGCTCTGACCATTTGAGTGGGTGGCGTAGATGTGAACTTGGACGGAGATGAAATAGGAAGTTAGGGGAGTGAGTCGAGTGATGCACCGGTCATCCCTCCCCATACTGAAATCCTTCAGAGTCGGGGCCAGAACCAGGGAAGAGAGAACTTCTGAATCTGGGCTTCCAAGCCTTTGGGAATTAAGGAGCCTGACCAGAGGTCTGCAGAGGCTAGCAGTCAGTCAAGGACAGTTGCTGGCTTGGGGCTTTTTCCCCAGAGAGGGAGAAGAAATGTTCAAGAAGTGAAATTACTTGGGAGGAGAGAGTCCACTTTTCATCTTTATCTGGGCCTCTCCAGTCCTTAGCACAAAGCCCAGTGCACACGGTATAGGGTTTTGTATGTTTCCATGGAATGGATGCATGAACAAAAGTAAATTGAGGCTTCCATTTCCTTACAGCTTATAGTCTGAAGCTGTCGTTTTTCAGCTATATAGCTGCCAAGTTTAAGTGTTTTTTAACGGTCTCCCCAAACCTGCGATTTCCTCAGGGACCTGTTAACATACCACAGCTGGAAAGAGGCCCACTGGGGAGGGCAGTCAGAGAGCGGGGCGGAGTCAGAGAACTGGGCGTAGAAAGTCTTCTGCCTCTTTTTCTTCTCTTGGCCCTGTCCCATCCCAGAGATAATGTTTTCCATCGATAAAGGGATAATTATGAACCTGTTACTGTAAAGCGTTATTAGTATAGAGTCTCTTCCTGTGAAATCCTGAAAGTATAAGAGAGATAATCAGCTGTTTCCGGTTATACTTTGAACAAGCCCAGAAATAGACAAGATGGAAAACCTTCTAGTGACTGTCCTTCTCTATCATGTTGCTTTGTCCCCTGGATTTAGGCATTATCCACTTCTGTTAAATAATTCTGCTCACAAAGATGTCTCACTTTATCATTTCAGTTTAAGTTAAAATTTCCAGTAGATGTTGGGAAATGGGGGAATTTGATATTATGAAAAAGTTTGGCCATTTGAGTTTATAACCTTGTAGTAGAGGTTATAAGCTCTGAGGGTAGGATGTAGAATTTCCACTTTGAAACATCTGAAATTCTCAGCCTTTGCTTTCTGAGCATGACTTTTCTCCTATTTGAAAAAGATTTAGGCACAGCCAAATTAGGGTGTAGGGTGTATTTACCTAAGTTACATATTGGATTCTCAAGAAAGAGTTCCACATGTCGTATGACTACAGAATAAGGAGTTCTCCAGTCCCTTTATTCTTGAAAACATGTGTGGTCACATTACTTAACTAACCGTTCAGTAGATGATTTAAGAATTTCCTCTTAATTTGATGTTTGCTTAGGTTTATCTTCCAGCCTTTGTCATTTCTGTGCCTGTGAAGCCATGATAAAGAGCCATTGTCTGTGCTACTGGCAAATAAAACTTGTCCTGGCTGGCTCTTCCAACCGAAGGGCGATTCTACCAACTTCGCTTTAATGAAAATTAATGTTATCTCAGTGATGTCCTGATGCCAGGGAAGAGTTTGAATTACTGATGTTTTAGAAAATATGCAGCATTCCTGCCATTAAGCTTTTGGTCGTCTTTTTGCACTTCGCTATCAAAGCTTCAATATTGCAGAAACCTGAATAACACACTATCCACTATCAAGAATTTGCTATTTAAGTTGAGAGCTTCACCATTGGCCTGTAATGTCCCGAGTTTGTAATCGGTTTAATGTTGCATGACTCCATACTGCCTTTCAGCGCCCCGTGAGTGAAAATTAAACTCGGCAGAAAATCAGAGACAAAGAGAAAATCTTGGTAAGACGGATTTGTAAGCTGCTTCCTAAGGCTGATACCCGCCCCCCACCCCGAGTTAGGAGGAGATAATCTAAGCTTTTTCTTTGTCCATCTGTAGTTCTGATGACGTCCTCTCGGGGCGCGCGCGCGTGTGTGTGTGTGTGTGTGTCTTCTACAATTAAAAATTTCTCCAGCTTCTAAGAGCAGACTTAAAAATGCAGTTAGCAAAGCATACATATTTAGTTTCTTAGCATGTGGTGGGTTGGAGAGAGCCCAAACCATAGGGCTCAATGTACTGCAGTTGATAAATGTGACCGACACTCTGCAAACAAGAAATAGAGAACAGTTGAATCGCAAAGAGAGATTTGGTAGGACCTGAAGTTGTCCGAATAAAGTCATGGCTGCCAGACTCTTCCCTCACCACGACAAAGCAGGTGAAAGACTTGGTCCTGTCTTGATGAAACCACCTCCCCTTTTGAGAGGGCACTGAGGGTGGCCTGCGACAGGGTTCAGTTGCTAGCAGAGACTCCCGGATCCATGACAGCGTAGCTTACGAGTCTTTGGTCTAGTGCAGGGAAAGGCCCCAATGAGGCCACAGCGTGAGAACCAGAATGTGTCTTCACAGCCACAGGCTGCCTTATGGCAAGGCAGCCCAAGAGGCCACGCTCATTGTATTGTCCCGTGCGCCACCAAAATCCATCCTTCTCATATAGGCAAGGGGTGATACCCAGATGCTGGTGCCTGAAGAAAGGGCTCCTGTAACAGAACCTCTCTTGCTCCCAGGGGAAGTACTGTAATCCTATTCCAAATGTGTCCAGTATCCGGGAGGTGCACACTGGGGGAGGAACGGTTGGCCCCGAGTGGTGATGCGGAAACTCTTCAAGGAGCACCTTGTAGCTTTCATTTCCAGTCACTGTTCTAGGGGGCTTGCCATCCTTAACCTTGCTTCCAGAGCTGGGTGCCCTCCAAGTGCGGTCTTTGCACTAGGAGGTCTCTCTTGTCCATGTATCTTTCCCCATTCTGAGCCAGTTCGTCCTGGCGGGGGACCCCTTGCTGAGCTCCTAACTCTTTTATTTTCTTTTATGTCGCACGGCCCCATGCTCTGTGGTCCAGCAGACACATTGCTGCCATTGTGCACTCACATCTTTACTATGACAAGGAAATAAATGTGAGATGCACAAATGTCCAGTCACCCAGGCTAACATCGTATGAGTCATCATCCCTCCTCCATAGTTGTTGCTGTGCTTATGCCACAGAAATTTCTATGATTGTCCACATCACATCTCTGGCTTTTCAGTCACAGGGATGTGGGCGCCTCCATTTAGGCTTTTATTCCTTAGGGGTCACAGTGTTCCTGTTGTCCGTCCACCCATTTGTGGCTTTCCTCTCATACCACGGGTCAAATAGCTGTTTGTTTTTTTACACGTAATATTGTACCCAAGACCTTTCTTAAACCTTCACGGTCACAGTGGCCCCACAATGTTCTTTCAGATTGTTGTAAATCAGTGTTTTTCACGTTTGACTGGGTAGGTAATCCCACAGGATACTTTGCAGTACAGATCCTTAATAACAGACGTGTCCTGTGAAACAAGAACCAAGACATAGCTGCTTTAGTATTGCCCCAAAGATCCCTGGTTATAAGCAGAGCTCACGTCTCTTCCTCAGCGTGTTCTATAGATTGGCCAGCTGCCCTCTTCACTTCTTGACTCTTTTGCCCCCCCACTTCTTGACTCTTCAAAGAGATAATTGACTAAGAGCTAAGGGAGCACATTTGAAGCCTCTTTCTAGGCACCAGTGATGTTGGATTTTCCCTTTTGTAACACCCATGGCATGGCTTTGTTCCCTTCAGCAACAGTCTGACCTTTCTTTCTTATCATTGATTTTAGTCCAAACCTTCCACCCGCACACCAAGTATGTCCTTTGGGTTCAGCCACTTGGCGCACGCGTATGGAGCTGGTGGCAAGATGAGGCCTAGCGGGGATTCCTCTTCAGTCTCTTCCCAGTGCTAAAGGGCGAGATCGGGTTGGTACAGAAAAACGGGGTTACCCTGTTTCTAGGCAACAAAACATTTGTGGACAGTCAGCTCCAGCTAGTTGAGGGGTGGGGAAGGAGTAATAATCCATTCCGTCAATCCCTGTGGGATTTTTGCACTTAGGCTCCAACTAAGAGCCGTAATATCCTGTTTCAGAATATAACCGGCCTTTGAGACTCTTAATTGTAGCCCCAGTCCATGGACAGCTAGGGATGGCATTGAAAAAGAAAATGTGGTGAAGTCGAAACACCTGCTAAGTCCCCAACTTGAATGATCTTTTTAATTGCAAGTGGTCTCACAGGTGTAGCCCATTTATCAAAGTGAGAGCTGCCCAGGTTCCTTTGGTTAGATCTCCACCTGCAGGCCAGAGAGCGTGAAGCTCTAGCTACAGGAGATTCTGAATTTCTTGGAGCTTGGCTGATGCATCCAAGGTACCGAATTTTTAGTCGACCTGCTTTCTGCTATCGGCTTATAGTTCCTTTCTAATCCATTCTGTTAGCTCTTCCAGTTCAGGTTCTACCACTTATGGATTCCATTAGAAAGTTCTGTCATTGATAACCAGTATCAAAGCCTGTGGTACTTGAAGTCAAGGGTAGCTTGGAAACCAGCAGCAACGGTTCATTTTCATCCCTTCTATCAGAATCCTCCTGTTTTTCTTCAGTAATACCGTAGCCAGATTTTTAGCTAAGGATGAGTTGCGGGGGTGGGATGGGGTGGGATGGGGTGGGGTGGGGTGGGGTGGGGGGGTTGGGGCGGTCTCCTAAGCAATCTCACACCTGACATTAATTGCACTGGGAGTAGCAGTCAGGGCTCAGTTGCTAAAGACTCACGGAACCCAAATGAGAGTGTTTAAAAATTTACTGTCCATTAAAGACAATGGCTACAATATCCCGTCAGCATTAAAAGCAGGATCAAAACCACAGGCTGCTTCAGGGCCTAGGGTCCAGATAGGCCAGGTGCGAGCCCCGAGTGCCTGATCTCTGGAAGGACGGTACCAGGATGCAGTTTCTCTCTTGGATCAAGAACTGCACATGTGAGCACAAAACACTTTGGAAACCAGGGAGCATGTAGTGGAGTCTCATTCAGGGTTTCTTAAAGCCTTATGGTAACCTGGGCACATTCTTTCTCCATAGATGGTCCTCATGAGTCTCCCTGCACCCTCCCTGTTCCCCCAAACCAGGTGAAAAATGTTCAGTGTAACTTTTATGCATAAACAGTAATGATGAGCTGTAACCCATGGCTACACATCAACACAGTAAGGCACTTCTTTTCATTGCTTTGATCCAGGCTCTGCATTGTGTAGCCTTTTAGCAAAAAACATCTTAGGCCAACACCAGAGTCTCTGAGATGAACCCTCACAGTGCAGATAACCACATCAAAGTGCACCAACTTTCTTGGTGGCCAAAGATGTGCTTGGAAAGCCCGTCAGCCCTAACTGTCAGCTGCCTGGAGAGCAGCATGACGTCACCAGCAGCCTTCTCTTCCCACAGGTGCCCGCTGCCTGGGCAAGAGCCGGCAGGCACACAGCGCTTATCCTGGTACCCCCCCACCCCATGCCCTCCTCTGTCTCTTTATGCACGGAGTAGGTTCCGGGGTTGTTGGTAGATGAACACAGTCTCTGCATTGACTTGTGAAATGAGCTTGGGGGTGATGTGGGACTTAAGCTCACTGACTTTCTGGTGCTTCTCTTTCGTTCTACTGTTCTCTGTGGTAGAGAAGGTAGGATGGTTTTCTTTTTCTGTCTAGTCTGTAAGGGCACCTTCTGCAACCTCCCTTTGCGCTCCACACTATGGGCCTCCACGTGTCCTACAATTCTTAAGAGTCGGGCTTCTCTCTGGTCTCCACTTTCTCAACTGCAGAAGGATTCTAAGGAAGCTTTCTGGTCTTCAGAGCCCAAGAGACAGTAAGAGACGAAAATATCCTGCTTCAGCTCCTCACTGGTAGCATTTGCAGAAAGGAGTGGAGTTAGCATTTGAATCTAGAATGTTGATTGAAATCGACATGATTTGATTACTCGCCACCAGAGTCTCAGTAGCCATTAATGGATCCTATATTCCATATCGCCCACCCCAACATCCTGCTTCATTTTCTGCTTTGTCTGCTTTTCTTGGAAAAAAAAAGTCCTCTGTCCTCTCCCCACCGTCTCTCAACCCCACAGCCCTAATACAGAGAGAGGCCAACGAACGGGCCCTATTCAATTGTGTCAAAACCTATAGCATCTTCTGCTGTACAGATAATTTTTGAAAGAGTGGGTATATTAGCACATGTTTGGGTTTTTATATAACTTGCAAATATATTCCCTAGTAAGAAGATACATACATTCATCCCCCAGCGGAAATTCCTAGTTTGAGATTAAACAACAACAACAACAACAAAACAGTCTCACAGAAGTGTCTGCTGGTTGCTTTTTGAAGCTTCTAGAAATAGTGAATCATTATGTTTAATGTTTCATCAAAAGATCTCACTGTATTCTTTCAAATGGTCGTTTGGAACAGTTAAGTGCATGTCTCTGTGGCAATTAAATTGTCCTATCGATTTTCTCTCCTCTTTTCAAGTGCGTAGTATTGGCTATGGATACCTGACTACAAGTCTTTGAAAAATTGTTCCACGAAAGGGGAATTGTGTTTGATATGTTCGTTTGGGAGAAATGTGTTCTCCGGTCTTCTGTGAGGGACCATTCTCCTGTTGAATCGCAGCTGGTTTTGGCAAAGCTCGCTGTACAGTATTTCTCTCCTCACTGTGTCGTCTCTGCTCCTGTTATTCCAGAGCAGTTGCCTTGCTCCCCTCTGGAGCTGTTTCTACTCCGGATTTCCTAATTCTGTGTGTTACCCATTCGCCTGTGCAGAGATGAAGGTAGACTCAGTAACAAGCAATCCATGCCATGTTGCTACTGGTTTGTTTTCTTCCATCACATGAGTAAATGAGACTCTTAGTACAAACCCGAGTCTGCACATTCTCCCTTGTTAGTTCTTGTATCCTTGGATGTAAGACAAAATACTTATAATGATGGAAGCAGAGTAACAAGAAAATAATAGAAAAACTTCAAACCACCCATAGCTTCCTTCAGTTTACAAAGAATTGCACTGAGAATATTGGTATTTGGAAGAAAGCCATTCCTCTGTCACCCTCACGGAGATGGTGAGCTGCTTTTCTAAATGTTCTCACTACCCTGCACCTGAATATTTTTCCTTCTGAGCAAGTGCAGCACACAGAAGGGGAAGGGGTTGAGGAAGTTGGGAGTCCTTGGTCTGCTTACTGGGCCTTCCCTTCCTCCAGGCCCCCTGCCTTTTTGCATTATTATTTTTTTTCCATTCTTCCGATCTTTTTCCTACCTGCCTCCCTCTCAAATCAAGCTATGTTCTTTCCTGCCACTTTAAATAAAGTCTCGGCTTCCATGTAAAGAGGTCATTTCTCTGTCACGAGAGTATTTTAACACAAAAGGAGTGGGACCTTGGCTTTGATAGGGTGAGTGCTAGTCCAGGGCATTTTCGGGAAACTGCGTGGAAGCCACAGAGCTTTACTGGCTGGGATGAAAGACAAAAATCCCTCCTGCTTCCACCACCAGGTCTCCTTCTGGCTTCCAGGGAAACTTCAAAGGTTACTGTTTTTTCTTTTTCAAAAGAGAAAAACGTGCACGACATGGGTATGAACCTGCAGAGGTATTAACCACTATATTCACCCCCCTCCCTGAACATTAAATTAGAACTCTTCACAAATAACTAGTGAAATACATTGAAGCCTTAAATTCGCATCTGTGTAGCATCCGCCTAGCTGTTTACTGACTGGGATGGCCCAGGTTTGTCTGCCTCATCCCCCTAGATGTGCAAGAAATTGACTTAATTACCATTGATTCTTTGTCTCCAAGGACAGAGAATTCAGACCAGAGCTTAAGTGTATTAGGTGTTAGAAAAGCACAGTTGCTGCATTTCCAATTTGGCTAATAAATTGGCTTTAGAGAAAAGTGTCTTCCCATGACATTTGGGAGTAAAGCTTGCAATTTGCTGCAGTTGGACAAGGTTGAGGTCTCGCTTTTGTTAAATTTTTGTCTCGTGGCATATGAATAAGTAACACTTAAGAGCAAGGGAATCCACCTCCCCCCATCTTAGAAAGTTCTTAGAGGACTTGGAAAGTACACATTGTAAAATACAGCTTGGAGATGAGAGAAATAAGTGAGCCTCAAGTCTAAAAACTGAGTAGATTATGCAGTTACTTTAGTGTCTCTTTTGAAAATTCTAATCAAGTGGATGACTTTTTCACTTAATATTAAGGTAGCAGAGAGAATGTGACGTGAGTGATATTTCAAGGCGAAAAATACTTAATGATTACAAATGCATAGCCGGAAATAGAGTTTACACAACCCTAACCACACAGATTAATCAAACTGACCTTCTCTAATAGTAATCTACAAAGGTACTGTCAGGAGCGCTCTCAAAATTTCTAGTAAAACAGATTTTTCTTCTTACTTGTACTAAGTGGAAATGAGTCTGTTCCCATAGAACATTTTAGGTCCTCTTAACTCTGAAATACCCATTTACTTCAGGAATGGAGACTCTTCCTCCCGCCCACATTCTTTACCTAGTGCCAGCGAGACTTCACAGCAACCTCAGATCCTGAATACTCTAGCCGTGAAACGTAGAGCTGGGGTTGAAGACAAAGCACTTCAAAGGAGGGTAGGGCTTAAACTGGGGTTCTTCACTACCAGCTGAGCTATCGAAGGGCACATGGATAAAGCAGACGTGGTATATGTGTATAGACATATACAGCATATTACACAGCCATCAAAAAGATTGAACTCTTGCCATTTGCAGTGACATGGATGGAACTAGAGGGTATTATGCTGAATGAAATAAGTCAGTCAGAGAAAGACGAGAACCCTATGATTTCAGTCATGTGGCATTTAAGAGACAAAACTGTTCAGCACAGGGGAAGGGAAGGGAAAATAAAGCCGGACAAAAACAGGGAGACAAACCATGAGAGACTCAACTCTAGGGAACAAACTGAGGGTTGCTGGAGGGGAGTTCGGTGGGGGGATGGGGTAACTGGGTGCTGGGCATTATGGAGGGCACTTGATGCAATGAGCACTGGGTGTTCTGTGCAACTGATGAACCTCTAAATTCTACCCCTGAAACCAGTAGTACACTATATGTTAACTAACTAGACTTCAAAAAAAAATTATTTTTAAAGAGGATAGGGTTTGGGTTTGGTGTTCGCTGAAGAGTATGAGACAACCCGACCAGGATTTTCCCAGGAAAGGGAGAAAGAGTGAAAGGCGGATTTTTCCCTGCGGACTCACTTGTGATCTTTATGTGGCTTTTGTAGTGGATCTGTTGAGCCTGTCGGCGGCATGCGAAGCCTTGGACCAGCACAACCTCAAGCAAAATGACCAGCCCATGGACATTCTGCAGGTCATTAATTGTCTGACCACTATTTATGATCGCCTGGAGCAAGAACACAACAATCTGGTCAACGTCCCTCTCTGCGTGGATATGTGCCTCAATTGGCTGCTGAATGTTTATGACACGTACGTATGACCAGCTCTTTATGGACTCTGCCACGGTACGCTTAGTTTCCAGAGTGGTGCGGATGTAATTAGCATCACAACAGGGGCCCCAGTGTAGAAATACTGTCCTCAGGATGGAAGGTGCCCAGTGCTGTCCCTGTGATAAATCATTTGCGTATTCACCGAAGCCGAAAAATACTTGGATCAACTAGGAGGTAAGAGCTGGACTGTAGATTGCTCTCAGAAAACAAACAAAACCCTGAGATCATCATTTTTCATGCTCATGTTTCAAATAGTAGAATGAGTCAGTGTGTAGCCTTTTCTTGCCTGTGTAATTTGCATTCCTCCATCCACTTTTGGGGGCGGCTCCCATTGGTGGCAGAAATGGATGTGCTCCTGGAGATGCTGGCACACCTGTCACCAGATCTGAAGAGCGTTCGTTCGCTGACACTCAGGAGCTTTTTTTTGCCGAGAATGGTGAATTGATAAGCCACACAAAATGAGAACAAGCCCTTTCTGGAGCCAACTTGGCTTCTCAAACCGAGGAAGGTTCAGAGCATTCACCTCCCTCCCTCACTCTCTCGGACTATACTCTTTTACTTCTCTTGAATTGCACACAGGAGGTATCCCCAGTTCTTAGTTTTGTCTTGAGCTTACTGAAGGCCGTTGAGGAAGGTAGCAGACATAATTGGTCTTAATTTTGACTAATTCTTCTTACACCTCAAAATGATGACATGCCTCATTTCATGTGCTAGCAAGAACATACCCCATGTGGGAATCTGGGAAGCTTTTCTGAGAGGAGTTGCATTTCAGCTCTTTTGCCTTTGTTGGAGATTTCTGCCACCTCTGTGATTAAAATGTATGCTTTTTCTTCTTTGGTATTTTGATAAGGTAGTCCTTTTTGAATTCCAAGACCACCTGGCTGTTTAATTCTGGTAATTATTTACCAGACCCTTGAACTTAACTGGGTTTTCATTGTGGATTACCCTTAACATTTGCTCTGATAAGGGTTTGTACTCAGGTGTTCCTTCACATACGTTTTGGCCGTTTTGGCGCTGTGCTCTTTGTAGAAGATGTCTGAATGGATTCTGAGTATATAGAGCTTCCCTTCTACCTGCCTGGCAATTATTTGGGGGCAATTTTAACTCCTTGAAGACCTGTGTCCTACTTCAGGAAGTTTACTTGTTAAACTTTGATTTGCCATTCTTAAAGAGGTGAAAAGATAAGGAAATCTTCCAATGATCGTAATGTTGTTAGGGCGTTATATCCTGTTTGACTAAGGGATTTAGTAAATTGTACCAGTTAAAAGTTGAGCATATTGTTCACCCAAAGTAAACCCAGTGGGGATGTATTCCTTGCAGTTTTGAAGTGCTAAATGGGAGAATTATTATATAATATCTTTGGCTCTTTAAGCACCATGTAAGGTTCACTTTATTTCTCTAACAAAGTAAAAGCTGCAAATCACTGAAAATCATTTTCTACAAAATGGAACATTCTTTCATATTCGTGTTTCATTCCCCCTCCTCCATGGATAAAATGAACCATTTATAACTTTGTCATGAGGAATGCTTTATTTTAGCTTTGTATGAAAAGTGAAAGTGTAAACATATTTAAAACACCGGTACAGCAGTAGATTGTTTTTAAAATTGCTCTTCAAGATCATATATTTGAATGTTCTTTAATACAGGATATCTTAACATTTTTTAAGATAAATGTGTGTATTTTATATTATGTGTCATGTGGCCTCAGGTGAGTGATTGTCTTCTCAGTCAGGGGCAGTCTGAGGACACTCTCAGAGTGCTGGGTTTTTCTTGGGGGGGCATCAGTAAGCACAGTAGGCAATTTGTTGAGGAACCAAAGTAACTTTACCAATTTAAACACCCAGGTGGCTCTCCATTGAACAGAAGGATATTTTTTATTCTTTTTATGTAGAGCTACTGTTAGAATTCAAGTAAGGGCTTTTAAGAACGGAAAACTTGGTAGAAGTTCCTTGGTCAGAGAGGTCACGTTTGCGTCACATTCGAGACTGTGAGCCAGATAGAGGGAGGCAGATAACAAAGAAAGTATATAATGAACGGACAGGTTCTTCACAGATCTTAATAAGGCCATTGGTTTCATACAACAGTGGGCAGTAGAGTTCCTGTATCCAAGGGTTTATTTGTTTGTTTGTTTTTATTAAGAAGTGTTTACCATCTATTAAAATGGTAGTAATTGTTTCCTGGTTTGATTATTCGAAATAGGGGACGAACGGGGAGGATCCGGGTCCTGTCTTTTAAAACTGGCATCATTTCTCTGTGCAAAGCCCATTTGGAAGACAAGTACAGATGTAAGTCTCATGTATTAACTTTATCTTCTTTTATTAACATTGGCTGATTTACCCCAGTTGTAGATGGGGAGTGCCTCGTGTTCTGTGGTGATAGCGGGTCCCTCTTGTAAGATACAGAACTGCTTTTAGAGTGTCCTCAAACTTGGTTTGTGCCGCTGCCTGTCAGACATGAAGTGGCAGGTATTTAAATAGAGAATGAGGATTAACTTCTCCAGTCCAAGTATGATTTTACATTACATTGACTGTGTCTGAATAAAACACATGTTTCTAGAGGATAAAGTCTGATTTCCTAACCCCTTTGTAGAAGTCAGAAAAATAAATGTGAGGGTTTAATCCGTGTGCTTGCTTAGTTTTTGGATTCTTATTTAAAGAGTACTATCTGGCATTCGTGTTCCAGAAACATTGTTTATTTTATAATCATCTTAGCGCACATTGTACAGTTCTGTGACGTGACTAACATTTTATTACTTAAGACACAGAGAGCTTGCCATTTCTTTCAGGGTAAATATCACCTTATAGAATTTCCTTTTGGTTAGCTCTTGGGTTCGTCGGCTTAAAATGCGTGAATCCGAATGAAAAGCAAATGCTAGAGGAGCAGTGGTTGCGCCTACGACTAAGCGATTCGTTCCTGTTGTGAAGGACTGTACTTTTTTTTCCCCTTTAAAGGTTTGTAAGAAGTCTTGATGGTAGGAATATTAAGCAAACCTCGGCTATCATGTCCTATCTCTTTTCCCTTAAGGCCTAGCCACACAGGGATGAGATGTGCCGAGCTTAAGGATGGGCAGGAGATAAAAGAGATTGAATTTCTCCAAAGCCCCTCTGTGTCCTACTGCTCATTTCCCCCCAGGAGTAAGTCTCAAAATACACAGGCCCTTTTAGCTCTCACTTTTATGTCGTTTCCACTTGAGTTTTTTAATCCTCGGATCCAAAGAAAAAGAACTGAACGGCTTTCGTTAACCATTTAAAAAGGTGTTTTGCGTAAAGTAGAATATTTCTGTGGGTTTTTCTTCTTTAAATAGTGGAATTATTTACAAGTTAGTTTGTAATCTAACCTTATCAATGGTATGGTACCAGCCCATCGTAATAACCAAAGGGAGCTTTGAGCCTGTGTTTCGAATAACTCAAGAGCAAACGTGTTTTGAGGTTGGTGAAACAAAAATATGAACTTCAGATTGGGATAGGAAAAGATAATTCATAATTTTGAAAGAAAAATCTGTGCGTGTGTATCAAAGAAATGGTAAAATGCTGTGCATGCTGTCTCGCTTTTGTGATTGACATCTTAGATACCTGCGTAAAACAGTTCAGTTAGTTAGAGTTTCAGATGTGCTTATGAAAAGGAAATACTTCCTTGAATTTACTTTTGTTGGCAACTTTTTGAATTTAAGGTATGATTGAAATGATTTTATTTCTTTTTTTTTTAAAGACTTTATTTATTTACTTGACAAAGATCACAAGTAGGCAGAGAGGCAGAGAAAGCGAGAGATAGAGAGAGGGAAGCAGGCTCACCGCTGAGCAGAAAGCCCGATGTGGGGCTCGATACCAGGACCCTGAGATCATGACCTGAGCCGAAGGCAGATGCTTAACCCACTGAGCCACCCAGGCGCCCCGAAATGATTTTATTTCTGAGAAGAAGACATAACATGTCAAGTGCTGGGTATTCATTTATTCCGTGACACTTCTCGTACACAGCTGAGCAGATACGGTCCCTGCCCTTGTGGCGGATATCATTCTTCAGCCCCAAAGACAGACGTGTATTAGACCAATGTATAAAGTGATAGGAACTAATTTATGAACATATACAGGATCCTGTGGGAACACATGCAAGAAGCTCTTATCTTAGGACTTCATAAGGAAGTTCCAGTTTGGGTCTATTTTGAATCTCTGATGTCCAAAGAGGATGGTGCTTTGAACCAGTTACATGGTTCTTACTGCTAAAATATTTATTTTATGATAATGGTTACATCCTATATATAAAACCTTTCCCAAAGGATGACATTTTGGTTTAGGAAAATTCAGGTGTCACGACTATATATAAACTCACGTTTCTTGCAGGGCTATAGTTTATTTAAAAGCTGTCACCCTTTATATATACACACGGTGATGATTAACTTGATCCATAAAAATAGTAAATGTGCCGATGAGCACATTGAATTAGAAAGAACCCCCTCTCTGTGGGAATGTGGGCTGCTCTCAGAAAGTAAGTGCTTGGAATTGAGGTAGGTGGTAGGTTTTGCCGTCATCGACATGGTGCTGCTTTTTGATTGTTGAAATGCCCTTCTTCCTTTTGTAGACCTTTTCAAGCAAGTGGCAAGTTCAACAGGATTTTGTGACCAACGCAGGCTGGGTCTCCTCCTGCATGACTCGATCCAGATCCCAAGGCAGTTGGGTGAAGTCGCGTCCTTCGGGGGCAGTAACATTGAGCCGAGCGTCAGGAGCTGCTTCCAGTTTGTGAGTTACTCATCTTCTTAATAACATGTTTCTTCTTTTGTGTTGTAGAAATTAATGAGAAAATAAGAACCTACACCTTGAGTTTCTCACATTAGCTCCAGTGCAGGCAGGTGGGTAGGCGATTGGTGCTTGAAACTTCTGGAGGCAGTGGCTTCTGGACTCTGGGTTTTGGGAGAGAGGACAGTACGGAGAGAGGAAAAGAAGTGTCTGTCTGCACCAGGGACCATGGCTAGTTAGTTGCCGGGAGGGAAGGGCATCTGCAGTCGTTCAGCAAAGAAGGAAATACAACTCCAGCCACAGAAATCCATTGTAGATCAGAAACTCACTACTGTGGGGCGTCTGGGTAGGTCAGAGGGTGAAACCGTCTGCCTTCAGCTCGGGCCATGATCCCAGGGTCCTGGGATCGAGCCCCGCATCGGGCTCTTTGCTCAGCGGGGAGCCTGCTTCCCCCTCCCTCTCTCTCTCTCTGCCTGCCTCTCTGCCTACTTGTGATCACAGTCTGTCAAATAAATAAATAAAATCTTAAAAAAAAAAAGAAAAAAGAAACTAACTTTTGTAGGTGAGTCTTTTAATGTCTTAGCCTTTATCCCTGTATTCCTTTTTTAAAAAGATTTTATTTATTTATTTACTTATTTGAGAAAGAGAAATAGCAAGAGCAGAGGGAGGGGCAGGCAGAGGGAGAGAGAGAAGCAGACTCCCTGCTGAGCAGAGAGCCTGATGCTGGGCTCAATCCCCGGACCCTGGGATCATGACCCCAGCCGAAGGCAGACGCTTACCTGCTTCAGCCATCGAGGCTCCGGTGACCATCACTTTTTGAAGTTGTCCTTTTGCATCTTAGCATTCCTCTATAATCTGAAGGCCTGATTGGTGTCTCTACATGGAAGGAGATCAGTTTGTTGTGCTGGTGTCCATCCGTAGCCCAACACACGGCTTGTCCATTCTCTTCTCCCATCCCGCGGCCTCTGCCACACCACAGTCAGTGCCCCCGGAGACCGTGTCTTCCCGCACTCCATTGAGAGACAGGTTGCCTTTTCCCCTTGTTTGCCGAGGCACGTGATGTTGTAGTGAACATCTTCACCCATTTAGCAACATGTTTTCCTTGATTGAAGTTTTCCCTTAGGATAAATTCTCCGGAATGAGATTACCAGCCTGAAAAGAGTTTTTATGGCTTTTGATTACATACTGCTGGATGGCTTGTTGTCAAAACTTGTTGCTCTTTGTAATAGCACCAGGCCCTGAAAGATTGAGATATTTGCAGTATCCCATTATTCACAGTGATCTTTTGAAGTTTGAGTATTTTTTTTGTTGTTGTTTTTAAGTTTGGTTTTCAGTGCTAAGCACTGTTTTCTTCTATGGAGTTTCTCAATCCATTGTAATCCCGTGAACTGTAGAACTAGCTGTAGAGATAAGCAGATAACCGGTTTAGGCTGACTATCTTTGGCCACAGACTAGGGTAAAACCACAGGCCTAGGAGGAAGAATGTTGTGAATATTTACATGTTTTAAGCCATCAGCATTCATTTAAAAGTCAACGAAGCACCCCAAGGAAATGTCCACATAATAAGCTCCCTTATTTAGCGTTGGACATATTGTTAGGATTGTTGTGCCAAGTTATGGCACAGTAGCTATAAATATAAAAAAGACGTGGAGAAATAAATGCATTTCTTCACCTCATGCTCAGAGTTCCCAAAATGTAAACAGGTTATCAGTACCTCTACATTTTTTTTTTTTTGCACTCTGTTCCAGAATGGAGACACAAGTAACTTTCATAAAATGATTACTAACGACCACAAATAATCCAGATTCATTTTCTTAAATCCAGTTGGAAAGCAACTATAATGTCCTGAGTTGTTTTTCCGAAGTAATTGTTTTCTCTGTAATCAAATTTCAGTTACTCTTTAAATTCTAGTTCTGAAGAACACACATGTGTTGTTATAAATGCATAGGCACACAGTGGTTTGGGTACTGTGGCTTAGGTTGAGAGCAAAGGACAGAGTGCAGGTCCGCTGACAGCGACAGCCGTGGACGACCCCTGGATCCCTTGTTTCAGGTCCCACAGTACTGCCTGTGGCTGCGGCTGCCACCACCCTCACTGCAGGCTCTTTTTTAAGATTTATTTGTTTTTGTGAAGGGGGTGGGGGAGGGGCAGAGGGAGAATCTCAAGCAGACACTGTGCTGAGCTCTGGGCCCGAACCCTACAAGGGGGTGGAGGAGCTTGATCTCACAACCCCAAGTTCAGGACCTGAGCTGAAACCAAGTGTCGGACTCTGAACTGACTGAGCCACCCAGGCGCCCCTGGCTCTTTGTGTTCGTTGAAATAGACAATATACTTGACATGTTACATGGTGTAAATGTAAGGTATACTAAGCGTTGACTCGATACATTAATATATGGTAATGTGATTGCCATTGCAGTGATAGCGTTTCTATCACATCCTACAGTTCTCATTTCTTTCGTAGAGATTTAGTAAGATATCGTCTCTCTCTCAAGTGGGAGTCAGGACAAGGGGTCACCGAACAGAAGCTCTGCCTTCCGAAATGCTGTGCTCTTGTCTGCCTGTACTTCCGTGTGCCGCATCCTTTGGCTGGATGCCCCTGTTCTTCCCTGACCACATGTCTCTATCTTAGTAATAGCAACACTGTCTTCTTAGTGTCGAAGCTTGGAACTCAGTCTGTCTTCGCATATGTAGTGAATGTGTCCTAGCTAGCCGGTCTCCAAGCTCTTGGGAGTGTCTTCTGTGAGCCGAGGGGGGGATATCTGTCAAGAGATAAACAGGGGTAACAGGTGGATGTTATTTTCTTACGGTTTTCCTACTGTATTTTCTGAATTTTCTTCTTTGAACATTCAGAATTAGAAAAAAATAAAGTGCTAACTTTTTTTTGTTTTTAAGAGAAAGAAACCTCTTCTGTCTGATCTCCTTCCTTGCCACTTTCAGTATTCTCTACACCCTGACCTTGTCATTGCTCTTACTGCTCTCATACCGGTTTTAAAGAAACGGATTCGCTGTATGGTATCTTGTGTAGCAATCCGGTTCTTCCCGTGGCCCACTGCATAAATCCTAATTTTTCTGATTCTCAGGCCTTTCCTAGTCTGCTTCCATAACCACCCACCACTGGCTTTTACCACCACGAAATGGGTTTCTCCCTACCCTTTGTACCTACTATGCTTACAAATAATATCATTACCGTTGCTACTGATAATCATACCAGACCGTTGTTCACGTGAATTCTGTCCTTGAATCTCACCAATCCTTTCAGGAGAATGGAATGGGCAAGCTGTGGGGGTTGTGTTTTTCTTATTATTGAAATGGATGAATAAGGGGCGCCTGGGTGGCTCAGTGGGTTAAATAAAGCCTTTGCTTTCAGCTCAGGTCATGATCCCAGGGTGGTGGGATTGAGCCCCACATCGGGCTCTCTGCTCAGCAGGGAGCCTGCTTCCCCCTCTCTCTCTGCCTGTCTCTCTGCCTACTTGTGATTTCTGTCAAATAAATAAAATCTTTTCAAAAAATGGATGAATAATTTATTTCTGCCCCTCAAGGCCCTCAGCTGACAGAAGACTTCAATTCCTAGTCTGCTGTCCCCAAACCCCCACTCACCAGCTCAGTCCCCAGTACGCACATTTTGATTCTGCTGTCCACTCTTCTGAGGTAACAGGCCTTTGTTCTGGGTCCCTGCTGGAATACAAGATGCCCTAAAAAAATGGGAACATAGGGGACTTAGGGGTAAGAGGAATGGTCATCTTAAGAACTTGAGTATTGGCAGTTAGATGTTTCTAGTAGGATGTCGGGAACATTCTGTGTGTACAGAGCCAGGCAAGGTTTATGTTACTTCGGTTTGGGAAGCCTCTCAACTTGCTCTAGTCATTTGCAGTCAGGTTCACCAGATTCATTTTGTTCACCTCACAGTCGCTGTCCTGGCCGTGGCGCACTCTCCCTCAGCCAGGTGCTCTGGCCAGCCACCTCCCGTTTCCCTATGTACTGGGAATGAAAATGTGCTGTTTGCTGCAGCGAAAGATAACACGAGTGAAAATGCCCTTTGTCCTTTATCTGAAGTGTAAAGACCTTGGGACTGGAGGCCAGGCTGGCAGGGCTGTGCTCAAAGACCTCTCTTTCTAACCCTCAGGAAGCAGGAGGGAGGTCCTTGTTTTCTCCTACGAATGGGCTCCTTGTATCGTAGAAAGAGAAGTTGACTTCAGAAGAAAACTTAACTTCTTTCGGGTTGGTACAGTTAGAAGGGCGTCGCTTCTGATTCAGACCAGAGCCAAGAAGTGGCCAGGAGAGAGGGCTGCTTTCATGTGCAGCGCTCACTGGTTGATCTTGTAAACCTTTTGCTTAGCTCAGGTCTGGATCTCTCCATTCTGGACACGGATGCCCAGCAGTATGAACACACTTTAGTACTGCTGCACTGGCTACTTAAAAATGGGTAAGATAGTAAATTTTAGGGTATGTGTATTTAACCACAATAAAAGAAGTTGTGGAAGAAACCCCAAAATAGCTCTAAATCAGAGAGTAAGGGAAATCACCATAACGTGCAAGTACAATGCTTTGCCTTTATTTAAAAATCAGTATCAGTCTTTCCAGGAATTACCCAGTAAGCCAGGACCCGAAGTCATATCTGTGGCTATCAAAAAGGAAAATTCTCCATAAAGGTATGGATTTGACAGTGGTGTCTTCATTGAGAGTAAATGAGGCAACAGGATAATGTTTCTGCTTTAGAAGCTTACTGTGGTCAACACAGGTAGTGGGAAACTGACTCTTTTGGGTAGTAAAAGTGATGTTTTGGAACTAGTTTCTTTTTTTTTTAAGATTTTAGTTATTCATTTGACAGAGAGAGAGAACACAAGCGGGGGGAGCGGTAGGCAGAGGGAAAGGGAGACACAGGCTCCCGCCGGCGGGATCCCAGGACCTGGGGATCATGACCTGAGCTAAAGGCAGACGCTTAACCAATTGAGCCACCCAGGTTCCCGAAACTAGTTTGTTTCAATTAAGGTATCATCAGGTTGCTCTTTATTTCATAATCCTCGGAAACAACTCCGCTGTCACAGTGGATTGATTCTTGTGACCTGAGTAAGGCCCGGCATGCCCTGGCAGTGAGTCACAAACCTTGGAGACTGACCACATCTCTGCTTTTTCTAATGAGAAAGCTGAAGCCCAGAGAGGGGAGGACTTGCTGCATTCTGCATACCGCAATTATATCATGTCAGATCTAGACAGAAGGCCCAAGCTCCCTGTGTTCCAAGCCAGCATTTCCTTCTGCTAAGCCATCTGAGTGGAAATAGATGGCTTTAACTGGTTCAAATACCAGACTGAACGAAGAGCTAAGAAACATCCCATATATGAGTTTTTGGTTATAATAGGATGACATGGATAAATGAACACCCTTATCACTACGGCAGTGCATGTATATGCGCACGCGCACACACCCCACACATGCCCGTGATCTTTATTTAAGAGATTCCGTTCCCAGTGGCAGGTGGCTAAGTCTTCCTGCAAATGAAACCAATTAATACTGCCTTTTAAGTGGAAAACTTCAGACCTTTAAGTGACTCCACAAAAGAGTCGTGTATCTGTAAATTGGTATTGGGCAGCGGCCTGAGAATTACCCCCATCCCGCCTGGGAGTTTGTAGTGTTTTCTTCTGTAAACATTTTAAGGACTTATTGCTGAGATGCATTTGAGTATGCCAACTTTATATTCAGGATGCTTCACCTACAAGAGCTTGGGCACCAGACTCTGTTTATTTTACATCTGTTTCCTGCCTCCTGCTGTATTCATGCATTCAAAATGAGTAAGTTGCTTTTTCATCTGTCTTGTGAATTTTTATATTCATATGACAAAAATGAGTATCATCAATGTACAGTTGCTGTAATAGAGAATGATACAGAAATGAGAATAAATCACAACTTCAACTGTTGGGAGCAAGTCCCCCGCCCCCGCCCCCGCCCCGTCCCATGAAAATAATCATTCCAGAATACCTAGAGTAGTAGTGAGTGGCAGAGTAGTTAAGTGCAGAGGCCCTGAAGCCAGCTCCCTTGGTTAAAATCCCAGCTCTGCTGTCATTTTTAACCTTGCTGGCTCCTGTGCTCCGGGGGTGCTTGGGGGGCTCATTGAGCCTGTAGAGGGGGAGCGCTCAGAGTTGCAGCAGGCACACGGGAGGTACTTAGTAACTATTAGCTTCTGGTGATGTAAAGTGTGTTGAAACACGAGCCTATCCTACCAAGATTAAGAATTCCTTTTATCTGTAACCGAGCATCTGCGGATTCGATTTTAGAGGCTCTCGACATACTGTTTTCTCTCTGAGTGTGAAAATACCGTGCCAGGACACTTCTGAATCCATTTGACAGCATTCCTCATGCCAATTGATCACATTTTATATTATCCATCCTTAAAATAACTCCTAAAAATTCTATTTTGCTTAGGTTGCCTTTAGCTTTTTGTTCAGTAATCGAAATATGGGCCCTTGGGTTCCACAGACGTTCTTTCCACACCCCTTTGGGTGGTAAATGTTGAACTCATGTTCTCTTGAGCTCCTGATGGATACTGACAAATAACTACAGTATTTGTAAGTTGCTGCTATTTGGTATTCGTAAATAGAGGTAGTTTGACCACACTCCTATGGGGCCTGCTTATGGACAGAATTCCTGTAGCTTTTCACGAAGGCTCTTTTATTAGAGTATTACCAGTATTGTCTTGAGTTGACTTCTCAATTGCTGGGTTTTTTAAATTATCAGCTGTGGTGGGTTTAGCTTCATAGTTACCCGTTACATTTGTTGTGGTTTGTGTGGTTAACTTCTCAATGTGGGGTGATGGTCATTTTCTTCAGTATTTTGAGGGTAGGTTCGTGTTGTAGTTGAAACCTGGTTCATGCATATGCTTAAACTGCTAAAGAAGATAATTGGTGTCCTTTTCTTTGCTCGACATTCTTTTTTTGAGAAAGATTTTATTCGGGCGCCTGGGTGGCTCAGTGGGTTAAGCCGCTGCCTTCGGCTCAGGTCATGATCTCAGGGTCCTGGGATCGAGTCCTACATCGGGCTCTCTGCTCAGCAGGGAGCCTGCTTCTTCCTCTCTCTCTGCCTGCCTCTCTGCCTGCTTGTGATCTCTCTCTGTCAAATAAATAAGTAAATAAATAAAGAAAGATTTGATTCATTTATTTGAGACAGACATAGAGCACCAGCAGGGGTGGGGGCAGAGGGAGAGGGAGAAGCAGATTTTCCGCTTAGCGCCGAGGAGTAGGGCTCCATCCCAGGACTGTGAGATACCACGATCTGAATCGAAGTCACTCAACCAACTGAGCCACCCAGGTGCCCTTCTTTGCTCAAATGCCTTAAGTGGTATTTCATTATTATGACCAAATTTCCCTCATCCTTCCTCCCTCCCTCCTTCATCTTACCCTTCCCTTCCCATAAGAGTTGAGTCAGAGGTGCTAATGAAAACCGTTTTTTGAGAGCCATGCTTTTAGTTGGAAGAATATTCTAGATTCCCTTTCATCAGTTCACCATTAATTCCAATTCACATTGAACTTACTAGAAAAACTCATGTAAACAAGGAAACATGGGGCCATTATTGCCATTTTCTTTTTTCCTTGTCACTGGCTTATAAATTGAATTTTTTTTTAAGATTTTCTTTATTTATTTGAGAGAGAGAGACAGTGAGAGAGAGCATGAGCGAGGAGAAGGTCAGAGGGAGAAGCAGACTCCCCATGGAGCTGGGAGCCCGATGCGGGACTCGATGCTGGGACTCCAGGATCATGACCTGAGCCGAAGGCAGTCGTCCAACCAACTGAGCCACCAAGGCGTCCCTAAATTGAAATTTTTTTTTAAATTTTTTTTAAGATTTTTTATTTATTTATTTGACAGACAGAGATCACAAGTAGGCAGAGAGGCGGGCAGACAGAGAGAGGAGGAAGCAGGCTCCCTGCTGAGCAGAGAGCCCGATGTGGGACTCGATCCCAGGACCCTGAGATCATGACCTGAGCCGAAGGCAGCGACTTAACCCACTGAGCCTCCCAGGTGCCCCCCTAAATTGAATTTTTAATGGAAGGTTCTTCCTGCAAAGATTATTTAAGATAATCTTCTTCCTGCAAAGATTATTTAAGTATAAAACTTCTTCCTGGGATCGCCTTATCTATTTATCTAAGGTCCTTAGGGTATCTTAATTCTATAAAACCTAGTGGGTTTTTTTTCCCCGGGGTTGGGTTTTTTTTTTTTTTTATTTGGTTAAAATATTTTTTTTTATTTTTTTTTTTTAGAAGTGTGGGGCAGAGAGAAAGCGAATCTTAAGCAGTCTCCATGCCCAGCGCAGAGCGTGGGGGTGGGCAGGCCGGTGCAGAGGAGTTTGATCTCAGGACCCTGAGGTCACAACCTGAGCCAACTTCAAGAGTCAGACTTTTAACTGACTGACCCACCCAGGCATTCCTGATAAAATAGTTTTAAAATTTTTTCTATCTTTTTTAAAAGTTACATTTAAAAAATACCCAACACGCAGTTAAATTTATTCCAGTGGTCAGTTCTGTGAGTTTAGACAAATGTATTTTGTCGCCATCACTACATTCAAGGCACGGAACTTTTCCATCACCCCTAAAATTCCCTCTTCCTTTGTAGTCATCCCACCTGTTCCCAGTCTCTGGAAACCATTACCGTGTTTCTGTTCCCATGGTTTTGACGTTTCCTAAACTGGATTTCAAATGGAGAGTTAACATTGTATCTTCAAACCTTAGCAAAACATGTCCTGATACCTACTTGAGAAAAAACATTCTGTGATATCCACAGACAGATGTTTGTATGTGTGAAACTTCTCTGTTAAGTAAGAACTCTCTAGCAAAAATTAATGTGGAGCATACTTACAGATTTGCATAGATTTAAAAATTGTGCTTACGTTCCCTGGAGCCATGGTGTTAATTGGTTTATTAGTCAGGTGGCGTGGAGAGCCTGAGGTCAGGACAGTTGTCCTTGAACATGGAAATGAGGAGCAGATAATCACCTTGTGTTATTGTTTGGGCTGATTTTATCTTTAATGGGTAATTTAGAGTCCTGATTAATATTTAGAGCAGTGACTGCAGGCCTCCCACCTGCTCATTATCTTCAGAACTTTAAATAAAATACTTGATTTCTACCCAAGACAGCAGTTACAGGAAGCCTTTTACTTCTTCTCTCACAAACACTTGACCGCTGCATCTTTATTTCAGACATGAAAAATGTCTGTGAATGTGGGGATTCTTAAACGTTTTTATGCTGAAAATTCAGATAACCGTGAAAAAGCACATCTAGGCAGAGTGTGAAAGGATGTTTTAGGAACAGTGTAGCTAAGAGAACAGGGAGGAAATCAGTTTGGTGTTAGGTTTGTATTATTTGAGTAAAGTCATCGTGAAGAGCCTTTCACATTTTCTATCAGTGACATTAATGCCGCCCCCCCCCCCAACCTTCTAATAATTATTAAAGTCACTCTTTGGCACCTGGCTGGCTCAATCAGTTGGGTATCTGCCTTTGGCTCAAGTGATAAGCCCCATGTCCTCCGGTGCCCTGCCCATTGGGGAGCCTGCTGCTTCTGCCTGTGTGCCTTCTTCGCTCTCTCTCCCTTTCTCTCCCTTCCTTTCTCTCTCTCTCTCTCTCTCTCTCTCTCTCTCTCTCTTTCTCTCACTCTCTCTCTGTGTCAAATAAATAAATAAAATCTTTTTTTAAAAAAAGGTAAAGTCACTCACCCTCCCACCAGCCTTGCCC
This sequence comes from Mustela nigripes, assembly GCF_022355385.1. Taxonomy (NCBI): domain Eukaryota; kingdom Metazoa; phylum Chordata; class Mammalia; order Carnivora; family Mustelidae; genus Mustela; species Mustela nigripes. Next base: position 97,700,669 of record NC_081575.1, read on the forward strand.
CCTCCCTCATGAAGAGGTGATTTAGAAGAAACCATGGTTTCTAACCAGCATTTTATTTTGGAAAAATTCAAGCATAGAGAAGAAGGGAAAGGCTAGTGTGATGAACGTTCTCGTACATACAGCCTTTGGTTAGCATTATATCCCATGAACGTTCCTCTTCCTCATGCTTTTACCCGGTGTAGGTACATATATTTGAATACACACACAAGCACAGTTTTTCCCTTTACTGTTTTAAGTCATGGGACATCACAACATCAAACATAAACCCCTAAACAGTTCACCACATGGTTGTTGTTTTCTTAAAGGACTTTCTCCATAACTGCAAAGCTATCATCATGCAAATTTCACACTGAAGCAGTATAGCGTCATCTAGCATGCAGCCCACATTGAAATCTCCCCGTTGCCCTAGAATGTTCTTTATGGGTTGCTCTTTTCTTCTGGGATGTAGTTAAGGTTTTTGTCTTGGATTTGCTTGTCATGTCTCTGTACTTCCACTTAATCTGAACAGTCCCCTAGCATTTTTTTCCTCATTCATGACCATGAGCTTTTTTTTTTTTTTTAAGATTTTATTTATTTATTTAACAGACAGAGAGATCACAAGTAGGCAGAGAAGCAGAGAGAGAGGAGGAAGCAGGCTCCCTGCTGAGCGGAGAGCCCAATGCAGGGCTCCATCCCAGGACCCTGGGATCACGACTCGAGCTGAAGGCAGAGGCTCCAATCCACTGAGCCACCCAGGCATCCCCTTTTTTTTTTTTTTAAAGGATTCTTATTTATTTGATAGGAGATAGCGAGAGAGAGAGCACAAGCAGGGGGAGAGGGAGAAGCAGACGCTCAACTGAGCAGGGAGCCTGACGCAGGGCTGGACCCCTGGACCCTGGGATCAGGACCCAAGGCGAAGGAGGAGGCTTAACTGACTGAGCCACCCAGGTGTCCCATGACCATGACATTTTTGAGGAGCTCGGGCCACTTCTCTTGAAGAATGTCCTATATTTGGGATTTTTCTAGTTTTATCTCCTCTAGCTTGGATTTAGGTTAACATTTTTTTGGCCAGAAGACAACAGAGGTGATGGTGTCTCCTTACAAGGTCACAGCTGGAGGGACAAAATAACACTTTGTTTTTACTGATAATGCTAAGTATGTTAAGGTGGTGTGTGCCAGATATTTCCATTGTAAAAGTATGTTTGTCCCTTTGTCATTAGGAAGCCATTTATGTGATCTTTTGAGACCCTATGAATATCCTGTTCCTTAAGAACCCTTCACTGTATAATTTTAGCCTCCCTGATGATCCTTTTCTTTTTTTTTTCTTAAAGATTATTTATTTATTTATTTGACAGGGAAAGAGAGAGAGAGAGAGAGAGATCACAAGTAGGCAGAGAGGCGGGCAGAGAGAGGGGGGGGGGGAAGCAGGTTCCCCGCTGAGCAGAGAGCCGATGTGGAGCTCCATCCCAGGACCGTGAGATCATGACCTGAGTTGAAGGCAGAGGCTTAACCCACTGAGCCACCCAGGCGCCCTGCCTGATGAGCCTTTTCTAATTAGATGATCATATTGGTGGTTGCATAAGAGCGATTTTCTGATTCTACCTTTTTTCGTACACAGTAGCTGGGTTTCTTCCGTAAAGAAGGGTTCCTGCTTCTCCCCTCTCTGTTTTTGAGTATCACTGCAGACATCCAAAGTGATGCTGAATGTACAGGAAAAGACTTCTCCTGACTGAGCTGCCTTTGGATATGCTTTTTCCCATGGTATTACCTAAAATGCCACTGTGCAGAATGGAAGGTTCTTTTTCTCCATAGCAATGTAAACATATATTTAATAAATGCATTTCAGGGGGCACCTGGGTGGCTCACTGGGTTAAGAGTCTGCCTTCTGCTTGGATGATGGTCCAACATCCTGGAATTGAGTCCTGCATGGGGCTCCCTGCAGCGGGGAGTCTGCTTGTCCCCCTACCTCTGCCCCTCCCTTTGCTCATTCTCTCTCTTTCTCTTTCAAATAAATAAAATCTTTATAAATACATATATACATTTCTGTGTCCGTCAGCTCTTTTATTGGAGTGACAAGTTAACCAAAGCATGTAACATGAGCTCTGTGCTCAAGAAGATTTAGATGCTCATAGGCTTTTGTTTTTGTTTTTGTTTTAAGATTTTACTTGTTTCTTTGACAGAGACACAGGAGGAGAAAACACAAGCAGGGGGAGTGGGAGAGGGAGAAGCAGGCTTTCCGCTTAGCAAGGAGCCCGATATGGGGCTTGATCGCACGATCCTGGGATCATGATCTGAGCTGAAGGCATGGGCTTAACGACTGAGCCACCCAGGAGCCCCTGCTCATAGGCTTTACTGTTTCTTTTTCCTTTTATGCTACTTCAGTATAGGTCGACTGAACCTATCAGACCTTGTAGCGTATATCTGCTGTAGCACATAATGGAAGGAGAAAGGATCTGCATTACTGAAAAGAAGGGGAAAAGGAAGTGATTAGAAAGATAGGAATATGTGTTTATCACAGTGGTTTTTGAGGGTTTACTTGTACTTTCATACAGCTGACAGTAGATGAGAATAGAATTTTGTTGAAGATTTAGAAGCTGGGTATTGTCCCAGCAGGCCTTCCTTACATATCAGAGTCTCTAGAACTCTCAGGCAAGTTAATGATTCCAAAGATTTCAGAGATCAGCCTGTCCTCCTTGGAAATCACTTCTGTCTTTATTTTTTCAAGACTACTTTCTGTGTACATATTGAAGTATTAAAAAAATAGATAATCTTGAGCTGTTTCCTTAACTTTTTTGAGCCTTTTTTCATCTGTAACATAGTTAAACGTATCAGGAGCTATGTATCCCCCCCCCCTTTTTAAATTTCTCCTATCCTTTCTGTTAATTAATGCGTTTTTCATTTTTATTATTATTTTTTTATTTTTTTAAAAGGTTTTATTTATTTCACAGATGGAGATCTCAAGTAGGGGGAGGGGCAGGCAGAGAGAGAGAGAGAGAGAGAGAGGAGGAAGCAGGCCCCCCACTGAGCAGAGAGCCTGACGTGGAACTCGATCCCAGGACCCTGGGACCATGACCCGAGCCGAAGGCGGAAGCTTTAACCCACTGAGCCACCCAGGCACCCGCGGTTTTCATTTTTAAACTTCTTATTTTTAAAGTGTGCAATCTGATAATTTTGACATGTGTTCACATGATGATTCCATTGTGGCAATCAAAATGAGCATATCTATCACCCAAAAAGTGTTTTTAGGCCACTTGGTAATGTCTCCAGGTCCTCCCATGTCCCCTGCCACCCATCCCCATCTCTAGGTGGCAATTTACCTGGTTTCTGTCACTGTAGATTATTTTGCATAGTCTGTAATTCTATGCAAATGGAATTTTATACGACGAACCCATTTTTGCTTTAACTCAGTATAATTGAGATTTATCTATATTGTCTGTATCCATACGTCTTTCTTTTTCAGTTACTATACAGTATTACATTTTATGGGTATTTCACAATTTGGGTTTTTTCTCCTCCTATTTTTAAAAATTTTAATTCCAGTATTGTTAACATACAGTGTTATTAGTTGCAGGTGTACAACAGAGTGACCATTTTGTACAACACCCAGTGTTCATTACGACATATGCATTCCTTAATCCCTTTCACCTGTTTCACTCACCTCCATCCCCTGATCCCCTGGCCCTTTGGTAACCATGAGTTTGTTGTCTATAGATTTATATATTTCTTTATATATTTCTTGATTTGGCTCGCTCGCTCACTCATTGTCACTCTCTTTTTAACCTTTGCTTGTCTGTTTTGTTTCTTAAATTCCACATACGAGTGAAATCATACGGTATTTGTCTCTGACTGATTTCACTTAGCAATATACTCTCCTGCTCCTTCCATGTTGTTGCAGGTGGCAAGACTTCATTATTTTTTATGGCTGAGTAGTATTACATTGGGTGTGTGTGTGTGTGTGTGTGTGTGTGTGTGTGTGTGTATTTGTCTATCACATTGATCTGTTTATTTTTTATATTTTTTAGTATTTTATTTATTTGACAGAGAGAAATCACAAGTAGGCAGAGAGGCAGGCAGAGAGAGAGGGGAGGAAGCAGGTTCCATGCGGAGCAGAGAGCCCGATGCGGGGCTCAATCCCAGGATCCTGGGATCATGATCTGAGCCAAAGGCAGAGGCTTTAACCCACTGAGCCACCCAGGTGCCCCTTGATCTGTTTATTTTAGAGCACGAGCGGGACGGTGAGAGGGAGAGGAGAGAGAGTCTCAAAACAGACTCTCTGCTGAGCATGGAGCCCAGGCAGGACTCGATCCCATGATCCCGAAGTCATGACCTGAGTTGAATCCAAGTATCAGGTGCTCGTCTGACTGCACCACCCAGGCGCCCCTATATACAACATTTCCTATATACAATATTTTCTTTTATCCATTCACCACTGGATGGGTACTTGAGCCATTTCCATAATTTGGCTATTGTGAATACTGCTACAAATATAGGGGCTCATGCATGCCTTTTTGATAAGATGCTAAATGTTATAAATGGAAAGGGCAGAACAGGAAGTAGATTACTGTACTCATTTCGAAGCTTGGTCATTATCAGCAAAGTCTACCTGGTCTTCCAGGTAGCAACGCTTGTGACAGAGATAGAAGGTACAGAAAAGACTCCTGTACATACAGTGTGGCCCTTCATGTGAGACCAACTGTTCTCAGAACAGAAGTAGTGTCGGGTGCCTGGGTGGCTCAGTGGTTTAAGCCTCTGCCCTCAGCTCGGGTCGTGATCTCAGGGTCCTGGGATCGAGCCCCGCATCGGGCTCTCTGCTCGGCAGGGAGCCTGCTTCCCCCCCTCTCTCTGCCTGCCTCTCTGCCTACTTGTGATCTCTCTCTGTCTATCAAATAAATAGATAAAAATCTTAAAAAAAAAAAAAAGAACAGAAGTAGTGTAGACTAAGAGCAAGAAGTGTGAACCAAGCTTGTGTGGAAGCGTTCCTACGTGATCCCTTGTGTCCCTGACTGTAATCTGCTCAGCAGCTCACATGGAAATCATGAGTATCTTGTGTCTAAGAAAATCAAAATGCCATCTTTCTTCTATTTTATTTGTTACATGCAAGTTTTATATAGTTTTATAGAAGACATTTTTTATCACTCATTTGATTTTCATAAAAATTGGGATTGTTTGGAAGAAGAGTCATTAATATTCTTTACAACTTGTTCTTGTTCCTCCTTTTATGTTCGTTGCTAGTGCAGACTCTCTCTTATGTAAAATATTCCACTGATGCCCTTGGTAGATTTAGAGGTTGTTAAAGAAATTGTAATAACAGCTCTGGGAACAGCCAGGAACTGCCTGTCCTATACTGTCTGACCATGGCTAGCCATTCTCCTTGTAGTTTTACAGGCTTTGTGTACACACTGATTTACAAAACAGTTTTGATCAATTTAAATTAAGCATTTCTTTCCAAACTCAGGCTTTACACATTCAGGACCAGAAAAGTTGGGTTGTGAGCTATTCATGCCTTTCTCTGTTAACAGCGGTAGTGATACTGCAATGGTTATTTGGATTTATGAAGGGGACATTTTACTAATGGAACAGCAAATGAAAATGGCCAGGAAGGAGAGACAAAACTCTCACCGAAAAAAAAAAAAAATCCTTGGTTTGTCCTGGTGTTTTCCATAAATTTACCTTTTTCTGTAAGACTGTTTAGAAATTCTATTCATGCATATGAAGGTATTCAACATTTATATATTTAGTTATTATTTTTCTTCGAAATGGGCAGGAATTCTATTAAATGAAATGACAACATATGTGCACACGTGCACGTGCACACACTCTCTCTCATATCTAAGCTGATTGCGATAATTATTTGCCACAGTTAAATACATTTCTGCTGCTTTTCATCCTGGAATATGCTGCACAGGGTTGTCTCTTCGAGGAGCAGCTTGATTTCAAGTCTGAGTCTGCGATTTTAGCAGGTTCGCTTGTGACCTCTAGCTCGGGTTTTTTGTTGGTTTGTTTTTTTTAAATTTCTTGGTCCTTTTGCTTTCCCTCTCTTCATGATATATTAACCAGTGTGGCTTTTATCTCCCAGTTGATAGCGGAACAGGCCTATGATGGCTTCTCTGTTTCTGTGTGGTAGAAGATAGCTCCCAGGGATGTCCGGTGCTTAGTGAACACTGTGTCCCCATGTTGGTTTCTGACTTTCAACAAATGAACCATGGTAATGTGAGATGTGAACATTAGGCGAGGGTTTCTCAATCTTGGCATTACTGACACTTGGGTCGAGATGATTCTTAATTGGAGGGAGCTGTCCTGTGCGTTGTTGGATATTTAGCAGGATCTTGGCGTCTGTCTCCTGGACACTGGTAATATCCCTCTCCTCAGTGTGACAACCAGAAATGTCCCCAGACACTGTCAGATATCCTCTGGGATGCAGAACTGTCCCTCCTTGAGAATTACTGACATAGAGAGCATGGCTGATTACCTAGGGGATTCCCTGCAGAGCCTCTCAGTGCGAAAAATCTGTATATCCCCATATTTGAAGCCAGATCATTCTAAACATACCCTCCAAATTTAGAAAGAGACTATTAGCCCTTTGGTATATGATACAATAGACGAACCAAAAGAGAGATATTTATGAGGAGGTTTTTAAATGTAAACTTGACACAGTTTGAGAATGTGCTTATTTTGTCTTTTCCTTAGACAACCCTTTTAGGTTGAATTTTGTTGCTCTTTTGGGATGACTCAGCAGTTTTTAAAAAATTCTAACCTCATTCACATACTCTAATCCTTCCTTTTATTTATTGTGATCACACTGCAGCTGATTTCCTGTCCCTTCATTCACTTCCATAAACTTTCACTGCAGGCGGGGTGGGTGGTGGGAATGGAAACCTAGCTCCTGTCCTTTTAGCTTTGGGCAAGTTTTTTTTTTTTTTTTTTTAAAATCATCTGAGAACTACTGGGTGCAGTTTCTTGCATAATGTTTACTTTATACAGCTTTTTTTCCCAGTTGATTAAGCATTGACACGGTTTTTCAAAAACTTCAAAGTCAGATGCTTAATTGCCTTCTCTTAAAAATACAATGTATGTGTTGATGGTAGCTGGGGTGTGGGGCTTGCTCAGAAATCTTCCCATCGCTTTTATTCTGTAGCTGTGAACTGATATTGTAAATCCTGACAGAAAATGAGCGTTCACATTGACTCTCTAGCAGCCATTTGGAGCCTGGACCTTTGGTGCCTCAGGATTTATGGGAAGCATAACATGAAAGAAACCCAAAAGTAATTCTGAACTCAGGGCAATTCCCCCAACTCCAAACTTGGCATGTCCTACTTTTTGAAATGATTATTTTGGTTGGTCATGACATCTTTGGCTGGAAAGATACCCCAGATATTGGGGTTCCTGGCACTGTTTGTGGACCTCATTAAGATGGCGCTTGTAGCAAGCCCCACCCTGCTGCCTGCTGTGGGCGGCACCTTCCCTCGCCTCCCAGCTGTGGACAGTGGCTGATGCATGAGGCCCCCCCCGGAGCTGGAGTGGAATCCCGAGATCCTTCTGAACTCTCACAATGCAAGGAGCTGGGATGTCTTTGCTCTTCGCCTCCGCCTGCCTTGGAAAAGGCAAAAAGAGTCTTAGCAAAGACCAGAAACCAAAATATTACAAAACCCAGAGCCAAATGGCCTATTTGAAGAGTTCTTGCTTAAATGGTTTTGAACATGGCATTTAGGGGAGAGATCAAGGTCATCCTTGATACTGAGAAAAAGCATCTGAGGCCTCTCCCTTGGTCAGCAGATAATAGCACCTAAAAGGATGATCCAGTTCACTGCCATCATCCCTGTCTTTTGTCCTCAACAGCTTCCTCTTGTCCCAGTCTGCCCTTACTCATTTTTTCTAGAGAGGCCGAAATGTCGTTTTAGCTGGGTTTTTGTTTTAGTGCTGTTAGCTCTTTACAGAAGCTTGCCTAGTTTTTAATTCTTTCCTTCTTTATTGCCAGACAAAAGGAGAGGGAATATACCACTAGGATTCAGAATGGTTTGTAGTAAAAATGAAAGATCGACACAGAAAGAGCATGTGAATCCTCATATCTTGCCTTCAGTGCTGTCAGTTGGCATCGGTGAGCAGTTTTAAAAAAGCCAAAATGATGGATTTTCCATCCTAGGAGCGAGGAAGAACCTTGAGAATTTCCAGCCTTTAAACACAAGAGAATCTATAGTATTTTGAAAGTGGAGAACATTGTCTAGCTTCCCTGGGTAATTCACTCTAATGCTTTAACAACTTTCTGCATCAGGAAATTCTGTATGAGTTACAGCCTAAATTCTTCATGCTGCTTAAGCCTGTTCCTCCTTGTTCTGGCCTCAGTGGAAGGATTGAACAGCTGGTCACAGGCCCCAATGCAAGAGCCATTCACGTAATTGAAAACTGTTATTAAATTGCCCCTTCAGCCACTCTTTCTTGCTCATTCTCTCTCTCTCTCTCTCTCTCTCTCTCTCTCTCTTTTTTTTTTTTTTGTTCATGGCTAAATAATCCCAATTCCCTTAAACTGTTCTCATAGGTCTTTCAAACCCTTTAATTATCCTTGTGCCTTTCTGCCAAGCCTTCTCTGAATTCTGGGTCAGCTGGAGTCCCCAGAACTCGACTGTGTTTTCTAAGGCTGATTTGAACAGTGCCGAGGGTCATGAGACCTATTTCCTCACGCTCTACCCGCTTGCCTTCAATTATACATCATAATCGTGGTGTTGCTTTTTTGCCTTTTTGTTTTTCCACCCATATTTGTTGCTGACTCATAGTCAGATTTTTACTTTCCATCTTCTGGAATGAATAGAAGCTTTCTAGTCTTACGGTACTTCCTGTATTAAGCCTTATTTTTACTCTACAGCATATCTGTTAATTCATCCGTAAACTCTCAGCATCAGTCAGAAAAAAAAAAGCATAGGTTCGGGTGAAGTGACAATGAATCCATGTTTCAAATAGGAAAGAATTAGTAATGTTTTTCAGTTTACTGTCTTCCTATGTCGGTTTGTCTCCTCACTAGAAAGGGTTATTTTGATAAAGTGTGTTTTTAGACCAGTGGAGCAGGAGATTGTCATAGCTGAAACTATGTAGCTGAAACTTGGAGTTCCTTTGATACAGTCTGTCATTGTGTCTTTGTGGACAAGATAGAGAAATGTGTGCAGGAGCCTACATGGCGACAGAACCGGAAAAAGGCCTAGTCTGACCAGAGAAGGCTGAAGCCTGGGTTTCTGTTGAGCCGAGCTGCAAGCAGTCCTGTGTGACCTCGGCCTGCTTGATATTTTTTCACCAGGGACTTTTTGATGAAGACAGAATGCGTGTTTTCAGATGTAAAAAATCGCTTAAAAATAAGTTTTAAAAATGTAAACATTACACAGGGTGGGGAAGAACGGCTCATCTGTTGGCTGTGAGAGTCAGGATTCTGCAAGATGTTGCTGAAATTGTGCAGTGGGCTCAGACTAACAGGAAATCTTGAGGAGGGTGAAAGAAGCCAATCCCAGACGAACAAGCGGAGTAGAGGAATCACTAGAAAGAGCCAGGAACAGCATTTCTCATTATGCCCACCGCAACATTAGTATTTTGTGGTGTTCATAAGCCTGAAAAGTTTAAAAAAAAAGATAAAGGTCTTGGGATCACTGAATGATTAGTGTGGGAAATTCTGAGGTCAGACAGAGTTTAACGTGTTTCTTTACCAACGACCTTCTCAGCTTTTAATATGTTAACATGCATTAAGCATTTTAAGAGGCGATTATAATGTGCAGTGTTTCTGTAATTAATTTGACCTTCTTTTCATGAAACATTTTGTTGGATGACTGATCTGCTGGATGCACTGGGAAACACTGACCCAGAGATTTTACTTGAGTGGAAACCCCGTGTGAGCTTAGAATACAGAACAAAAGAAAGTCATGGCAATCCTACTGCCCAGACAAGTGGAGGTACCATTCCCAACAGATCTTTTTTTTTTAAAGATTTTATTTATTTATTTGACAGAGATCACAAGTACGCAGAGAGGCAGGCAGAAAGAGAGAGGGGGAAGCAGGCTCCTCTGCTGAGCAGAGAGCCTGATGCGGGGCTCGATCCCAGGACCCTGGGATCATGACCTGAGCCAAAGGCAGAGGCTCAACCTACTGAGCCACCCAGGCGCTCCACCAACAGATCATATTTGAAGAATAGTCTTCCAAAGGAGAGTGGCAAACCAAGGCCATGTTCTGTGAAAAGTAAAAGGAATGCTGGGAGTGGTGCACCTGGGTGGCTCAGTCCGTTGAGCGTTTGACCCTTGGTTTTGGTTCAGGTCGTGATCTTAGGGTTGTTTAATCAAACCCCTGGTTGGGCTCTGCATTCAGCATGGGGTCTGCTTGAGGTTCTCTCTCTCCCTCCTCCTCCCCCTCCGCCCCTCCCCTTCTTTCTGTCTCAAATAAATAAATAAATACAGTCTTTTAAAAAATAAAATAAAAGGAATAGGGATGAAGAGGCATGGCCAGACATAACAGCTTGGATAAAATACTGAAAGGGCTCCGCCAAGCCTGAGACCCTCTGGGTTTCTGGTGGGACAGACAAGAATGATGAGGGTATCAGTGGCACACATGGGCGTGGCTCTTGCTGTGTGTCAGACACCATTCCATATGCCTTTCATTTAACTCATTTAAATCTTAAAACAGCCCTGTGAGGCAGCTGCTCTTCATAGTTCCAGCTCACAGCAGAGGAAAAGTAAGACTCAGAAAGGTAAATTTAATTCACCAGAGTCAACACAGCTAGTAAATGACAGAGCTGGGCTTTGAACTCTTGGCGGTTGGGTTCTGCAGCCTCTGCTCTGCTCTGTGGATTTCAGCCCTCTGTGCGATGAAGCACTTTTGACAGGGTTACCTGTACTCAGATGTTCAAGATTCTCCATTAAGGACGTTGGCTCCCTCGTACGGCTAACGTTTATACGGTGGCTATAAGAACACACCAGCATCGCATAAGAGTTGAGACTCGATGGCTGTGAAGGTCTGACGCCATTCCAAAAGGATGAGTTCACTTACATGGTCCCTTTCGTCTTTAGGTTCCATGATATCCCCCCCCCCCCCAATTTTCCACAGAGTACCTCTGTGATAGCACTCTACACAGAGAAGAGTGCTCCACAAAAGTTTTTGGTCAGTACTTCAAATTGATAGCGTTTTACAGCTAGGAAATTCAAAATCAAATAGCTCATTAGAATGCTCTTAAATTTATTATCGGGGTAACGGCTGGGCTAGTGCTGAAGTGGTAAGCTTTGCAAGCCAAATGACTGTAGGTCCAGACCCTATTGCCTTTCTGTCTGCAGGGTATGAACAGATTCGTGGCTAGGGACTCACATTCCAAGAGAAGCGACATGGGTTTGCAGTGCAGATACTCCTGACTTGTTTGATACTAAGTAACCCCTCTCTATGTTCATCTTCAATCGGCCTTGGAATTGGCAGCGTCCTCTGGTTCTGGGCAAAAGCAAATGAACAGCCACTCTGTAGAAAGCACTTGTATTCTAGGACTCAGAGTATCTCCAGAAGATTTTTGTTAAGGTCAGTGTTGTATATCATGAAAAAACAAAATTAAGTGCCCAAGAACCCAGGGTGAGTAAGAACCAACAGAAACCTCAGACTGCAGAAGCAGACCTATAGTAATTTCATACTTTGGAATCTTTAGATGAATTTTTGAAAACCATGTTTACTCTGTTTAAAAAAATAATAACAGATAAGATTGAAAAATACCTGCAGGGAGCCACAGACTTTGTAGAACTGACCTTACAGATGATCAAATAGAACTTGTAGATGTTAAAAAGTATAATAACCAAAATTTAAAACTCACTGTATGGGATTAATAGCAGACTGGATGCTACCAAAGAGAGAAATGTATCGATGGGGTTGTTAGAAATGAAGTACAGGGAGGGTCTATGCAGAGTTACACAGGCCAGGTTGAGAGAGTCTAACTTTTATTAGATTCCTCTAAGCAGAACAGAGAGGAAATGGAGAAGAGATGTTGTTTGTTGATGAGATCATGATTGAGACGATTCCAGAGCTGACCAGAGATGCTAAAGATTCAAGAAGCCCAGTGAATACTAAAAAAAAAAGTCTCAATAAACCCTAGAAACATAACACAAGATAGAGAAAGGCAGATTACCTTCAAAGAAGTGCTAGTCTGCTTTACTGCTGACATTTCTTAACAGTAATAACAAAGAAAGTAAAATAAAAGTGGAATAACAATTCAGTGTGCCCAAACAAAATAAAAGCAAACAAAACAACAACAACAACAAAAAAAACAAAAAGGAAAAGAAACCCTTTCAGTCTAAAAATCTATACCCAATGAGGAGAGCTATCAAGAATATGAATTTTAAAAAGAGAGAGATTTTTGAGACCAAACAAAACCTGAGAAATTCTCCTCCAACAAGACCCTTACAAGAACATTTTAAAGGATATACTTAGGCCGAAGGGATCCCAGATGGAAAATATGAGATGAAAGAAGCAAAGAAAAAAATAAAAGTGGCCAATATATTGGTCAGTCTGACAACACAAAAAAATTAAAATGCCATCTCGTAGGATTAACAAATATGTAATTAAAATGCATGATTGTTTCAATCCATAGATGATGGGTAAATATATTTTGAGTTTTCTAAAATCATGGTACTGTTGGGGAAGAATGGTCTTGATTCAGTTTAGCCTTTGAGAGGCAGAGAAATAGAGACAGACGAGCAGCAGTGGGCCACCATGAAAACCCTAGACCAGGAGACTTGGGCTCTAGGAGTGGCCTTTGAAAAGCTCCTTCCCTCACCTGTGTCTCAGTTTTCTCATCTGTAAAACAAAGCTCCAGGACCCAGTATTTTTGAAAGCATCTTATTATGATTCCGTGAAACACTGAGACACAGGTTCTCCAGGAAAAAAACAAGGAATCAGTAACTCCTGAGTTGGTTTTTCCCTAACCTCCTTTGAAATGTTATCGATAAACACTCCATGTTTTCCTTCTGGCTCACTCTTACATATCTGTTCCAACATGGAGCAGAAGGGAGTATTGAGGCACAGGTGAGTATTCGGCTCGCCATTCTCCATGTGTTGGTTTTGCTTTGTTTTCTTGTCATCTAGCAGCTGAACAGAGTAACGGCAGTGTACCCTTAGTCTAGCCTTAGGGGGTAGGTGGCTCGTGTGGCCGCGAGGGGGACATTGGCAGAAACAGACTGTGAAAAGTGGGTCTCATGGCACCACTACCGTTGTGAATTTCATGATGTCTGGTCTGTACTGATGTCTGCCTCTCCTTTCCTTTCTCCCCTTCTTTCTCTTCTTGTCCCTTGCCCACCCCTCCCCCCCATGTTTCCTCCCATCCACACAGGCTAATAATAAACCTGAGATCGAAGCGGCGCTCTTTCTAGACTGGATGCGACTGGAGCCCCAGTCCATGGTGTGGCTGCCCGTCCTGCACCGGGTGGCTGCCGCGGAGACTGCCAAGCACCAGGCCAAGTGCAACATCTGCAAGGAGTGTCCCATCATCGGATTCAGGTATCCAGAACCCCCCAGATGGCGTTGTTTTTTTTTTTTTTTCTTCAAGTCTCTCACCTTTTTCGGACTTGACCTTGCATCTCCTGAGCCAGTTGCCATCAGTTTGTTCCTTTCCCAAGTGACTGCCCTGGTTCCCAGGCTAGTTGGACGGCTCTGATTCATTAGGTAGGTGGCCCCTCTGCACCTTCGTTGTGGGGCTCTGCAGAGCCACATGTGCCATTGAACAGGATCGACTGACCGCCTGCGTCCTCGGCAGTGCCTGTCCCGCAGGGGAATGCCCAGTCACCGTGCTGCCTC
>NC_081575.1:97714534-97729220 GCF_022355385.1 Mustela nigripes
ATGTTTTTTTTTCTTTTCTTTTCTTTTTTGTCCTGTTTATAGAAATGCTCTGGGAATCGGTTCTAAGACTAAGAGATGATTCTGTTTGGGGAGACCTGTCATGGTAGCTCAGTTTCTTACTCGTTTTGTACCACTTTTGTTCCCTGAACTCACAAGAAATGTTTCAAGCAACCCAGGACGTGCTTCTTTATCTGCGAATCTGATTATACTCTTTGCATAGTATCCTAATGAACTTCTGAGGGAATATAAAGTATGCAAGTAAATGAAAATTTCACAAAGCAGCTAAAAAAGGGAAAGGTTCTTTATAAATTTAAAAGTGAAAGAGCTAGGACACATAGCAGATGATTATTCTGATATTCTTAAAAATGCCAGGGAAAACAGTTGGCTCTTAAATCTTCAGCCTCGTTGACCTGTTTGCGGGAGAGGGGATATTGTTAGATAAATTAATCTTGCTGAACAAGAATCCCAAATCCAGATTTTGAAATGATGAGGTATTTCAACATCTGGCTCAACATCCGGGTTTCCCCAGCAATGACTTAGCCGTGTAGTTGTGAACTATTTGTATGGCCTGTGCCTGTGCAGAACCCACTTAACAGCTGAGTAAATACTCTTTAGTTCTGCTCACACTTGCTTTATTTCTCTGTTTCCAAATATCTACTTCATGCCATTCATGTGCTTTTTATTCCTTCTTCTTTCTCCCCCTGGTGTTCCTGTCCTTCCATACATCATGTTGTTGACCAAGAAGTTTTTGCAGAAACCCTTAGAGGGTTCTAAAGGCTAGATCGACAACCCTGAGTAGACGGTGCTCGCTAAGGACACAGTTTGCCTGCCTTCCTGGTTTCTGGCAGTTACGAAGGATGCCAGGGGAGAAAGGGAGGGGAACCCACAGAGGACTGTGTTCCAGCACTTACCTTTCTTCTCTCAACTCTCCTGGTCAGCGAGTGAGATTTATGTGCAGGGGGAGTCTTCACAACATAGAAAAGGGGAGTGCTTTGGAAGATCTGAGAGTGGTGCTGCCTTTAATTCTTTCGCCCTTATCGAATTAGATTATTTCGGGAAGCGGCACTTCTCTTTCCTCCTCCCCCTCTCAGAAGATGGTTGGGATCTAAAAAAGGTAGCTTTGCCCCCACATCCCCATATGTGGCAGAAGGAATATGTTTATTTGAATTGGCTAGTGTTGTTATCTAAGAAAGCAAAAGGCAGGGAGAATAGGAAATAATAGCGTATACTGAGAGTGGGGGCGTATGTACTTAGAGATTACAGCTGCTTTCATCCAGCTTCGGTTTGTCTTTTCTTGGGGCTTCACTTATCGTTTGCGGGTAACGTGGTGGCAGTGGGGGGGGCGAGGCAGTTCTGAAGAGGGAGACATAAAAGAGATCATCCAAGTAACTACCTCAAGGTGAATCATGCCAGTCAATCAGAAAATGTGATTAAAGGAAGATGAATTTTCAGTGATATTAATACTAAATTCCATTTGCCTTTATTTAATGAAATTGCTTCCTCTTGATAAATTGTTTTGAAAATAATTGCTTCAGGAAAATGTTTGTCCCCAGAATGGGTAGGGGGTCTGCAGCACATCCGTCTCTCTCTCTCTCTCTCTCTCTCTCTCTCTCTCTCCTGGAAGATCTTTCAGCATCTTCTGTTTGGTCTTCAAAAGACTGGAAGGTTGCCAGTATCTTCCTACTTAATCTGAAAGGGTTCCTCGTGGAGCTTAAATGAGAGCTGAAATTTTCTTTCCTCTTCCATATGTTTATAGGATGATCTTCCTGCCAAAATGTTTTGATTCTGTAGGAGAAGCAGCAGAGATATGTAGATGGAGGACGTTAATCACTTACCTGTGGGATTAATGAGCACTGCATTCCGTTTCCCGAATTAAGGCAGTGTGGAAGAAGGTTTATCAAAGAAGTTTACTGGGGAGTTTGAGTTGAAGAAATACATATGTGTGTGTTTTTGTTTTTCACCAGGTACAGGAGTCTAAAGCACTTTAACTATGACATCTGCCAAAGTTGCTTTTTTTCTGGTCGAGTTGCAAAAGGCCATAAAATGCACTACCCCATGGTGGAATACTGCACGCCGGTAAGTCAGATGCGTCCCCGCGAGAGCTCGCTCACCGGGAAGGAGCCTCACTTCTGTCCACTATTGCAGATGATGTGCGATGCTGGGATTTCTAAGTTCCCTGGATGTTCCCCGGCTAAAGGGACTCCTCATTGTGGCCTCTAGCTTGACTCGATCCCTAGTGCGTGGGGTGGTGCCGGGAAGCCATTTTCACCCTGATCTGGCACAGCCCTAGCAGTTGTGTGGCCATGGGGCCTGCTGGGTGTTGGGGTAGGGGTGCTGTGGGGTTCCTCTGAATCTCTGACCCACGGCTTTCAGTCAGTCTTGCTTAACTGATGCTAGGAATTTGCCTTCTATTTTTACATCTTTTTGTGACTCTTTTGTGTATGTATGTATACATACATATGTATATACCTGTGCCTTTGCCTTTTAAACTACTCTGTGAAGTAGGTATTATTATTATCCCGTTCTTACAGATGAGGGCTCTGAGGTCTTGAAGTTACATAATTTGCCTAACGTTCTATAATTAAAGGTGCAGCTTTCTCTCAAGATCTTGTTTTGGGGAGGTGCTCAGTGGCTCTTAGAACTTGGGAAGAATCGCTGATGGACCTGGACAGGACATAGACTCAGTGCTCAGACACACGTGGGTGTAACCACCACGTGTATCGTGTATTCGCTGCCTGTTCCGTGGCATTGGGGTGATCTAGGAGCTTACTGGAAGGGCAGGAGCGCGGGCCCCGCCCCTGACTTCATAAATCCCCCCTGCGTGGTAGCAGTATCAGCAGGTGGATGCCACGCACTCGAGAAGCTTCTACTCTCTTCTTTCTCTCTCCTGCATCAGAACGATGGCCCAGGTCTTTCACTGTCTTTCTCACTTGGAATCCTCTTGCAAAGGCATTCGGTGATGGAGAATGAGCCACGCACCAGATAGAATGACACTCAGTGCGTGAAACGGGACATCACTGTGGACAGAATCATTTCTGTAAAATACCTTAAGGTGTGGTCAAACTTCAGGTCACTACTAAGACTGCTACAAACTCCCTTTGATCGAGGAGCCCTTGTAGTTCCTGCACTTCACTTTTTCGCCCTAACAACTTGTTGAGGTATTACTGCCACCACTTTACAGGTGGTGGAAGCCTTGGAGAGGTTCATAACTTGCCTAAGTGAGCCCTGCTAGCAACTGCTAGGCCTGGCCCCAGGTTTTGTCCATAGACTTGGCTCTTGACCCCCACTGTCTCTGCAGTTAGGGAACAAGTGCGCTGAGGCAGAATGCTGGAGTGGTCTTTTACCCTGAGAATCGTACCCTTACGGGTCTGAGCTCAGTGCACTTTCCCTTTCAGACTACATCGGGAGAAGATGTTCGTGACTTTGCCAAGGTACTAAAAAACAAATTTCGAACCAAAAGGTATTTTGCGAAGCATCCCCGAATGGGCTACCTGCCAGTGCAGACGGTCTTAGAGGGGGACAACATGGAAACGTGAGTAGTGGCAAGCGCAAAACAGTCTCTCATTTGACATATATTTAAGCTCCTCTCAGCTGAACACCCACCTTCACTCCCAAGTGCAAACAGTCTCTCCTATTTCTTTCTTTAGACTTCCTTTAGCCGAAAAGAGAAAAATAAGCTGACGGTCAATTGCCATTTTCCCACGTTAGTTGTCCCGTGACAATTACCTGTTCCAAAAGTGAAACCTGATCTTGCAGGGAAAGAAACTCCATGACAGCTACTAATTCCCTTAGAAGAAATATGGGACTGTTTACAAATGAGTGATTCCAGTCTTTCATTTCGGTTTTCCTCCCTCACAAATCACTAGGCGTGTGTCTTTCTGTATCTGTGTGGTCATACCTAGTCGCTTTTATCTCCTTGAAAGAAAAGACATTCACAGGAAATTTCTTCACAGTAAGTAGCAATGATTCTCTTGATCAAAATGATGATACCTCCAACTCTCTGCAACCTTCTCGTGTTTTCCATAACGGATGGCAGTGGCACACTTGTTTTTCTGTCACCTCACTCTCCACCTTTGTTTGGCTGTCGCTTTCCATGGTTCATACTTAATTGGTTAGTTTCTATTTATTTTGACCTCTCAGTATTTTTTTTTAATTAATTGACATTTATTTATTTATTTATTTATTTATTTATTTAGTGGCTGAGTTTGCCTGTGTCTCTCTTCACCACCTCATTTTTTGTTTTGCAGTCCTGTTACTCTGATCAACTTCTGGCCGGTAGATTCTGCGTGAGTACTTCTGCTGAAGGGGGCTGCTACCACTGCCACATTTGCTTGCTTGATTTGACAATTTTTTGTTCTTTTGGTTTCGTTTTCTTTGAGGGACACATTAATTTCCCTTCCTTCATGTCATCGTTTCTCTTCCCGCGGTTAAGACGTTGAGAGTGCCATCTACCACAGATCAGGAGAATCAGAGTGAGGTTTCCGGGTCCCCACCTGGTCAGGTTTTAACCAGCAGACATCCTGACTTGGAATCAGTCATCACAGAAACAAATGGGTTGTTAGTTCTATTCCTGAAAGATGGGTTTACATATTCTTCCGTGATAAGCTCCTCTGATTGCATAATAACATTCTTGAGTCATATTTTTTGAGATTCAGTACTTTAGGACCTTCGAAAGGATAATGGTTTGTTCTTTAGGGCCTGTTACAAGTGGACCATTAGAAATCAGCTGGATTTGTTTTACAGTGTGATGTGGAGTTTGATGGAATAATTTTAGTCAGGCGTGTGTACTTTTTATCATGCTACCGGACTAATCTACACACATGAGTTTCTCAATTTTGAACTAAACTCACTTTGCTCTCCTCTCGGAACTAAATATTCAGCTCATAACTAGTTACACATTTACACTGGAAGGAAAGTGTACTATACACTATTGGTGTATATTAATAATACTAATATTAGATACCAGCAGATAATTGGTTTATCTTAGAGTTTATAATGTTATTAGAAAACTCTGGGGAGTCTGTGATTTATATATTAGCAAACAAAACATGCATTTTTTTTAAAGTTACATTGTGTGGAGTTTTTATAACAGTTTTGTTATCTCAGAGCGTACATACTTTATTAAAATATTTATTTAAAGTCAGACAGCTCTATTCTGTAGAGAGGGAAATGACCAATTTAGAAGAACTCAATTTATTTTTATTGGGTCTCTTTTATTCTACCATGTAATTTAATTTAAAGTATATCCTTTTTTAAAAATCCTATAGTGATAAATGCAAGTTATTAATTGAGGTTTATTTTAAGTCTTTATTGGCCTAAAAGGAATATAAGGCATCCCTCTCTTTGTTAAAGCTGCATTATTGTGCCCCTTAATTTTAAGATATGGTACCTGTACCTGATATTTTTACTCATCAAAGGGAATTATTTAGATTCAGTTCTGGGGTTTTTTTGGTTTTGTTTTATTTTTTGTTTTTTTCTATTCGAGGGTAATTGTTTTCCCTAACCTGGGTAGTTTTATTTATTTAGCGAAGTTTAAACCTTTTCTAAATGAGAAACTTTAAAACAAACTGATAGACTGAAATCCTCACTAAGTGAATGGATTTATTCTGTGTTAGAATAAGTTTTAGCCAGTCGAAATATCCAAAAGGCAAATATGCTACAGAATTACTTTAAAAATGCATGGATAGAGGTAACGCAAAATAATAAGCAAAGACTAATGGTTCCTTGAATGGGGAAAAAAAAAAAACATTCACTGAAAACATGAACTAATGAGGAAAAAAACATGACAAGTGATTTTAATGTCACTTATGTTTTTAATAGGCTCTTTATGCATATTCTTTATTCTTTAAATAAATATTTAATTACCACCATGAGCTGGACTCCTTCATTTCATATCCCCCCCATTTTTTCCTTTTTAAATACCACTGCCTGATTATTTTTATTTTCAGCACATATTGTAGCTTTCCTAAGTCAAAGAAATAAGATTTCTCTAGTTTCTGTAAAATCACAGACGTACCATGATGCTAATCCAGTGGCATGAACAGTTTTAGGCATTTAACCTGGTTATTGCCTTGTTGTTAGAAAATGTAATGCCACTTATTTTAAGTACAGGGTGTTTGCCTTCAACTTAGAAGAGCTTTCAAGTTAATAACATCCTTTGTTAAAATATCTTCCTCTAAAAACTAAAACAAAAAATCACTTTGCCTTTTTTTTTAAAAAAGTCTGATTATTCAGAAATAGTGGGAAATTATCCTTTTGAGGAAGAAAACCAGACCCAGCAAACAAGAGTCCCTTTTCTTTAATGCCTGCATTTTTATTAAAGTCTTTGTTCAGGGGCTTTTAAGTAATTTATAAAATTTATTGCAGAGCTCTCCTGTTTAGATAGAAGCACCAGGTCCTGAGGTGGCTTAATTTTGCAAGGGTTCCCTCTGATGTTAACAGATTCTTATGTGGATCACAGAATTAGAACGTTGACTGACATACAGATCTTTGGTTTTTTTCTTAGCAGAAACCCTTATTTACCTGTATTTGTCCTATTATTTTAAAAACTAAATCTAGCCTGAACCTTTTCTATGGTTTGCCCACAAATCAGACGAACAGTATCCTTTGAGCTAGTCTGCATGGAAACCTTAAACGGATGAAAACTTATTAATGGAGTTTTCACAAAAGAGAAACCGGTGGTAGGTGGGGACATAATTGGCCATTAATAATAACAGGGCTCATCCTTCTGGGTATATCTTTTCGTGTGTAGGAAGTAGAAAGGGAGAGCAGTGCTCTTACCATCTTTTGGAAAAGTGTTTCAGAAGGCTTCACATTTAGTTTTGTTTCTGGACTAAGTGGTTTTCTACTTATTCTTGGTTTTTGAAATGATCCTTCTCTGAATAGTGCTCCCTTTTGGCTCATTTTCTGGTTTTAATAGGTACCTCTGTTAGTATACTTCTTCTTTTTTTTTTTTTTTTAATTTCTGGTTTTAGGAGTTCTTGTGCTCAGGCATGCTGTGTTAGGTGCTACGTACATTAATAAGAAAAATCACATGGAATTAGCCTCAAGGCTAAGAATTAAAGAGCTGCATAATATTTTCTGTATAAGATTTTACCAAAGTGTTTTGGATTTACATGCCTAGTTTTCTTGGTAGAGTTATGCTCAAAGGTCTCAGGTTGTCTTTCTTCTATACACTACCAAGGTGGCAGCCATTAGCAGGGAAAACACACATTTTCTTCCTGGTGGGCGTTTAGCGTATGAGAAGTATATAAATGAGAAAAAGAAAGAAGTATGTAAATGAAAACTGGTTTGTTCCAGAAGACAGCGTTTATAAACCAAATACTCCAAGAACAAAATGACCTTGACCTGCAATGAATATTTAAAAAAAAAACCATAGCATTTTTCTAATAATGCACTATGCCGTGGTTCTAAGAAATGAGGTGAACACTGCCAGACTAGAGTGAAGATTCACATGGAAATCTCTGGATCTGCCTAGTAAATTCAGTGGCCATCCCTGTTTTCCTCCTGACAGCTTAAAGGTCTTTGTAGTTCATTACAAATTGGATTAGAGTGACACTTGACCTAGACAACACTGGTTTCGTAAATAAGACATTTATCTCTCAGGGAAGACCTCAGTTCCCTAGTTGTTTTCTATACTGTGTTGTAATCATGTTAGGATTGTGTGTCTTCTTTAAGAAGTAGGGATTTCTAGCACACTTCCTAGGTAAGCCTAGGTAGTAACTACGTGGGGTTTTTTCCCCCCATATAAGTAAAAGCAGATGTGTTCTTAATGTTTTGACCACGTCTATTAATGCTGTTTGGATGTTGGGCTAAACCAGTCCTCACTGAATACAGTACTGTGGACTTTTGGATCTGTGCCTTTACCTAAAGGCTTTCTGTGTCAGGACAGAAATGGAAGAGAATTTTTGCCCAATCCAGTTATGACCAAAAAGCACAAGTCCAAACTGGTTTTCAGAACAGATGGATTTTTTTTCCCTAAGGTTAATCCAAAAGATACAATAAAAACTTCAAGGGTAATTAATAGATCAGATACAAAAGGGTGTGTGGGGGGGGATATTAACCTGACCAAACAACTTAGTCTCTGGAGCTTAAAAAAAAAAAGGTAGGGTTTTACATCCTAAAAGTATATAGACTTTTCATGCTAACGCTCCCCTCTGGTTTTCTTCTCTGTATGTTAGCACACAGTATCCCTGATGATAAATAATTCAGATATTGTGACATTTTATTGGATTTAGCCATTCTTTTTTAAGAACATCACAGTATCATTGTGGGTCATTCAGTTCTATTTTATGAAGTAGCAGTATGGTCCTGCTACTAAATCGTACTAAATCGATGGATATTTTGCTTCCTTACAAAACGGCACAGACTGAGACATCTCAGTGTGTGGAATCTTAACAGGTCCTGGTCTGGCCTCCTGGGAACTAAGATTGTTGACTATAAATGTACCAAGCAAATGTACAGCTTCCATTCAATAAGAAAACGGCTAGTAAATGGTGTGGGGGATAAACCACTTAAAATCTTGAACCACCTAGTGCCAACACAGTCTCAGAACTATAGGATGTGAGACATGACAAGGTAGGAGGAAAAATGTCACAAAGAGATCATCTCCCCCAACCTTTTCTATAATTGAAACGTTCTAGAGAAGATTTTGATCTCTTTTGATGGCTTTGGGGGAAAAAAAAGTATGAAAAATTATCTCTCAAAGTTGGATTTAAAATACTTGATGATATAGCTAAGATACAGGAACAGCCAAATGTGTACATTATCCAGAGCATTAGAACAAAAGCATTTTAGGCCATGTATATAACATGACTGTGTGGTGGGGGTTTTTTTCTCCATTAACGGATGGTATCTGTGACTAATCACATTTTCTGCCTTATAGGCCCGCCTCGTCCCCTCAGCTTTCACACGATGATACTCATTCACGCATTGAACATTATGCTAGCAGGTATGAGACTAGTTGAATGCCAGGCAAATATTGATTGAAATAACTAACCAAGGAAAGCTAACCTATAATCATTTGAAACAAACCTTTTCTTTTTTTCCCCCCAATCTTGTCTGATTTCTACTAATCCACTTGCCCTCTAACTTGCATGCCATTCCACTGCATGCTGTTTTGGGCAGTAAGAGCATTAGTCCAGAACAATCTCCCCTCACCCTGGCCTTTAAACATTTCTGATAGCTTTGCTATGTTTTGCATACGGAGCACGTTTAAAGACTTGGCTTAGAAATCATCTCACCTTCTTAGAAAAACTGCTAGACCAGCCATCCACGGGTGAAGAAATGATACTACGTTCTCTAGAGCATATGAAAACATTGGCTTTCCATTCGCGTGCTTATTTAACATCATATGCTGTAAAGAAGAGAATAATTAATTTTCCTAATCCGCGCAACTTTTGGTTCCACCTTCTTTGTGTTTCAGAGAATTTTTATGCTTAAAAACCGAATTGCTAATTGTAAGCTGTCTTATGCTTGTTAAATAAGTCTGTAAGAGTTTGGTTAACTTCTTTATTTTTTAAGTGGTAAGAAGATTTTATTATTGTCTGAGGGGAAGGAGGTTTTTGAAGGTAAAAATTGGTGGCAGACTATTCAGAGAGCTTACTCTGAGTCCATCCTTTATCAGTAGTCTAACTGCTAAGGTGTTTGTCCACAGTGGGAAGCATTAACTAGCTCTGTAAGTCTGTCATCAGGGGAAAGCTTTAATTGTCTTAAAAGGGGAGGGGGTAGTGAAGGAACAGAGTGTATTTGTTGTTAGGGAAGCTTTTCTTGTAAAAACAAAGGCCTGTTCTCAGTGAAAGCAAGATCAATCTGTGAAGAAGAAGAAGAAGAAGAAGAAGAAGAAGAAGAAGAACCAAATACAACTTCCCTTCTAATTTAGAGCGTAAATGTAAAGCTACTAAACTAGCTGTCGTCCGCTACTCACTGCCTCAGATGGTTAGGGCAACACACACATTCTCTAATTTGAAGGATTCCTTTCTCTTCTTGCCATGATTTATCCTTTAGTTTTCAGGAATGTTCGATTAGGTCTTGAATAGATTCTAAGAAATCACATAAGTTTTAATGAGCTTTTACGTTTTTTATCAGGCTAGCAGAAATGGAAAACAGCAATGGATCTTATCTAAATGATAGCATCTCTCCTAATGAGAGCATGTAAGTATCCTGTCTCTTTTTACAAAATGTTCCTGACGATGAAATTGCTTTGAGGGCTGTAGAGGTAGGGTAGGGCAGAAGATAGGAATTAGCATTAGACTCACTTGATCTTTCAAGGAGCCATTCGTTGACTTTTTTGTCTTTGACTCTTAACCACCTGACACGGAATGAGCTCATCCAAAATGTGGCATGACTGGTATTCCAGAGTAGCAAAAACAGTGGGCCTTATTTAATACCAAGTTGCATAGGCTCAAATAATGAAATTATACAAAATGGTGAATCTTTGACCAAACCTGCCAGATATTTAAAGGGATTGGATATTAATTTTTTAAAGTGATGGCTAAGTAGTATTTTTTCCACTCAGGAAGCAGACATATAATCTTAGTATGTTTGCACTGGTATTCCCATCTGGTAGGTTAGTTGGGCCTTTTCCTTCACAGATCCAAAGCAGTAAATTTCTGTGATTTAGCATCATTGTTAGCTAAATCAGGTGAGGCAGTCTGGTGAAGGATTTCAGAAGACAGGGTACAAATATAGGTTGAAGTTGTTCAGTGGGATGATAAGCCAGGCCTGTCAAGTGGAAGGAAAGAGAAAGCAGGATGCTAGAAATGGTAACAGGGAAACAGTGGCTTCCTTACCGAGTTGGGGAAGTGTTCACCATGAGGAATGCAGAGGAACAGTGCCATGAACCCAGGGCCTGAGGTGGAGGGAACTGATGAAGAAGCTTATCCTACTAAACGAATAGATAACTTCAGAGAGAGAGGGAAAAAAATTCTAGTCAAAGCACAGGAGTATCTCTACTTTGCTAAGTTACGGATGTCTCACCACTTTGTCATGGAGAATCTGGGCAAAGGGAAGAATGAGTGGTCAGTTCACTATGTCTCAGTGTGGCAGCCCAGCGTCACACCCAGTGAGGCAAGAACTTCTGTAAGGATTAGGCTGAGGGAAATAGCATCTGAATGGCATGTCATGGAGGACTTGAGAACAAATCATCCTGGCAGATAAAGGTGATCACCTGCAAAGGTGAATGTTGAATCAAGTTGACAGTCATTTGTATATGACTGAGTCACTTAAACCAAAAACAACCTTTTCCCCAAACAGAAGTAATTGTGACACATTCTCTTCCTCAGTTAGGAGGATAAGTATTAGTAGGATTAGTATATAAAATACTTGGACAGGAAAATATGCGGCCAAAGAATCAACCAAATGGAAACAACTGAATGATTTGCTTCTTTGTGTCACCAGTTTTGGTGATTAGAAGCTCTAGCACATTCAAATTATTTTAAGTTGTATCTGTATAATAATGGCTGCCATTTATTGCCCGCCTGAGAGAACAGTAAGAGAAATTTAATTAAAGCTCTGTTGTAATTAGCCACAGCAAGTTCTTGCAATAAAATTTCAGAATTTGGGAAGAGGGATAATAAGTAGTAAAACATCTTTTTACAATTGTTAAATGAAATTTAGCTTTAGCTCATTCTGAGGACCTAAAATCCATTTTGACTCCATGTTAGATGCTAAAACCATGACATTTTAGGGGCAGATCTGGGGAAGATGTTTGGGGAATTGGTTGACTTCACTTAAATGTTGGTTTTTAACACCCGATAATTACTTTTAGACAACTTCTCACTTCTCGACCAGTTACCTGGCTTGACAGACCAAAATCATTTACGTCAGGAGGATTTTTTCCCCTAAATACCTGTACTGTTTTTCAACTCAGAAGACTTAGGAGACTATTAACATACCATCCTGCTCCTATCTAACGAGAAACAAAGAGTTTTAGCCTCTCATTAAGAACAGAATGAAGTTCTTAAAACTTAGATGTACACAGGCTTCTAAGGAGCTAGGGGCAATACATTTAGAAAATAATTTCTCCTGTGTATTAGAGTGTTTCTAGTTTTAAGGAAACATTGCAGCTGCCTCCCCAAATGTAAACCCTTTGCTTCTTTGTTCCTGAAGATTAGTCCTTAAAACTATTCTAAAGAATGAGTTATTCAGTCTTCTTTTAATTAGTCATCCCAGTGGCTTTTTTTTTTTCCTTCCAGTTTTTGTTGTTCTCTCTGAACAATCATTGAATGAAACCATCAATTGTCTCCAGTTTCATTATTGTTACCATCTTGCCTCAATGGCTTTGTAAGTTCAAACTCGCTTAGCAAAGCAACACTTTGTGGTCACTTTGTCCTCCCCTGAAGAAAATATTCATTATTATAAAGGTTGTAAGTCTTTTTTTTACCTGGTCATTATTAATAAGAGCATGGGTTTAGTGAAACAGGTTATCTTGACAGGCTTGGTAGCATAAACATTATAGAGCCATTGTTATGTCTTTTAATATCTGCTAACTATTGGTTTAATGGTCAACATAGAGTCCCAGTATTTCCATAGTTCTGCTACTCATTTACCCATGTAAATAGGCCAATCAAATTCATTTGAAAATCTGAGCAAGAAATACTTTGAATTGTCACCAATAAGATCATAGATCACAACCTCAAAATATCAAAATGTCTTCAGAAACAGGAAAAAGGGTCTAATTAATGGTTAAGAGCAAATGTTTCTATTTTAAAATACACACCCGAGTCCCTGACCCCCAGAGCAAAATAAGGGGGGAAAAAAACAAAACCTTTGATTTTATTTTCCAGAGATGATGAACATTTGTTAATCCAGCATTACTGCCAAAGTTTGAACCAGGACTCCCCCCTGAGCCAGCCTCGTAGTCCTGCCCAGATCTTGATTTCCTTAGAGAGTGAGGAAAGAGGGGAGCTAGAGAGAATCCTAGCAGATCTTGAGGAAGAAAACAGGTGAGTTTTCTTTCTAGCTTTGTCATTGGTATGCAGAGTGCATACACGTGCACACATAGAAAAGCGCCAGGAATCTTCACTTAGAGTCATTCTGTGTCTAATTGTTTTCCACAATAATCTGTTTAGCTCCATTTACAGATTCTCTCTCTCTCCTTTTTTGTTACCTGAAAGAAGAAAATGAAGTCCTAATTTAGGGGTGAGAGGAATTAATGCTAATGGTGGTGATTGATTTGTTGCATGTGTTTCAGAGGCTTTGCTTTTATATTTGAGAATAGAATTTAAGAACAAAGCAAGTCCTTTAATTTCATGATTATATGATTTGTACATATATTTGGCCGTATTATCTGCCTCAAAGCATTTAAGAAAGTAGGTTCATTGGCTTGGTCTGATCTGGGAACGAATTCATGCATCTTATTTTCCATCCTCAAACATGGACATCATTTATGCTCGCCATCATAGCACATTAGTGAGACAACTCCCGTTGTCAGTCATCATCTCCGGAAGATGTTCGCGGAAAAATAGAAACCGTAGAAGTGAAAAGCCTGGAGAAGATGCACAATGACGGCAGAGAGGACACAGATGTAAAAATCGGGGCTACTGTGTGGTGTCAGGATCATAGAAATCATTGGACATCGGCTTTTGTGTCACATGTATTATTATATCACAGGCCTCTTGGTTAAGAAAGGCTTTTCCATATGACCACTTGTGACTCACCGTACCTTCTTTAGACAAATGCTACCAGGCAAGTCTCTAAAGAAGCAGTTGCTCAAAATTTGTGGGAGTTGAGAACCTTTGTCTCTTCGGTTTAGCCCAAGGCACCAAGACCTGTGAATCTAGAGAGTGCAGTGTGCCTGAGAACTGGTGCCCTGGGGCAACATGTCACATCAGAATGAAAAAGCAAACTGCCATTCATCCATTGCTTTGTGCCACCACTGCTCTCTGTCCCACTCTTAAAACCCCTGACCTGTGGCCATGTTCCTTATACAGATGGCTTCTCTTTATTCTCTTTCTCACCCCTCCAGTAAATCCTCCATACTGACTTGAATTGTATATATTTCCAGAACCAAGACCCTTCGTGGCATTCTAACTTCATTGCATTTCTGCATCTAGAAAAAAGAGAAAATCAAGCTTTTCAGCTGAGCACTTAAAAC
Source organism: Mustela nigripes (assembly GCF_022355385.1). Lineage (NCBI taxonomy): Eukaryota > Metazoa > Chordata > Mammalia > Carnivora > Mustelidae > Mustela > Mustela nigripes. Next base: position 97,728,630 of record NC_081575.1, read on the forward strand.
CTTCCAGAATTTTCTCTTGACTTCCTCTTACAACATTATCTTCCTTTGTACCTGTGTTTCAGCCACGCTGCTGCAGCAGCTGTTTCTGAATACATCCTGCTCTCATCTACTTTCTGAAGCTCAGGCTTGCTTCTCAGCCATTCCTTCCATAACTGTGACCTTCCTCAGAATAATTCTTCTCCATAGAGCACTGTTAGATCCCGACATTTGGAAGTAAATCGATCTTTTGCCTGTGTTCCCTGGGTCATGTGAACCTTTCTCAGAGAACTCTCTAATGGTTTCCCTTTTTATTTGTTATTCCCATTTCCTCAGTCTAACAAAAACAGTGAATGCTTTTGGGGCAAATGGTCCCCTGGAGTACCTAGTACCGTGTGAATACTTAGGGGGCAATCAGGAAATGTTCGGTAAAAACCTAACTTTAAGAATACAGCAACGGGCGCCTGGGTGGCTCAGTGGGTTAAGCCGCTGCCTTCAGCTCGGGTCATGATCTCAGGGTCCTGGGATCGAGTCCCGCGTCGGGCTCTCTGCTCGGCGGGGAGCCTGCTTCCCTCTCTCTCTGCCTGCCTCTCCATCTACTTGTGATTTCTCTCT
>NC_081575.1:97729620-97944398 GCF_022355385.1 Mustela nigripes
CGTTACAAGCCAAATTTGATGTTACCCAAGAACAAAATATTTTTGTACAATAGGATTTTTGCCATTATGCAACATATCTTTCCATGTCATTGGGTAAGAGTTGGGTCTTGTGTGTTGTTGGCACACTTTGCTTCCTTACCGTGACAACCAGACCAAAGGATGTTGGTAAAGAGTACTGGTAACTGTCATTTATCTATCATTTCATTATTTCCAGAGCACTTTAATGTATTCGGGTCATTTAATTTCCCTTAAAGCTGTGTCAAGAAGGACAGAGAAATGCTGGTTCACTGAGGTTCAAATGGCTTGACCCAGATTTCACAACCAGCCAATGGCAGAACCAACTTCCGGTCCAGATTTTCTGACTCAAAATAACCAACCCTTGTACCAGAGAATAAAAGAGAGTCATTCTTTGTAAACAGAATTTACACAGAATTGTGACATATTCCTTGGAATGTACCTTGACTCGAGACATTATTCTTTTTTTAAGGTTTTTTTTTTTTAAATTTAAGTAATCTCTACACCCACTGTGGGGCTCAAACACATGCCCCTGAGGTCAAGAGTCGCATGCTCCCCTGACTAAGCCAGCCAGGAGCCCTGAGGCATTATTATTAAGGACTGTACATGAATACACCACTTCATGTGCTTGTGGTACAGTGATAACCACTTTCTCCTTAAAGATATCCAAGACCATTCCCCCAAAATGGGATGGTTTATTCTGTCAAAGAAAGAAGATCGACACCAGGGCTTCTTAACAGCTCTGAAACGAAGGATCTGGTGTTGATGCAAGTCTTTCTGTAAGTCCTTCTGACCCTCCAGTAAAGGTCAGGAAGAGCTGCTTGCTTCCTCCCTCCACTTTGCCACGTTTTCACGTTTTCACCAAATTCCAAAGAAATGTCTCTCCAGAGCTCCCCTCCTGAAAGTACACTGTCTGGTTTCCTTTGCTCTGTCCTCTCTCGTCACACAGTTCGGCTCAAAGAGCATCAGAGCCGTAGCTTTGCCTTCGTGATCCCTGAATTGAGTGTTGCTTAAGGGGCTTTTCTGTTCACCCTTTCCTGTCCTTCCTTTGAGAGAACCCAGGGGCTCAGCAGATGCCCTCCCCTCTCTCAGGACCTGCCAAGCTGAATGTATTTCCTAAGTCAAACTGGGCTATATAATCAGGCTAATACAAGCATACTTCTAGAGAAAATGGGAATGGATATTTAAAGATTTCTTACTTATTTACTTGAGAGAGCAAGAGAGGGCACGAGTGTGTGCATGGCACAAGCCAGGGCAGGGGCAGAGGGTGAAAGAGAGGGATAAGTAGACTCCCCGCTGATCCCCACATGGGGCTTGATCCCATGACCCTGAGATTATGAACTGAGTCAAAACCAAGAGTCAGATGTTTAACCTACTGAGCCACCCAGGTGCCCCAGGAATCAATATTTGAAATTGACATTGTCCTTTATGCTTTCCATATCTCTCTGTATTTTGTGTTCCTTTATTCTGTAGTTCGGACTTAACCTCAAATTACAGATAGCCAAGGAAAGAGGCTTGGAGATCCCCACTCCTGAGGAGATGAGATATGTTCTTGAATTCTATCATTCTTCTTCACCACACCTCCCCACAGTCCTGTTGGAGAAGAGAGAATGGCCAATGTAGAAGTGTCTCAGGGGTGTGTTACTCGGTCTTGAGGATTCATTTCTCCGAGTTGTTGGTCATAGCGTTCAATAAATATTTGTTGAGTAAATGGAAGGAATGAGTGAAATGAAGGTGAATCTATTTTAAATGTAGGACTCACGCATGCACTTGTGATGAACATTATTTTTAAAGCCTAATTTTATAAAGCAGTGCCTTTTCAAAGCTGTTCTTCTGCTTGTTTTTCAAAGTACGTCCCTCTGCCAGACTTCTTGATTAGCACCAAGCATTGCTTTATCATAAATTTAGGTTAAACATCCATCCTTCAAATCCTAGACCATGTATATCTCACCCATTGGCATTCTCTTCACTGGCTGTTAGCACTACAGATAACAAAGTGAAAGCTCTGAGCAAAAGCTACATCTGACCCTGAATTGTCTGCATGGGGTCTCATAAACTTGGGTGACTAGTGACTTTGACAGTCTTTAATGTTTCACTTTAGCATGTCTTACCCTCACTCTGCAGATCCTTCAGATTCACCGTCACTGGATGGAGACCAGTTGGATATTGAGAATTGGATCTGTTGTGTGTCCTCAGCATTGCAAGCTCAGAGTTGGCTTTTTTCTTGCATAGATTCAAAACCATGTGCTCTCCTGACTGAAATCAGTCGCGTCAGATTCCAGCATATTTTTCTCTGCACTGTCTAAATGAAGTAAGACTTGCCCAGGAATTTTAGGTGTGACCCTAGCAATGAAAAGGAAGGTAGCTTTTGTGAGAGACCAACTGTCATCCTGCTGCCTGCATAGCAAGTTCATTAGATTGTTCTAGAGTCTAAAAGGAGGGTACATACTAACTTGATTCACTGGGAAGTCTGATGTGAATTAAAGTTGTCAGCAGATTTGTTACATGACAGCGGGGAACTGTGGGCATTCCTAGTACCTATTCGGGACCTTTCATAGCCCTTGTTGTTGGGCGACTGGACATCGTGTAGTCTGAATTGGAGTTTTCCTTGCCTCTTTTCATTTCTTCAGTGATTACGCCAGATTGTAAATGTTCTAGTCACAGAAATTCTAGATGGGTTACTTACGCCACAGGGTTGAACTCGATGGAAATCATGATACTGTTGCTTGACATTGTAAATGACAGCATGACCTTGGGCCCAGGGCTGGCAATTCTTTGCGTAGTCTCTGTGGTCTTTACTTCATATTCCTTCTGTAGGCCTTTGTGCGAGTCTCTAGTGATGGTGAGGAGATAACCAAGATGAAGGGAAGCTGAAAGAGGTCAGGAGTGCGCCTTCCAAGCAGAGGGAGGAGCAGAAAGTGCCAGGGGTGGGGGACAGGAATGGCAGGGGGAACGGTGGGGGAAAGCACAAAGAGCTGTGTTATTTTTGTGAAGAAACCGGAAGTAGGAGCAGATGAGGCTGGGCAAGTGGGCAAGGCGTGGTGGGGAAGGGCCTGGTGCCACCTCACTTGGGACAGGGAACCACTTGGGCAGAAGCCCAGGACAATACTGTTAGATTTACACTTAACATCCATTGTTCCAGCAGCTGTGCGGAGGGGTGACCTTGAAAAGAACTGTACTGGAAGAAGGAATTCAAATTGGGAGGTATCATGGAAACTCACAAGAGATCATTGGGGCCTAAAGTCAGGCAACAGGAAAGGGGGAGACAGGCTGGATGTGAGTAGCATTCTGGGCAGAGGTAGAGTTGCTTGATGTGGTGGTTCCACAGATCTGGGAAGGGAAGGACTGAGTCCCAGTTCTGGAGGGCATGTGGCGAGATGATGGTTGGTTGCCTCGTGGACTGACAGTTCAGGAAGGGGAGAAGCAGGTCTCTTCTTCATCTCTATTTGTAAAACAAATACCAGTTTATGATATTTACACTGTCTATAGACCTCTTTCTGCAAGGGCCAAGTAGCTAGAAGCCGGTGAATGGGGTGTTGGAGAGGTTAAGTTCAGGGCCTGGGGACACACCCGCAGGTGAAGAATGTCTGACAGTCAGAAGTGGAACTGTGAAGCTTCCAGAAATACTAGACCTAGGAGTCACCAGCTTCCAAGTAGTAGTAGTAGTTGAAACTGTGCGAAACTGTACTCCCAAGTAGTAGTTGAAACTGTGCGAGTCAATTTACCTACCCCGGCAGTGTGTGGCAGAAGGAGGAAACTGGGCTCGGTGGAACTCTGGAAGATTTGAACATTACGATGTCGATTTAATTACCTTTCTAGAAATAGGCCATCACACACATTAAATGAAATCCAAATGGTTCAGAAGGCACATAGAGTAAAAAGAGCCCTCCTCCAACCTTCTCCTCTGGCTATAGCGTTCCCAGCTCCAAAGGTTACCAGCCATGCTGGGTTCCTAGGTATCCTTATTATTACTTATTATTATAAGTAATCTCTACACATGCAAATCTTTGCAAATATATTTGTGTTTGTTGGGATTATTTCATACAGTATCATGTGGGGTTCACCCTGGTCTTCTCTTTTTACTTAAAGATCCCTAATAACTTCTGCCTGCTGGAGGAATATGCCAGAAAAAGAAGGGAGGAGAACTTGGGGGTGATGGGAGCATTGGCCCTGAGGGGGCAGGAGGGAGAGTGGTTACGGGCACAGGAGGACGCATGGCTCTGAAGGGGAGAAGGGCCACCTCTGAAGACTGTGGTAGATGAAGAACTGAGGGTTTGGAATGGGCGTAGGGAGCATGATGGAATGAGGGTCAAATGTCCTGTCGATCTCACTGGTAATCAGTGGGCACGGATTCTCCTAGCCAGTCTGTCCATTTCTTTGAAGTTGGATTGGGGGAGAAAGAGCAGTAGTCCGTGAGGAATTTCCTGAAACTAGGCCTTCATGTCACTTGGCAACATATGCCGCCAAAGGAAAGGGCTGCAGAGCTTAGATAAAGGGGGCTAGTTTTCCCTCAGAAATCAGACACCCAAGATCTGTTTCGGCAAGGGAAGCCACCACATGAAGAGATGCTTTGTGAAGAGAAGCTGAAGGGCAGACACATTGAGTTTAATAAGGTGGACAGGAGTCAGCCAGTTTGGCTCTGCTCAGGCCCGGGAGGTGGAGTCACCATGATTCAGAGGCTCAGTTTCAAACTAACCAGTCCCGTAAGGGAATTTCCTTCAGCTTATCTGGAGTTAATCAGATGAAAGCCTGAGGGGACCAGTTCACCGTATCCACTTCATAGAAGGGGATGGATAACCCAGAAGGACAATTTATTTCTCCCTTGATCCTAATTCTCTTTATAACTGTCTTGTTACACTCAGTGTATTAATGTTGCCTTAAACCTTTTTGGGGAACAGCATGGCATTTACGTACAGATACTTCATCTGTTGAAATGGGGGGTGTATGTTTTTTAAAGACTGGAGTTGTCGCTCCATTCCAGGTCCTCCATCTCACAAAACAGAAATCTTGGAAATCAGAATAAAAATCACAGTATTATCTGGTGAGCTTAGATTCTTAGCACAGGAAATTGGATAGTCTTGCAGGACTAGCAGAGAAACCAAAGAACCTTTCTGGTGATAATATTCAGAAGGTAGAGGTATGGCTGTCCTCCCCTTGAGCAGCCTGGTTAAAGATGAATCTCTTACAATCCAGTGTCCCTTCATGAAGACCCTTATCGTCCTGTAGGCCTGCATTACCAAACCGTCTTGCTGTAGGAGAACTGACTTTCTTTAGTTACTTTCCAGGCCTAAGGATATAATTCCAGTTCAATTCAGTAGATAGTGAATGCGTACTGTGTTTTTTCCAAGGGCCGGTGCTGCAAAGGTGACTAAGCCTTGGTTCTTATCTTCACGGAGCTCAAAATTGAAGAGAAGGCATTAAAAATACAAGCAACTAACCATAAACAGTTCATGATAACCCATTGTTAAACTGCTCTGGGGGTGCAGAGGTAAAGGATTAGTTCTGTCCAGAGGGATTGGAGACGGCTTCACCTATGGAGTTGAAGCTAAGGACCGGTTAGGACTTCCCAGGCTGAGCGAGGGGAGAGGATGAGCCTCCCAGACTGGTGGGGCAGACAGTATTGTGTGGCCAGAGCATGAAAGAGGAGAAAGAAAGAGTAGTGGGATGGTAGGTGGAGACCACTGTGCAAAGGGCTTTATATGTCCTGCTAAGTAGTTTGGGTTTAATCCTGTAAGCTGTTGTATGGTGGAGTTTTTTGGAGAAGGGGAAGAGGGAGCTAAAGGCATGGAGATGGGTAGAAAGATCATGGAAACAATTCACGAAAGATGGCCAGGTTCTAAGCTAAGGCTGTTGTAGGTGAATGAAGGAGGAATGGGAAAATGTGAAAGTCACTGAATGAATGGGGCCAGGGAGGGATGGAGGCAGGAGAACTTGGATGATAGGAAAATTTTTGATCAGGGAATGTGGAAATGATCATTCAAAACCAGACCACACAACATAGAACACACAGGAAAACCTACTGATTGGTAAAGGTCAATCCACAGGGAACACGAACTGGATGCAGGGGCATCAGGTTCTCCTTATTCAAAGAGATTCAAGGAGCAATTTGCTGTACTGATTCTGTGTATTCACTTTCTAAAAAAGGACTTGAAAAAAAGCATAATGATGAGACTCCCACTGTCTAAATAAGAAATCAGTGAACATAGTAGGGATTAGCACAGTTGCTGTAACTGAGATTCAGATATGGTCCCAGCTTCCCTGCAGCCACTGGGTTAAGAGGAAACATGATTTGTTGATCTCTGAAAGTGGATGAAAGGAGCATGCACCTTCCAAAGGAAACACCATTTTCCTGGCTCTAAATAGTAACAGAAATAGAAAATAGCTGTCATTTAAGTACCATGTCCTTGATATAGACAAGAACTGTTGTAAGTACATAGGAGATCTTATCTAATCCTTACAATGATCCTGTGAAGGAGAAGTTGTCTCCCAAATAAAGACTCCATGGCACCAAGGATGAAGGACATGTCATATAGCTAGCAAGAAATGGGGGCTGGATTCAAACTTGGGCAGTCCAGGACGCTTAAACAGTGTTAACACTTGACGTGATCATTGGCTAGTGTCCTTTTCATAACAGAGATGGAAGATATTTTATGTGATTGCTTCCAGTGGCTGAAAGCTTAACATTAAAGGCCATAGAAATGATATTTCTCCATGGAAGAAGGTCATTGTTGCCTAAAATGTGTTCTGCAGAATACGTCTAAGATACTCTTAAAAAAAAAAAAGAAAGTGATTCCAAGGACAGACCAGCTCTGGAAACACTTGTTTTGGAAGGTCATAACGAATTCACCTTTGCATTGAGAAATATAGAAGTAAAGTAACAGGTTTAGCTTTGTTTAACCCAATGACTTACTTGACCTTAGCCCAACTGTACTGTTCTGTGGTACAGACTTTGCTTGTAGTAGGAAATTCAAGTCTGTACTAAATTTTGAAAACCACGCATGGAGACAGCACAGTTGGCTCTCTCCTGTGGTTGGTGGGAAGCCTAGCTCTTGCCTTTTGGGGGACATCAGAGGAAGTAGCTATAACAGGTGTCTCTGCAGATGAAGCCTGGATTTTTCTCACAGTAGTTATTTTTGATTTGCTCTAGCAGTGAAGCCCTATAAATGCAGACACCAAAATGATTTAGTCTGGAAGATCCAAAGATAGGTATTAAGTCATCTCTCATGGCCATAGAAAAACCTTTCTACTCTATTTATAGAGCATCCCAGTGAGTAACCCTGGCTTTCTAATCAAAGTACAAAGAAGAACTTCCACCAATAACTTGACAAAATTAGTTTGATATATGGAATTCTTAACTGATTGAATTTTGAAAGATGTCCACCCAAGATAGCCACTTTGACTTCTGTCACCATTACTGTTTAATCTTTTTTTTTTTTAAAGCAGTTTATGCAGAAGCCAGCTGTTACTTGAGGCCTCCCCTGGAATGTAAGATACATATATATCTCACAATTTTATACACACACACATACATATGTATGTATGTGTGTGTGTATATATATATATATATATATATATATATATAATCAATTCATGGGTAGATAGTGCTTCCTCTTTATATCTTATAACAGTAATGCAAGTACAGTATTCATCTCAACAACAGATTAAGGTATAAATTTAAAAGATGTGTAGCTACTCTGAGGTCCTGTGGATTGCTACTTGAGGAAGCAGATTAGTTCTCTGGCACTGAAGTGGTAAGGGATAATGGTCAGTAGATCAACATTTTGTGGCTTAGCAAGTTCTAGTTCATGGACCCCATGGCTAATGGAGAACATGCAGGAGACATTTGAAAAGATGGGCCAGAAGTTTATATGAGAAGTCTGGATGGAGGAATAATGGGCTTGGGGGTATGGAAGAGGATGGGCTTAGATGAAGTAGAGGCCTGGGGAGAGGTTAGGGACCTCCTAGGAAGAAAATACATATGGAAGAGATGAAGAGGAAATACACACTTGTGGTGTAGTTACTATGATTGGGTATGCCCTGTTAGAAATGGTTTCCTGGTGTGTATTAAGTGGATGGCTTCCGCACGTCACTCAATTCATCCTTCTTTTTCCTTTTTTTTTTTTTTTTAAAACTACCTTAAAAATTAAATTTTCTTTTTTTTTTTTTTTTATCTCCCAATCCTGGATTACTTATGGTACCCATCTGACAGCTAACTATAAGTCATAGATAAGTCCCTGTGATCCTTTTCCTCTAATTCTCTAGTGAATCAAAGGGTTTATTTCAGAGATAGAAATAACCTGTATTTTTGCTTTAGCAAAGTGCGTAATTCCAAGTCCTTAGACGTTAGGGTAAAGGTCATTACCATGGTAGCAGTATTCCTACATACTTAGCAGGTGAGTTCTAGAAGGGTGAAGGGTGGTGTCTCAAATCTGTGTAGTGGTGGGTGTACAAATACATTTTTTTTGGTTGATTTTTAGCGGGCTGCCTTGTTTTTCTCATTTCTTACGTTACTGTTCTTGCCCCAGCTCCCTTAGTGCACCTGTTGAGGTGGTTTTATCATTTTCCACTAGGACGAAACATCTGTTTTCTGGGCTTATTTTTAGGCTCTTAAAGATTTTATTTATTTATTTGATAGATAATTGATCACAAGTAGGCAGAGAGCAGGCAGAGAGAGAGAGAGGAGGAAGCAGGCTCCCTGCTGAGCAGAGATCCCGATGCGGGACTCGATCCCAGGACCCTGAGATCATGACCTGAGCCGAAGGCAGCGGCTTAACCCACTGAGCCACCCAGGTGCACTATTTTTAGGCTCTTACTAAAATTCATCATCTAGAAGTATTGAGAAGTATCTGCATAGATAATTCTGCGTACATGTATAGACCCCTTTTCTTTTGAACATACAAGTTAAACTTGAATCCTCCACCGTAGGGGAGAGCATGAGAAAAGTAGTCTTCACTCGGGAAATAATCCTGTGTGCTGTGAGAGGGAGGATTTTGAATCTAGAACTTAATTGTGTGTAGGAGCCTTGTTGAGACATAATTCATGTACCATACAGTTCACCCATCTAAGCTACAATTCACTGGTTATTAGTATATTTGCAGAGTTGTGCAGCCATCATCATGGTCCATTTTAGAACAATTTCCCCACCCCAAAAAGAAAGCCCTTGCCCGCTTTTGGTCACTGTTCATTTCTCCCGAGAAAGCCTGGTTCAAGCCCTAGACGGCCGCTGATCTATATTCTGGGGATATGCCTATTCTGGACATATGAGTGGAATCCTGTGATATGTGGTCTTGTGTCAGTGGTTTCTTTCCTGTAGCTTAATATCTAAAGAGACCTCTATGTTGTAGCATGTATTTGTGCTTGTTTATTGATGATATCCATCACATGGAGAGGCCATGGTTTTCTCATCAGTCAGCATGTGGTGGACTCGTGGGTTGTTGCATTGAGTGCCTGTTACGGACAGCGCTTCCCTGAACGTTCGTGTACAAGTACTGGGACTTAGTTAAAGAAATGCTTCTGTCGTTTCTGTCATTGTAACAGAGGAGGCCAGAGGATCAGAGATGGCCAAAGTGTACAGCAGTGTGTGACAGCAGGTGAAAAATAGGCCATCAAGATGAATTTACTGGGAGAATTTAAGGCCGAGTCTAACTACTCATGAGGGACTCGAGCCGGGACACACAAGGCTTAAAATTATGATCCTCCGAGTGACTGTTACGGCTTTTTGCTGACCACAGACAATGAAAGTTTGATACTTTACTCTATTTGTCTGAAAATTGAAACATACTTCTCCCACTGGTACCATTCCTGGGGACTTGATTCCTCACTTCTGAAAACCTCTCCAGTCCTAGTGTGTTTTTTGAATGGTCAAGAATAGCTGTTGTCGTTTTGTTTGCCTTATTTTCAGGTCTACAATGAGGACTTTTTTTTTTTTTTATTTATTCTTTATTTTCTTTTTTTTAATATTTTTTTTCCAAGATTTTATTTATTTATTTGTCAGAGAGAGAGAGAGCACAAGTAGGCAGGGTGGCAGGCAGAGGTTGATTGAGAGAGAAGCAGGCTCCCTGCTGAGCAAGGAGCCCAATGTGGGACTCCCAGGATCCTGGGATCGTGACCTGAGCTGAAGGCAGTGGCTTAACCGACTGAGCCACCCAGGGGTCCCGAGTGCTTCATTTCTTTTGTTGAACTTTTGATTAGTGTATTTATTTTACAGATAGTCGTGTGTTGGCCCCTGTTCAGGAAATTTGTGAAAAATACCTGTCATTGGAGATACAGAAACTAAAATCCCTTAATATTGTCAGGTTCTGTTAGAACTCAAGGTTGCCACTGATGTGTCAAGGGCATATCCCCAAAATAGAGTACATCTAGATACATGAGTCCTGTAGGCCTAGTCTGAGTATTTTGTGACCACCATAATCAATGGCCATAATTTGGTAGTTTTAAGGTAATCTCATCCTAGATCTTAAAGGCTCGGTGATTTTATTTTGCCTAGGTGCTCAGCTGTGATATAGTTGAACAGAGCACAGATGATTGATGGAAAATACACAGAAATTCCCAGATTCTGTTCCCACAGTAATGACGGGGTGTGGCAGTGGGGCTAGAGCGGATGTATATATACAGAGGATAAATACTGAAGAATCTTTTTTGAAGCACTTTATGTGTCTATTTTCTGCCAAGCTCGGTTACTTCACTGCTTTCATTTCAGATAATCTAAGTGCTTTTTCTTTCTTTCTTTCTTTTTTTTTTTTTGGTAGGAAGCTTTTATCCCACCTGAGTTCTAAATCTGAAATGTGCAGAATGTAAAGAGAAAGAAGTAATAATAATGAACACTTAGAATGTGCTGGCCATGGTTCTAGGAAAGTTGCACATGTGGAATATAGACCCTATCCTGGCTTATTAATCCTCCTGATGAAATGAGTGCTTAAGTCAGTGGCTTAGCATCAGCACATGACAAGCCTTGTCATGTGACTCAAGGTTTTCCTGATACCAAAACCATGCTCTCAAATCATGTTCCAGTTTCCTCCTTAGTCATGGGTGGTAAAGAGCACCAAAAAGGCAAGGTGTCCCCCTCGTCTCCCAGAAAAGTCTTACTTTTCTTTACATGCTTCAGCGTTTCTTTTAAAATGCAGGTATTACTGGAAGAAATGGTACATTCTAAAATCGCAGTAAGGTTTAATAGACTTGTGTCAGACCTTTATGCTGAGCAAATTTCAGTAGGCAAGGCACTGGAATTAAGAGCTCTGAATACATGAAAGGGTGACAGTGTTAAGAGAGAAGGATTAGAAATAAAAGGAGGGGGAGGTTCCTGCCTTTTTTTTTTTTACTGTTTTGCTTAAGGCAGATCTAAGATAAACATACTTTTACGCCCCCCCCCCCCCCCGGTAGCCTTCCCCTACTAAACAATGGTTCTTCCAAGGAGCACACATGTCTTTCTCTGTCTAGTTGAAGAGTATTTCTGAGTTGGTGCTTGATAAAATTTTACAGTATAGCTTTAAATAATTGTATTATAATTGAAAAAGCTCTGTGCCATTTCCCGTTTTTAAAATACATCATGCTTGCAAAATTTGTCTCCCCCCCCACCTTTTTTTAGAAACTGCTAATTTGCTAGATTTATAGTAGCTGTAATAGTTCTATATGATACACTAAATTTGCTTCAATCCAGAGTGGTGGCTGTGATTTAGCTCCTTTTTATAAAGTATGAGGGTAAAACTGGATTTCTCCAGGCCCCATCTTTCTAGATGCAGACCTTTGTAGTTGTTCCCACTTGAAGAAGTAGATCCTGTGTGTGCTGATGCTTTGGTATACAGGTCAGGGTCTAACACTGGTAAGACCTTGATGACTGGCAAGTGGCCATCAGTTCTTTATCTCAGAAATACCATGATATGATTGTGTAATTACACTTGGTATGGAAAGTTCCATTTAAGGAGTAGATGACCGACATTGAAAACACTTGACCTCTGTGAGTTCACAGAAAGTACACAAAAACTTTTGGCACATTCTTTACCATAACTAGCTTGTAGGTAGTTAACGATTGCTGAAGGGGCCAGGTGCACAGGTGGATATGAGGCCAATTTGATTCTCAGATCCATTAGTCGCTAAGGAAAGTTATTTATTTTTAAAATACATACATATATTCTCTATACCTAGCATGAGGTATAACTGACAGACCGTGAGATAAAGAGTCGCAGGCCAACCAGGTGCCCATGCTTAGGAAATCTTTTTTTTTTTTTCTTTTTAGTGTAATCTTTTATTCTAGGGTAACATTCAGTACTCGTAGAGTAGTATCCATGAAGTTCTAAAATAAAGAAAATGTGAGCTAACACTTGGCTTATTTTCATATGTGAGTAACTGACAGGTTAAGTCCTTTCACGTTCTATTTCTCATGCGCTCTTTTTAAAAACCTTTTTAATTTTTTGTCTAATATCACACAGTTAACAATGTTTAATTGAGGTATAATTGCCATACAGTGTTATCTTAGTCTCAAGTGTACAACATAGCGATTCAGCAATTTTGTCCAGCTTGTGGTTGCTCCCCATGATGAGTGTCGTTCCCATTATTGACACTATTTCCCTTCCCTATACTGTACCTTTCATCTGCATGACTTTATGAGTGAAAGTTTATACCTCTTGTTCCCCTTCACCTAATTCACCTGGTCTCCCTGTTTCTTCTCCCCTCCGGCAGCCACCAGTTCTCTGTATTTATGAGTCTGTTCAGTTTGTTTTCCTTTTGGTTTTTAGGTTCCATCTGTAAGTAAAATGATACACTAATGAGCCTTTCTCTGACTTACTTCACTTAGCCTAATACTCTCTAGGTTCATCCATGTTGTCACAAATGGCAGAAATTTGTTTTTTAATCTTCTTCCATTTTTATTTCAATGGACATTTAAATTGTTTTAGCTATTGTGAATAATGCTGCGATGAACATGGGAGTGCATTTATCTTTTTGAATTAGTCTTCAGATGAATATCTAGAAGTGGAATTTCCGAGTCATATGGTAATGCTATCTTTAATTTTTTGAGGAAGCTCTATAATGTTTTCCACAGTGGCCACACCAATTTACATTCCCACCAACAGTCTACCAGGTTTCCTTTTTCTCCATCTCATCACCAACACTTGTTTTTTGGTTTTCTAGTACTGGCCATTCTGATAAGTGTGAAGTGCTAGCTCACTGGGGTTATGATTTGCATCTTTCCACTGATTAGTGACGTTAAACATTTTTTTTTTCATGTGTCCATTAGCCATCTGTATGTGTTCTTTTGAAAAAAAATACATTCAGGTTTTTTGCCCATGTTTTAATTGTTTTATTTGGGTGTTTTTTTTTTTTTTTTTTTTGGTGTTGAGTTGTAGAAGTTGTTTATATATTCTGTATATTAACCCCTTATCTGATACATCATTTGCAAATGCCTTTTTTCATTTAGTAGTTTGCCTGTTTATTTTGTTGATTTCCTTTGCTGTGTAGAAGCTTTCACTTTGTTGTTCCAGTAGTTTATTTTCACTTTTGGTTCCCTTTCCTGAGAAGACATAGCAATATCCAAAAAAATGTTAAGGTCAGTGTCCAGGATAATCCAAGAATCTGGGATCCTGATACCTCCAGCTCTGTTCTTCCTTTTCAAGATTGCTTTGGCTAGTCCGGGGTCTTAATGTGGTTCCCATACAGATTGGGTTAGGGGTTCTAGTTCTCTGAAAAATACTTTTGGTATTTTGATAGAGATTGTACTGGATCTTGTAGATTGCTTTGTGTAGTATGGACATTTTAATAATATTTTTCTAACCCGTGAACGCTGAATATCTTTCCATTTGTTTGTGTCATCTGTCCTTCATCAAAGTCTTGGAGTTTTCAGAGTGCAAGCCTTTCACCTCCTTGGTTAAATGCTATTCCTAGGTATTTACATTTTATTCCTAGGTATTCTTTTTGATGCAGTTGTAAAATGGGATTATTTTCTTACTTTGTCTTTCTGCTGCTTCATTATTAGTGTACTGAAACACAACAGATTTCTACTTATTTTGGGTCCTGGAACTTCACTAAATTCATTTGTTCTAATAGTCTGTATAGTATCATGTCATCTGCAAATAGTGACGATTTTAACTTCTTCCTTACCAGTTTGGATGCCTTATGTTTCTTGTCAGATTGCTGTGGCTAGGACTTCCCGTACTATGTTGAATAAAAGTGGTGAGAGTGGACATCCTTGTCACTAATCTTAGAGGAAAAGCTCTGAAGGTTTTCACATTGGGCATGATGTTAGCTGTGCATTTGTCATATATCACCTTTATTATGTTGAGCTGTGTTCTAAGCCACTTTGTTCAGAGTTTTTATCATGAATGGATGTTAAAGTTTCTCAAATGCTTTTGCTTCCTGTATTGAAATGATTGTATGGCTTCTGTCCTTGATTTTCTTAAAGTGGCATGTCATGTTGATTGATCATTGTAATGTATTACTGAATTTGGTTTTCTGATATTTTGTGAAGGATTTTTTTCATCTGTGTTCATCAGGGATATTGGCCTGTAATTTTCCTTCTTGGGAACTGTTCAGGTACAATAGGTAATAACTCTTCCTTAAAAGCTCGGTATAAAACACCTGTGAAGCCATCTGGTCCTAGCCTTTTGTTTGTTGGGAGTTTTTCAAATTACTGATTCAGTTTCATTACTGCTGAACAGTGTGTTCCAACTTTGTTTCTTCGTAACTCACTTTTGGGAAATTATGTTTCTAGCAATTTACCCAGGTTGTCCAATTTATTGGCATGTAATTCTTTGTATTTCCCCCTTCCCTTTCTTATGTAAGTACTCTTCTCTTGACAAGTCTGGCTAAAGATTTATCAGTTTTGTCGATCCTTCCAAAGAACCAGCTCGTAGTTTCAGTTTCTATTTCATTTATGTCCTCTCTGATCTTTATTATTTCCTTCCTTCTGTGAACTTCAGGCTTTGTTGGTTTTCCCTTTTCTAGTTCCTCTAGTCATAGGTTAGTATAGGTTGGCCTAGGTTAGATTATTTGAGACTGCTTTTTTCTTGACATAGGCTTGTATCCCTGTGAACTTCCTTTGCTGCATTCCAAATATTTTGAACCCTTGTGTTCCCATTTTCATTTGTCTGTGTGTTTTTTTGTTGACCCATTCATGGTTTACTCTCCACATGTTTGTCTTTTTCTAGTATTTTTTCTTGCACTGGATTTCTAGTTCATACCCTCTTGGTCAGAAAAGAGGCTTGATGTAATTTCAGTCTTCTTAAACTTACTGAGACTTGTTTTATGGTCTAATATGTGATCTGTCTTGGAGAATGTTCCATGTGCAGTTGAAAAAGAAAAGTATATTCTGCTGTTTTGGGAGGAAATTTTTGTAGGTAAATTGGTGTCTGGATGACCATGTTTGTACATTTGATGCCAAAAACATTCTTCAGATACAGTTATTTAGGTGTAGAATGAAGGGATTTTTTTTTAAAGCTCTGTAGAGAGTAAGAAATTAATAATGGGAGAGTTCTTCTTAGGATGACTGGCTGCTGGAAGAAAGTGTGGTGGCAAAAGCCATGTGCAGTGAATTTGAATTAGTGTTCTTTAGAGGGCTACCAGAGAAATGTACTTTACAAGATAATCAAGAACGTAAATAGATTCTCTGTGGAGTCGTTGTCTGATCGCTGACATATATTCCACTATATTGAAATGACAGCATAAATACACTCTTAACAATTAGAGAATTAATAGGGGTGATACGTACATGTATAACTATAAGAAAAGCAAAATTATAGGTAACAATATAAGTTGAGAGCCAACTGTTGAAGTGAGTAACTGTGTATTTGTAGTTAACATTTAAAAAACAACTCACCTTGGAACAGGGTAAATATGCCACGGGTCTTTTATGGAAATGATCTCTGCTCCATGCTTTATAAATACTGTGTCCAAAAAAATCTAGTATCATGACACATTTTAAAAACACCTATGCCAATGCCTTTGAGATCTAAGAGAACAACTTTAATTCCGAATCCCTAACAAAAATATGCCCTAAACAACTCTGTGACCGTGACCACATTTATTAGGAAAAGTTACCTCGACACTTCACTATATCTTTCAAATAAACACCTTTAAAAGAGAATATGAACTCCAAGAACTTGGTATTTTCCTTGTTTTCTGGCCAGTTTTGAACCTTTGGCAGGACAACCTGTCCTGCCTCAGAACTTCAGGAGGGAAACTTAGTCCCACAAAATCAAGTTTGTTGTTGAGCTTAATAGAAGATTTGTGTGTGTCCCCTATTAGTTTAAGAGAAAGGCACTTGTTTGGCTCATTTATTTCTTTTAAAGATTTGCTTTTTCAAGTAATCTCTACACCCACCACGGGGCTCAAACTCACAACCCCGAAATCAAGAGTTGCGTGCTCTACTGGCAGAGCCAGCCGGGTGCCCCACTTGTTTGGCTCATTTTGTTTGCGTGCATACTGAGAGAACACGGACAGTGCCTCCATCCAGTCAGCATGTCCTGGTAGGCTTCTGATTAAGATAACCTGAGCCCTGGTTCTAAGGCATCTTAGATAATGTCTGTGGTAGATAACATGTGGAACAAAAGAAAACCAGGGCATGGTGAGCAGCATGTAGGGAGAAGTTAGTGGACTTTCATTATTAAAATTGTCTTTAAATGCCTGGACTAAGGCCCCCACCTTTTAAAATGAGGCTCCACAAAAAACATTTCCGGAGAGACATACACCCAGACAGACTTGGACTTGAAATGGAGAATGAACAATGTGGGCCACTGCGGGGAGACAACAGCCTCTCTCCACAGCCGAGGAAGCAGCATGACGCTCTCGCGGGGAGAGCCTGGGGAGGAGGCGAGGCGTGCAGTTGCGGAGGAGAGCAGGACCCGAACCCTGCTGCCTGGTGGTGCAGTAGAGCAGTAAGTGCATTCATACCCCTCAGTCCAAGAGCCACAGACTAGCAGTGTAAGATCTAGCTGTAGACCAGAGGCCCTGGGGGGTGAACAGCCACGAAACTACTCAACAGAGAGAGGTGAGTGGGGAAGGAGAGGAAATAAATTGAGGAAATCACATTTACTAAAATAACAAAGAACCAGGGTGCCTGGGTGGCTCGGTCAGTGGAGCCGGACTCTCTATCTCAGGGTTGCAAGTTTGAGCCCCTGTACTGGGTGTAGAGCCGATGTAAACAGGTATGTAAAAAATACAATAACAAAGAACCAAATGGATCTGTAAAAACATCTTTGGAAACGCAAACTATGGTCATTGACATTACTGAAGTCAATAGACCAGACAATTCTAGACACTCTGGCATGAGAGAAGATAAGGGAATTAAAGAATATGAAAAACAATGCAGAGAAATGGAGAATTTACCAGACGGCTCCAGAATCTGTCCTAGGAGGAGTTTCGGAAGAATGGGAAAGAAATGGCATAGAAGCAGTATTTGAAGGCACAATAGCTAAGAATCTTCCAGAACTGAAGAAGGATATGAGTCTTTAAGGAAATGGTCTCCTGAGAGCAGTTTCCAACATCTGGGAAGGCAAGAAAGGGTCTCCGTAGAGCAATTGGTATTCTTTACAGCTCAGCTTTGGGAAGCCCTGGCAGATTCAAATGAGCCTTTTCTGGTTTTCACTGGAAAACATAAAGAGAAATATAATGTGTTATATATACTAAGCTGTGTTTTCTGAACAAAGACACTTAGAAAGAACTCCTAAAAAGAGCTGTTTGGACAACTGGACCCAGAGGATCAAGATACGAAGAAAGACCTGTCCAGAAAAGGTAGTGTCCTGTCTGTATCTTGTGAAAAGTAGGTGGGAAGACAGTAATTGTTTGCTGTACTGTCCTGTGGGCCACATCTAAAAATAGTGTTTTCAGAACGAACACTGTGGACGAACAGTCTCGTAGGGAGAAGAATTTTGACTAGGATTCTCCGTTAAAAGGTGGTGTTAGTGGGACTTTTCAGTGAAGGTGTATTTCTTCTAGTGAACAACTGCAAGGGGGTAAGAAGTTAACCCCCATCAAATGAAACCTTGTAAACATTGGATGTTCTTCAAGTTCATGGAAATATTTAGATGATTGTCAGTTAAGTAGTTAGGAATTGGATTTAAGTGATGTCAGCAGCTACATTGGTTCCCACCTAGAGGACTGATGTGCAGCATCTGGCTCAGGGTAAACTTGTTTCAATAAACTGTCTGATGACTCCTTTGTCAAAGCGACTTGCCGTGAGACAAAGTGTGTCCGTACAGCCCTCGTTGCAGATTAATGGACGATGGATAGGATTTCAGTCAAAACAGATCAGAGATTATATTCCTGTACATGAGAAAAATCAGGTATTGATTTCCTGTATGACTTTCATCAGTTCCAGAAACCTTGATAGAGCTTTAAAAAGAACACAAGAATAGATGGGATTTTATGTCATCTTCTGTGTGAACATCTGGCATTTTGGAAGCCATACCACCCCCGTGGATCTTTCAAGTATGCAACATCTGAAAATATTTCTCTAACTAGAAACCTGGTCATGAGATGATCTTTTGCAAGCCAGACAGTGCGAAGACTCTGCTTGCATCTCATGCCTTTTCTCAGAGATCCAGACCTCCCCCATTTGGGGATAGGCAGTTCTCTCAGCTGACAAAGTATCATCTGTGAGCAGGGGGTATCTGTCCTCTTGTTGTGGTATTTACTGAAACTGGAAGTGTCCTCCGTTGGAAAGACTGTCTTAGCAACTCTAAAGCAGTAAGGAAAACTGTACCCTTAAACGTCCTTATTAAAAAACATATACAGTTTCAGCATTCCGCATGAAGAGCTAGAGGAGGAAAACCCTGTGAATTACAGAACATTTATTAATGGATGTAGGATAAGATTGGAGTTCCGAGGCTCAGCACATTCCTGGATGTGAAGACTCCGTAACATGAGGTCACTTCTTCCCTATTGAACCTATATACCCCCACTGTAACTCAAGCCCCAAATTTCGACAAGAAGAGCCAAGACACTTTTAAGGCAGGACAGAGTAGGAGGGGCTCCCAGACACCAATTTATTTCCGGTTGTAGTGAGCAGTCTGCATGGGGACATAAAAATAAACCCATCAGAGAGCTCGAAGCGCGCCGGTGTACTTAGGGATGCTTGATGTATTGCAGAGATGGGCTTTACAGTCAAGGAGGCTGGTGTCGCAATGTATGTATGGGATGGAGAGTAAAATGAGATTGTATCTTTATACCGGGCACAAAAGATTCTGGGGGAATTAAACTTGAAATTGGAGGTGTAAGGAAGATTTTCTTATAACATAAAAGGCAGAAAACCTGAAGGAATACATTGAAAGTCACAGTTTGTGTACTACAGGGTGCTGTGAACACAGAGATTGCCCGAACCCCAGCAACTCCACATCCAGCTATGTTCTGTAGAGGATCTCTTAAACAGAAAGAAGTTAATTGTATCTGTAATAGTGATGGGTGGCAGCTTAAATATCCACTGACTCGAGAATGTTGTTAACTTGGTCAAGCAGCAGAATCATACCTTATAACAAGTACAATTAGGAACTATTATGTATCAGCCGGGATGAATCTCCAAAACGGTGTTGAAGGCAAAAAGCAACTCTTAGAACGGTATGTATCTTCTCAAACACAATGTTCTTAAGGTTTAAGAACATGCCGAATAACGGGCTTAGTCACAGGAAATGGCCACTTTGTCGGTAAGACAGCTAAATATCTTGACTAAGTTCTGCCTAATCTTGGTGCGTACATTCAAGGTAATGCTAGACATTGGACTCAGGGTGATGTTATCTCCTCGGGGGGCAGTGGGGAGGAGGGACTCCTGGGGTATTGAGGAAAGTACACAGGAAAGTTGTAGCTTTATTTCTTCAAAAATGTTCAGTTTATTACAACAGTGTGGTGGGTTCACGGTTATGCTACTAGGCTGTTCCACGTTGCTGTTGCGAATGTGTGATTTTTTTTTTTTTTAAGCAAACCCGTGTTGACAGAGGTATAAAGATTTGTAATCACGTGACATTGTAGGGAAATGGTTGTAAAATGACTGAACCCACTGCGGCTTGCGCATCTGAACGTGGCTCTCGTAAGCTAAGAGGTTGGAAAGCATCTCCCCTCGCGCACCAGGCAGACTCTTCCAATTTTCTTTTCATTTCTTAAGCATTGCGAAGATCGTCCTCATAAAAACCATTCATTAAGTACCTCTCTTTGCTTGCTGTTGTGTGTGGTGGTGGTGGTCAGATGTATCGCTCTGCCATTTTTTTTTTTTTTTAATGAAATCGGATGATGATTTCCAACCTTCTGGTTTTTTTTTTTCTTTCTTCTCCACATTTTGTGATGCCAACAGGAATCTGCAGGCAGAATATGATCGTCTCAAGCAGCAGCATGAACACAAAGGCCTGTCCCCACTGCCGTCCCCTCCTGAAATGATGCCCACTTCTCCCCAAAGTCCCCGGGATGCTGAGCTCATTGCCGAGGCCAAGCTCCTGCGTCAACACAAAGGCCGCCTGGAAGCCAGGATGCAAATCCTGGAGGATCACAACAAACAGCTGGAGTCACAGTTACACAGACTCAGGCAGCTGCTGGAGCAAGTGAGGCCCACATCTTTCTCTAAGCTGGGATATTGACCAAGATGCTTTTCTCCTCTCGTACATGAAACTAAAGCATAGAACTCAGAGTCCCTTGTCGACTTAGGATATGCTAAGCAGAGTGCCGGCTCTCCAGGGATGTAAGAAGAGGAGGAAAGCTAGTGCATCTTTTTATATATATATATTGGTTTAAGATTGTTTCCTACAAATTTTTTTTTTGAGCCATTTAAAATTCATCTTGGGGAAAAAAATACTGCAAGGTTTCCCCTGGTTTCCTACAAGTGAA
Organism: Mustela nigripes; assembly: GCF_022355385.1. Classification (NCBI taxonomy): domain Eukaryota; kingdom Metazoa; phylum Chordata; class Mammalia; order Carnivora; family Mustelidae; genus Mustela; species Mustela nigripes. Next base: position 97,750,429 of record NC_081575.1, read on the forward strand.
AAGTTGGTCGTCTTATTTCCTGGTAGACCTTTAGATTTTTTTTTTCTCTCCTTCCTAAAACATAACATGTTTGGCCTCCAGGGAAAACCTAGCAAAAGTGCATTATAGTAGGCCCTGCCCGAGGTCCTGACCTTCTGTGAATGCTCAAGTTGGAGATAACGTCCTCTCCATCCGGTTACTTCATACTTAACAAAAGTATGAATTCTGTCCTGCACTGTTGTGGTCTCACATGGTTCTGCCACTCTCATGTGACCTTCTAAATCATGCAGTTACTTGGTCCAATGATTTTATCTCTCTTAATCCAGGGTGGCTGTAATTTCCTTGTAAACGTGTAAGGGGGCACAGTTTAGGTACAAAGACAGTACCCATGGAGCGTATCAACGGCAAAATTTGGGAGGTTTCTATAGAAAAGGTTCTAAATTTGTACAGTTACTTGAGTGTTTATCCTGACAACTAATTGTGTTTTCTTTGGGGTACCTTAGCCCCAGGCAGACGCCAAGGTGAATGGTACAACGGTGTCTTCTCCTTCGACCTCTCTTCAGAGGTCAGACAGCAGTCAGCCTATGCTGCTCCGGGTGGTCGGCAGTCAGACATCAGAATCCATGGGTAAGCGTTCTCTTAGCTACTCTTGGATTTGGTTTTCTCTTAAGGTCTGCAAGTGGCGAACTGTTTGCTCAGAGGTTCACATCATCAACTAAATCACCTAATCTCCGCTCTCTTGCAAGCTACTGTCATACATGTCTTTGGGGTCCAAAGATGAGTCACCATAGTCCAAGCCCCCTCAAAGGGCCGGCCATTTAGTTACTCACAAGGCAGGGTAGTAGTCAGATTTCATGCATTTTGGAGAACAGAAAAGGCTTTAGGATGAATGGATGTTTGTGAACAGTTTTGAAGGATGAAGTAGGAACCCAGCATCCTTTAAAAGATGTACAGATGAAGACCTTGGGCCAATGGCAGAAAAGAGCCAACAGTCCATGTCAGTAGAAAAATTGGCTCCGAGCAGAAGGGCTGGGGCGGAGGGAGGGAAGTAATGCCACTGAGGAAGGTTGGAGTCACATTACAGTGACAGGAATGTTGAGCAAAGGAACCAACTCTGACTGAAAATCTCATAGGTAACATCTCCAAGGAGGTGTCCTAGCAGCCGTTTCTGGCCCCAAATAACCCATCTTTCCACCTGTAAAAGGCACACACAAAGGCCAAGTTCTGGGGGTTCGGAGTGTAGGCTTGCTAGAGGTCAGGAATGAATGGGAAAAGACTGGGAGACTACTATTTGCAAACATAGTATCTAGGGCTACGGGCCTGCCTGGAAATGACAGGTGTGGAAGAAGATCGTGATCCTTTTGACTGGGTACATACTATGTTTGAGAAACTGGCAGGTCTAAGTTGTGTGCAGAAGGAAACAAAAGTGCAGGTCTATAACTGGTGTGAAAGGGACAGGCTTGGGGCGGTGACAGTGTGCTCCTGCACACGTGGTAGCTGAAGGGTATGAGAGGAGAAACGCAGAACAAAGAACAAAGGTGCTTGGGGCCAGTGTCTTGAGGAAGAGTTTCCTTTGCATGATGGGGTAGCATAGGAGGGGAGAGCAGGTAGAACGCAGGTGTGGGCAACAGGTCAACTGCAGAAAAGAGCTCAATGGGGATGAAAAGAAGTGACAGCCTGTTGGATCATGACAATGCATTAGCCACTTCTGAGAAAGCATTCTTCAGCCAAGAGAAGGGACGTTGGAGAATTTGTCTTTTCAGTGGAGCGAAAGACCATGTAACGTTGAAAACAAGTGAGGCATGAGGACAGTGAAGAGACATTTGGAACATTACTAAGTCACAATAAGGACTTGAGTTTGTCGAGGAAACAGTCTAGTGTTGCTTTTCCACAGTATTCTCAGCCTAGGACCAGGTTCTTGGAAAGCTGGAGTGCATGAGGCATAAATGATGATAGAATGTCACCAGCCATCTGCTTACTGGCTTTTCCCACCATGCTAGACTTAGACACTGGGGGGGGGGTTGTGAAGGCCACAGATACTTGGTCTCTCCCCCTCATTTTTCCTCCTCCTTTTTTTTTTTAAAGACTTAATTTATTTTATTTTTTTAAAAGATTTTATTTATTTATTAGAGATCACAAGTAGGCGGCGGGGGGCAGGGAGGCAGGCTCCCTGCTGAGCAGAGAGCCCAATGCGGGGCTCGATCCCACAGTCCTGGGACTATGACCCAACCAAAGGCAGAGGTTTTAACCCACTGAGCCACCCAGGAGCCCCAAAGACCGTGGGGGGAACGGCAGAGAGAGACTCACCGTTGAGTGTGGAGCTTGATCCCACAACCCAGGAGATCATGACCTGAGCCGAAACCAGGAGCTGGTCGGGCTCATCAGATGGTAGAGAGGCTCTGCGGAATGGAGAAAGATACTGAGGAAAGTGGGTGAGGGGCTGAAGGGTGAACTTCAAGAACTTCAGGCAGGGCGCCTGGGTGGCTCAGTGGGTTAAGCCGCTGCCTTCGGCTCGGGTCATGATCTCAGGGTCTTGGGATCGAGTTCCGCATTGGGTTCTGTGCTCGGCAGGGGGCCTGCTTCCCTCTCTCTCTCTCTCTCTGCCAAATAAATAAATAAAATCTTAAAAAAAAAAAAGAACCTCAGGCAGTGGGCAGAGTCGGGCATTCTCCAGAGAAGTCCAACCTTGCAGGAAAGCCAGCTTTCAGCTGTTTTGTGAAGGAGCAGAATGTGGGTGAAGCGGCGTTCATGGCTTTATCACCGCTCAGTGCTTGAGGACAGTGTTCGCATCAGCTTCTCTCCCCCCTGTGAGATCTGACTAGAACCACTGGACCGCTGGGACTGAAAATGAGACTTTGGCATAGGAAAAAAATCGTATGCCTCTTCAGAGTCTGCAAACTCCAAAAACGACAGGGTTTTTGTACCTTTAAAGTGAGCAAAGCACGTGAAACTGCATTGCTTATTTTCACAAGTGAGATTCCGGGCCCTGGGTGCTCAGAAGTGGTAACGACGTAGGCCTGTCAGCACTGTGTCCAGGAAAGCACCCGAATCCTGGCACACGGCAGGACAGAAAACTGGGAGAGAAGCTTCTATTTGGGTGAGTTTGGCTAACTGGCTAGTAGGAAAGGGATTGGCTACATTTGTTCTCTGAAAGACAACACTAAATCCAAAGGTGATCTTTTCTTCAAGTGTGTAAGTCAGCTTCCTTTAAGGGAAAAATTAAAAACCCAGCCCACCGTCTTTTTGAAGGACGCACACAGCTATTAAGTAAGTGCAGCGTGTAGCCTTATATGTCGGAGGTCTGAGCTGTGATAAGGTTGGGATTTACAGAACCGTAGTGTGGAGGGAGAATTGCATTCTTTTAAAAATAACTCTTTTTAAAAGATTTTATTTATTTATTTGATAGACAGAGATCACAAGTAGGCAGAGAGGGAGAGAGGAAGGGAAGCAGGCTCCCTGTAGAGTAGAGAGCCCAATGCGGGGCTCGATCCCAGGACGCTGGGATCATGACCTGAGCCCAAGGTCATGAGGGTTTAATCCACCAAGCCACCCAGGCACCCCTTAAAATGACTTTTTAAAGGCTCAGAAGTTGGAGGGCTTCCTCAAACTGTGAAGTACTTACCACCGTACAGCTCTGCGTACCATGTGTGTGTTGCTATAGATTTTTTTTTTAAACTGGGACAGTGTCATGAAACTTAGTTCTGTTGGAAAAGACGAACTCGCCAAATTTGGCTTTCATGAGCTACGTGTACAGGGTCTTTACTAGCAGTTCCTTACCTCTGGTGACCCCTTCCCTTTGTCCCACTCACTTTTTCTTAAAAACGTTACAAGGTTCCCTGGCGGGCTGCTGCTTTAGAATAATTTCAAACTACGGCAGAATTGGAGTTAATTGGACAGTCTGCCACATTTGCTTTATTTGAGTTTGTTGATTTGTATATTTAACTGACCCATTTAATGATTACATTCCATCCATAATGATGCTTCCACCCGAAATACTTCAACATGTATCTTCCGAGGTGAAAGATACTGTCTTACATAACCACAAAGGAATGATCGCCCTCAGGAAATCAACACCGATACAACACTGCTAGACATAATTTAGGTTGAAATACCCCCAATTCTGCCAGTGGTATTCTTTACAGCTTTCTTTTTTTTTTTTTTTTCTCATTCAGGATCCAGTGAAGGGTCATATTTTGCATTTAGTTATCATTTCTTTTTAGTCTCCTGTGAGATAGAACACTTCCCCAGCCTCTCCACATTTTTCACAACACTGACATTTTAGAAGAGGTCAGAGCAACTTGCTCTGTAGGGTGTTCCTCACTCTTGTATTAAAGTTAAATATTTTTACACCCAGTTAGCCTCAAGATTCTCTGGTCAGCCCATTCCCTCTCTCCAGGTGCTCTTTCCTGGTCTTGGCTTCTGGGAGGTTGATAACCCTAAGCCAAGACTGCCAGGCCTCTCTCCTGAGGGTCTTTTGGATAAAAATGTGACGCAATCTGAGATTCCGGTCAGCCTCCGGAATGTCTTCTAATTTGCCAACCTACACAAAGATAGTCCTTTACCACCCTTTCTTCCTTTACCCACCTTCTTTTAATATTTTTTTAAACTCTCGAAGCATGAGTTTAGGCATAGGCATACGTATGACCACATAAACGAGGTACTAAATGTATTCATCACCCTGAAAATCAGTCCTTTCTCTCCCTTCTTCAGCCAAGCCCAATGACCACCAAGCATCAAGGTCAGCCTGTTGTCATAAAAACAGCAAAAATACTTGCAGCTTCTGCCAGCAACGAGCCCAAGTCCACCTTCCCGTTCAGCCCAGATTTGTACCCCCTGCGAACACAGTCCCTCCGTCTCCTCGGCAGAGCCGGTGTCCAGCCACACACAGTGTGCTGACCTGTGCCGGGCTCCTCCAGCCCTGTGGCCAGTGTTTCCTTTAGCCCATAATATACCTTCCTTTCTTTTCAGTCTGTCTTTTTGGGGCATTTCATCCTGTATTAGATCTCCGAACCTATTCTGTTTTGTAGTGCGTAGCAACTCCCTCTCCCTGGCATTTGAGGCCTCTGTCTGCCAGAAATGTTCAGTGCCGTGCTTGTGGAAGGAATGTTTTACTAAGCAAGCACAACACATCCCTGTGTACACACGCAACCATCCACACACACTTAAGTTTACCGGGGAGGTGCTGGTTAAAGATGGCAAGAGAACAGAGGCCTGAAATTGCCTCCTCCCACAGACACACCAAGTCTATAGCTACATACAGAACAAGTCCCTCGGAAAGTAGCTCAGTGACGCCTACACCTGCCAGGCAGATGGGGCGGTGGGGGGAGGGTGAAAAGCACCCCCACAGTGAAACAGGTAGGAGAGGCTGAGACACAGTGCTGCCATAACCCCCAGGGAAGGAGCTCAACAACTTCCAGCTTCTTCCTGAGGAGTGAGCTCCCAGAACAGCCAGATTTCAGTTCAAAAGGGCATGAGGCCAAGAGAGCCACAAGGTTCTAGGGAATGAGGAGGCAGTACTGAGGAGGCTCACAAGGACTCCCTATGGCTAACCCTCCAGAGCTCACACTGAAATGCACCCACTCTTCCTTGGAAGAGGACTGTTTGTTTCTTGTAAAAGCTTCAGCCTGAGGTGTAGGCTTCTAATTTAATATACATACAGGGACCACCTGAAACTCTCCGGAGACTGTGGAGGCTGGTGGGTGCCATCTTCCCATTCTCCAGTCTCCCTCCAGGTCACGTGCTATCTCTTGGAAAGGAGGAAGTACACCTATCTGATGCTGATTTTCATGGCTGCCATCCAGTAAACACTTAGCTTGAGCCTCCGGCTCTGGTGGCCAGCAGGGCTTGTGTTCACAGGTTCAGTGGGATGGTAGCAAACAAACAAACAAAAAAAGGTAAATGGATGTCACCCAGGAGGGAACAAACACAAACTCCCCTCTCCCTGTCTTCCCTGAAGAAAATATAGTTGCATACTTTATAAGCTGCTGGCTGAGATCCTCCCCTTTGGGACACGGACAAGTCTTGGCATGCGCTCAACTAGTGGGCACCACTCAGAACCAAGAAGGCCGCAGGGATGAACGCAGATGTGTGACAGCTGACCAAGAACTAGGGCAGGGTTGAAAGATAAATTCATCTCCTACAAGAATTTTAACCAAGACTGGGAGAGGTGGCTGTTTTATCCAATGCATACAAACCAACAAAGTGTCAAAGAAAATGAAATGGGCTATGTTCCAAATCAAAGAACAAAATAAAACATCAAAAAAGACATTAGTGAAATGGAGAGTAGTGATTTACCTGATAAAGAGTTCAAAACAGTGGTCATAAAGATGCTCGTCGAGGTCTGGAGAAGAGGGCACATAAGGTGAGAACTTCAACAAAGAGAAACTGTAAGTACTAAGAGAAATCATGACGTGGAAGAACACAGCAGATGAACTGAGAACTACATGAGGGGGGTTCGGTAACAGACTGCTTGAGAAGCTTTGAAGACAGGACAGCAGAATGCATCCACGGGGAGAGCAAAAAGACCAAAAATGGCCTAAGAGACTTACTAGGATACTCTTAAGCCAAAGAATAGTCACATTATAGGGGTTTCAGAGAAGCAGAGAAAAAACAAAGGGGTGAGAAAACTGTCTTGACTTGAGGAAGGAAACACATCCAGATCCAGGAAGCCCAGAGAGTTCCAAAAAAGAAGAACTCTAAGAGACCTGCACCAGGACTCGTTATAATTGTCAAAAGATACAGGCAAGGGAGGGAATCCTCAAAGCAGTCCACATAAGACCAGTAGCAGATTTTCCAATACAAACTTTGTAGGTCAGAATGGAGTTGAATGATATATTCAAGTGGTGGAAGAAAAAAAACCTGCCACCCAGAATACTCTTGTCTTGCAAAGTTGTCCTTCAGAAGTGAAGGGAAGATAGAAAAAGTTTTCCAGACAAGCTGAAGGAGTTCAGCATCACTAGGCCCATCTCACACAAGAAGTCAAAGGGACTTCAGGATTTATTTTAGAAACAGTGAGCAAGTGGCCTGGGCAGAGGCGGGGAGAGTCTGAAGCAGACTCCATGCTGAGCATCCGGGCTGGCAAGACAAGGAGCTCATTGATCCCAGGACTCTGAGATCATGACCTGAGCTGAAACCAAGAGTCAGATGCTTAACTGAGCCATGCAGGCACCCCTAAAGGGGCTACTTGAGGCTGAATGAAAGGGCACAGGTTAGTAACAGGAAAACATAGGAAAATACAAATCTCTGTGGTAAAGGTAACTATATCATTACATTCAGAATAATGTGATGCAGGTGGATTAACCACATACAAATTTGGTAGGAAGATTGAAAGACAAAAGTAGTAAAAAGGACTATAGTGATTTGCTAATAGATGCACTAGATAAAAAGATATCAGTTGTAACATCCAAAACATAAGATGTTGAGACGGGAGTAAAAATGTAGAGCTTTAGAATACATTCAGAACTTAGTTGTTATCAACTTTAAGTAGACTGTTACAAATAGATTTTATATAAGCCTCATGGTGACTACAGAATCACCACCTGTAGTAGAAACACAGCAAGAAAAGAAAGAAGTCAAGGCATATGACTACAAAAGTCATCAAACCACAGGGGAAGAGAACAAGAGAAAAAGGTAACAAAGGAAATATAAAATAGCCAAAAAACAATTTTGAAAATAAGTGCATACCTATGAAAAATGACTTCAAATGAAAATAGAATATAGTCTCCAATTGAAAGACCTAGAGTGACTAAATGGGTTAAAACACACATACACAAGCCCATCCAGGACCTACAGCACCATATGCCAACTGAAATAAGAAAGAATGAGAAAGACCAAAACCTGATGATTTCACTCCTATGTAGAATCTTAAAAACATAATAAATGAACAAACACAAAAAGATTTATAAATACAGAGAACAAACTGATGGTTACCAGAGGGGAGAAGGGTGGGGACTGGGCAAAATGGGGGAAGGGAAGTGGGAAACAACAGGCTTCCAGTGATGGAATGAGGGAGTCCCGAGGATAAAAAGCACAGCACAGGGAACATAGTGATATTGTAATAGTGCCATATGGCGACAGATGGTAGCCACACTTGGGATGAGCATCACCTAAGGTAGAGGAGTTTGGGGACTATGTCATACACCTGAAACTAATGTGATACTGTGTGTTAACTATAGTCAGAGAAAACTTTCTAGAAACACCCATCTATATGCAGCCTCTCAGAGACTCACTTCATATGTAAGGACAACATGCAGACTGAAAGTAAAGGGATAGAAGAAGATACTCAATGGAAATGAAACTAAGAGCTGGGGAGGCTATCCCTATATCTGACGCAATAGACTTTACAACAAAAACTATAGTAAGAGACAACAAAAGGTGCTACATAATGATAATGGGTCAGATTCCAACAAGAGGGTATGACATCTGTACATATTTATGTGCCCACCATGGGAGCACTGAAATATATAAAGCAAATATTAACAGCATAGAGAAACACTGGACTTAACTAACACCTTAAGCCTGGGAAGATTTAACGGAATATACACACACACACACACACACACACACACACACACACACATAAACATTTTACCCAAAAACAGAGAACACATTCCTAAAAGCACATCTGGAAATCTGGAACATTCTCCAGGGAAAGATCGTATGTTAGAGGCCACCAAACAAGTCTTAGTAAGTTTGAAAAGATTGAAATCAAGCATCTTTTCAGCCACAATGGTCTGAAACTAGAAATCCCTTAAAAGAAAACAGGAAAATCTACAGATAGTTGATCAGACAACATCCTTCTGATCGACCAATGGATCCAAAAGAGAGAAATTTAAAAAAAAAAAAAAGCCTGAGACAAATGAAAGTAGAAACAACATACCAAAACTTATAGAAGCCAGCAAAAGCAGTTCAGAAAGGGGGTTCATCACACTAAATACCTACATGAAGACACAAGGAAAGTCTCAACTCTCAGCTCAAGGAAATAGATTCCAAAGTTAATGGAAGGAAATACGGATGTATCAAAAAAGGCAAGATCAATGAGACAAAGAAAAATAGGCAAAGGTTTTAGGTACACTCAAAAGAAGAAGTCAAATAAAATTAGAAATCAAAGAAGATGTAATAGGTGATGGGGATTAGGGAGTACTCTTGTGAGAAACACAAGATGTACAGAATGCTTCTGATGTACAGAAGCATTGAATCACTGTATTATATACCTGAAACTAATATTATACTGTATTTTAACTAACTGGAATTGAAAATTTAAAAAAAAAGGATATTAAAGCAGATTGCAGTAAGTATAAAGGAGCTTATACACCAACCAACTGGACAGACTAGAAGAAATGGATGGATAAACTCCTAGACACATACAACCTAACAAGATTGAATCATGAAGAAATATGAACTTCAGAAAGACCAATTACTAAGTAAGGAGGTTGAATTAGTAATTGCAGACCTTCCAACAAATAAAAGTCAAGCACCAGATGGCTTGCCAGCTGAATTCTACCAAACATTTAAAGAAGAGTTAATACATACCTTTCTCAAACTCTTCCAAAAATTGAAAAGGAGGGGACACTTCCAAACTCCTTTTCCAAGGGTAGCATTACCATGATACCAAAACCAGACAAGGACACAACAGGAGAAAATTACAGGTCAACATCCATGATGAACATAGATGCAGAAACCTCAACAAATATTAGCAAAACAAATTCAGTATATTAAAAGGATAATGACCTTGACCTTGACCAAGTGGGACTTGTTCCAGGCATGGAAGAATAACTCAACATCTGCAAATCAATATAACACACCATATCTACACAGTGAAGGATGAAAATCATATATAATCATCTCAGTAGAAGAAAAAAAAAGCATTCAACAAAATTGAACTTTCATCCGTGATAAAAACTATCAAAAGGTGGACATGGACTATACATCAACATCATAGAGGCCATATAGAACAAGCCCACAGCCAACGTGCTATTCCACAGTGAAAACTTGAAAACCTGAAAGCTATTCCTCTAAAATCAGGAATAAGACGAGGATGTCCACTCTAATCTAATTTGATTCAATGTAGTATTGGAAATCCTAACTGGAATGATCATGTAGCAAAAAGAAATACAGGGCATCCAAATCATAAAGGAAGTAGAAAAATTATCGCAATTTAAAGATGAAGCGTTTTATATACAGAAAACCCTATCAACACCACCAAAAAATGGTTAAATGAATTCAGTAAAATTGCAGGATACAAAATCAATATACAGGAAACTGTTGTTTCTGTACTCTAATACAAACTATTAGAAAGAGAAATTAAGACAACAATCTCATTTACATTAAAAAGAATAAAATACCTGGGAATACACTTAATTAAGGTAGTGAGAGACCTGTATGGTGAAAACTGTGAGACATAAAAGAATTTGAAAAAGATACCAAAAAAAATGGAAAGATAATTTTGTGTTCATGGATTAGAAGAATTTTGTTAAAATGCCCATCCTACCCAAAGCAGTCTACAGAGTTAATGCAGTCCCTGTCAAAATTCTAATGGCATTTTTCACAGAGAACGAACAATCCAAAAATGCATGTGGAACCAAAGAAGACCCCTACTAGCCAAAGCAATCTTGAGGAAAAAAGAACAAAGCTAGAGGCAGCATGCTTCCTGATCTCAAACTCTATCAACATTAAAAACAAACAAACATCAATGGAATGGAGTAGAAAGCCCAGAAATAAACCCATTTTTTACATATATAATCAATTTATCTACAACAAAGGAGCCAAGAATATACAGTAAGAGAAGGACAGTCTCTTGAATGAATGCCCTTGGGAAAACTGGCTAACCATATGTAAAAGCATGAAACTAGACCACTGTCTTGTGTACTACCATACACAAAACTCAAGATGGATTAAAGACTTGAACGTATGACCTGAAACCATAAAATTCCTAGAAATCAACAGGGGTAAACTCCTTGCCATCCATCTCAGCAATGACTTTCTAGATTTAACACCAAAAGCAAAGGTAACACAAGCAAAAATGAACAAGTAGGACTCTGTTAAACTGAAAATGTTTGCAAATCCTGTATCTGATGAAAGTATTATCCACAATATATGAAGAACTCCTATCACTCAAGAGAAAAAAAGCTGATTTTAAAATAGAAGAGCTGAATAGACATTTTCCAGTGTTTATGTCCAATAGGCACATGCTTCCTGATCTCAAACAGATGCCGAAGAGGCACATGAAAAAGTGCTCAACATCACGCAATCATCAGGGAAGTACAAATCAAAACCATAATGAGATTTCACCTCATGCCTGTTAGAATGGCTGTTAACACAAAGAGATAAAAGGGGTTGGTGAGGATGTGGAGAAAAGGAAAGTCTCTGGCATTATTGAAGGAACAGAAGTTGGTGTGCAGCCACTATGGAAACAGTATGGAGGTTCCTCAAAACATGAGAAGTTGAAGTACATGATCCTACTATTCCAGTTGTGGGTAATCTGATGGGAGCATAACCACTATCTCAAAAAGATACCTGCACCCCCATGTTCACTGCAGCATTATTTACAATAGCCAACACATGGCATCAACCTTAGTGTCCAGTGACAGAAAAGGATAAAGAAAATTCCATGAAATATCAAGCCATAAAAGAGAAATTCTGCCATTTGTGACAGCATGGATGGGCCTTGAGGGCATGATGTTGACTAAGGGAACAGTAAATCTGCAATCTCACTTCTATGTGAGCTCTTAAAAAAAAAAAAAGAAAGAAAGAAACTCATAGAGAACCAGATGGCTGATGGCCATAGGCAGGGGGTGGACAAAAATGGGTAAAGGTGATCAGAAGGTAGAAACTTTGATTTGTAAGTAAGATTTTGGGGAGGTGACGTACAGCATGGAGACTAGTTAACAATACTGTAATGTATATTTCAAAGTGGCTAAGCGAGTAAATCTTAATAAAAGTTCTCATTATCATGCAACATGGGGGCTTAAGGGGGTAGGAGAAGAATCAATGAAACAAGATGGGATTGGGAGGGAGACAAACCATAAGTGACTCTTAATCTCACAAAACAAACTGAGGGTTGCTGGGGGGAGGGGGGTTGGGAGAAGGGGCGTGGGATTATGGACATTGGGGAGGGTATGTGCTTTGGTGAGTGCTGTGAAGTGTGTAAACCGGGCGATTCACAGACCTGTACCCCTGGGGATAAAAATATATGTTTATAAAAAATAAAAAATTGGGGGCGCCTGGGTGGCTCAGTGGTTTAGGCTGCTGCCTTCGGCTCAGGTCATGATCTCAGGGTGCTGGGATCGAGTCCCGCATCGGGCTCTCTGCTCAGCGGGGAGCCTGCTTCCCTCTGTCTCTCTCTGTCTGCCTCTCCATCTACTTGTGATTTCTCTCTGTCAAATAAATAAATAAATAAATAAATAAAATCTTTAAAAATAAAATAAAATAAAATAAAAAATTTAAAAATTAAAAAAAAAAAAGTTCTCATCACCAGAAAAAAATACACAACAAATTTGGTGGTGAATGTTAACTACACTTATTATAGTCCTCGGTTGCAATATGTGCATATTTCAAATCATTATGTTGCACACCTAAAGCTAACAGAATGTTGTATGTCAAGGAAAATAAAACTACGAGAATATTGGTTACTAATTTCAGTATCTTTCACCATCCTTCAACACTGACCAGCTAAACATTGGGATCGTCAGTGGAAACAGACTATATTTTAAAAACTTACACAGAGCAATTTTATGTAAAATGGTGACCAGCTGCCCTGAAGCGTAATTTTTTAAAGCGATTAAATACCAAATACCAGATAAATTATTTTTCTTTCGAAAAACTAGAGAAGGGGGCACCTGGGTGGCTCAGTGGGTTAAAGCCTCTGCTTTCACCTCAGGTCATGATCCCAGGGTCCTGGGATCGAGCCCTGCATCGGGCTCCCTGCTCAGTGGGGAGCCTGCTTCCACCTCTCTCTCTCTCTGCCTACTTGTGATCTCTGTCAAATAAATAAATAAAATCTTTAAAAAAATAAAAAGAAAAACTAGAGATGGGCAGGGGAAAAAGAAGTACTAAGGTCATCATACATCATGTTGGAAACTGATTCAAAACACAGTGTGATCTGGATTAGCAATCCAAAGAATAATAAGGGGGCACAGTTGCTTGTATACAGGTTCCCTTTCAAGAGAAGATAATTTTCTAATACATAGCGCCAATTTCATAAAGAAAGTAGCTTTCTTAGGTGTCAACAAAGTCATAAGAATAAGGATTGGGGGGTCTTTTGGCTTTCTGGCTCAAGTCATTTTTCCCCAGAGAGAAATACAGAGCACATGCGTGTGCGTGTGCAGGGAGCAAAAGGAGAGAGAATCTCAACCAGGCTCCACCCAGTGGAGCCTGACATAGGGCTCAATCTCATGACCCTGAGATCATAACCTGAGCCGAAATCAAGAGTCGGACGCTTAACTGACTGAGCCATCCAGGTGCCCCTGAAGTCACTTTTTAAGCAAGTAGAACCGTTATCATTTCAGTCGTGGAATAGAAAATGAATCAGATAGGATATCATCGCCTCAAGTAAGCCTAAAACCATGGTGAGTTTCAAAGGACATTAAAGAGTAGCTTGCCCACAGCAAACCATTCCATTTCTTTTTTTTCTGAGATCAAATGGGAATCATCACTTCTTTTTTCTTCAGTGAGCAGATCTCATGGTATGCTACATCAGGGTACTCTTTTAACTTGATCCTGTCTTTTTTTGAAACATTCATTTTTTTAACGGTTTCAGTCACTCTGTTGGACCAACTTGAGAGAAGCTGTGGGGGCTGTAGCTAATAATTCAAAAAGGTTTTTATTAAAGATTTTTTAAAATTTATTTGTTAGAACACAAGCAGGGGAAGCAGCAGGCAGAGGGAGAAGCAGGCTCCCCACTGAGCAGGGAGCCTGATGTAGGACTCGATTTCAGGACCCCGGGATCATGACCTGAGCTGAAGGCAGATGCCCACTGAGCCACACAGACGTCCCTTAGAAAGGATTTTTGGGGGCGTGTTTGTAGCAATCACCTTGGAGTAGAATCTAATTGAAGGATTAATGTTGAAGTGCTGTTACTGAGTATGAAATCCCTTGACCGTTAGCAATATACTGTTCGAGCAGGCATTGAATCGGTGAAGTAGCTGGCCAAGGGCTGGCCAAATTCCTGATGTGTACAGTTGGGACTGAATATTTTCTTGTTAAATAAATGGCTGTTTTTCCCAGCAGGGATAGGGGGGCAGCGGTGGTGGTGGGTGGGCGTGAACTTGTGGACACAGGTATTAAATGCATTCCTGGGTTGCCTGTTCTAGCTACACATCAGTATATGATCACAAAACACATAAACATAGTTTCTTTCTGGTTTGACATCTTACAACAGAACATATCGTCATCTGTTGCCGTGTGACAAAATAATTACAAAATTCTCCTGTTAACGTATTTCTCATTTACACCTCCCTTGGTTGGCTGGAGTTCTCCTGCAGCTCATCTAGTCTTGACTCCAGCTTGTGGGTTGGCTTCAGATCTCTTCTACGTACCTATTGGATCAGCAGGTTCTCCGGGCATTGTGCTCCTGGTAGCGCTTAAGCGCAAGAGGACAAGCCCAAGCACCTGAGGACATTACAGACCGCTCTTCCTATCTGCTAAAATTCCATTGGCCAAAGCCGGTCACATGACCAGGTCCCAATTCCTGGACCAAGGAAGCATCCTCTCCTCAATACTTGGCCCCTCTGTTCTGTGTATACTAACTTTCTTGGTGTTTGAGCAAGCCAGTCACTCTTCCCTCCGAAAGTCTTCGCATTTGCCGTTCTCTCCTGTATGTACCATGGGTCACAGTCTCGTGGACCTAAAAGTTCTTGCCCAGCTGCACCTCATCAGAGAACACTTCCATGACTCCCCGTTCTGAAGGTTCCTCACTCCTCTCTGTTCTGAAGGTTTATCGTCATGTGACATGCCTCTATAGCTTACTCGTTTAGGCTGTGTACCTCCCCAAGAATGTGAGTTCCGTGGAGATGGGGCTTTCTGTCGTTCACTGCTCTATCCCCAGCACGCAGAATGGTGCCGGGCACACGGTGGGCTCCTGATGAATGTTAGTACCAATCGTCTGATCTTACCCTTTTTTAACTTGTTTGGCTATTTTTTTAGACATTTAAAAATCCGCTCAGTATTGAAGAGTGTCCAGTGTCTTTTAGCAGTTTCAACTTTTCCGGTATCACTGACACAGAAAATACTAGCCATTAAGCATTTTTCAGTGTGGATTCACCTCTGCTCATGCATACGTGGGATAACGCTGATTTTGAATCTTAAAAGATGAGTTAAACTCAGAGGACTTTTTACTTAGAAAATCTTGAGGAAAAAGGAAACGAGATTATACTTGACTCATGTATGTACTACGCAGGATTAAGTCTGTACTCAGAAAATGTTTGAATTGATACTTTCATCACAGTCATAGAAATGTTTTTGGTTAAGACAAGCCTGTTCTCTATTTGCATGTGGACACTTAAACCTTAGACTATCTGTAAAGATGAACTTGGTTTATGCTTTCAAGTTTGATCCTTGCAATAATTCAGGGAGAGGAATGCCAGTCCTGTCACTGAACTGTGTTTGAATCTTAACACACTACAATTCAGTTCCTAGAACTCCAGTATGATGTAATTAAACTGTCAGAAATTTTAACATGGTTGCTCATGAATGTCTCTGTTGGTTCTGATTTATTCTGTAAGGCGTACTATCACTAAAGCAGTCTTACTGCCATTAAAAATGCCTCATGTTCCACAACTTGGCAAAATTTGCATCCAGAATGGAACAAAGAGATGTAATCATCCCTGCTGTTGTCAGGATTCTGTTCCTTCTGGCAGTAGTTCATTCATTCCATCCTCACCAGATAATGGTGGTTTAAACTCAACGGGAAAAAACTAAAGATGCTCTATTTCATTTTTTCATTTTTAGACACATAAACATAAGTCAGTTGTATATGTGTGTGCGTGTGTGGGTTGGGAGGTAGATACCACAACTTCTTTTTCTATCTTGTGACCTTACCTTTTCAGCACTTGTTTCTTGTCCTTAGTATTTGAAAGAGGTTTTCTATGGTCTGTCACCATGAGACTACAGAAGGAGAGGTTTTCTGTCTATCCTAGGTCCGTAAGCCCTCTGCTGTAATGATGACATTCAGCCTTCTCTCCACGTACGATATGATTTTTGTCTTAATGGTGAAAGTGTCAAGGATTCCTTTAGCTTACACTTAAAAAAAACAACAAGGCCGAAAACAATAATAATAATCGCAGGACTATAATCATAGATGAAAATCTAAGTGGCACCGGTGAAAGGAAATGACAAGCATACTTAAGTCATTAAATCACAGGCTGCCCAGTCATTTCCAAGTCAGATGTGAACCTGAGGTTGTCCTAAAGCATGTTCATTACCGCTGATTTGCCAAAAGCAAGGTCTTGTTTTCAATGGAAGTGACAGTATAATGCACAAATAGGGCTGGAAGTTACTGTTATAAAAAATTAGTTTCCAGAGACCTTCAGAATTCACAGTAATTTTGTTTTCAGTGAAGACATCTGTCCCTTACTGCAAATGCTGGTTGAGGTGTGTGTCTGTAACACATCAGGCATCCGTAGAGACCACAGATCAACAGAATCTACAAGCAGACTCCCATTCCCAGAGGAGGACCATCCATCTCTGAATTCCGTTTCACCCAAAATCACCTTCTGCCCTCACGTAAACAGATTCTCAAAAATTTAAAAAAAAAAAAAAAAAGTTCCTCTTAAGCCTCCCGAAACATCATGGGGATAAAGTTGTCCCATGTACAAAGAGGAGAGAAACCTTACTCCACAGAATCCCCCCATATCCACAGTCCTTCAAATGTTAATATTTTCCTAGCCCATTAGACTTCAAAGGTACTTGAGTTTTGTTTGTATTTTTGTTTAAATGTCAAAGGAAAGAGTGTCGTCAGTCTGTCCTTAACTTCATCAAGTGAGGGCAAAATGTCACATACGTTGTTTTGCGTTGAAGAGATGCACGTCAAGTGCCTAATCATTTTGTTTTTTTTTTTTTAAATAATACTAACTTTAAAAAAAAAGATTTTATTTATTTATTTGAGAGAGAGTGAGAGAGAGCATGCGAGGGGAGAAGGTCAGAGGGAGAAGCAGACGCCCCCATGGAGCTGGGAGCCAGATGCGGGACTCGATCCTGGGTCTCTGGGATCATGACCTGAGCTGAAGGCAGTCGCTTAACCAACTGAGCCACCCAGGCACTGTCTTTTTTTAATTACAAAGAAAAACAGTTTACGTTTACTAATGGGACATAAGAAAGTTACGTCAACTTAATATTAAATATTAACTTCTAAAGAGAGAAACCATTTTCTTCTCTGAAGACAAGGACATAGATAAATCCCTGCATGGACTCCTTCCCTTGAAGGAGTTGTTCCCGAATTATTCAGCCTTGAGAGGTTATTTGTATTTATGCTATTTCTGAGCAAGTGGTGGTGAATTTATAATGCCTTTTTAAATGCAATCATGGGCTTTTTCTCTAGTTCCTGTTTTCCTTAAGCATAATGTGCTCATGTTTGTGCTTGCTTTCATTAAGGTGAGGAAGACCTGCTCAGTCCTCCCCAGGACACAAGCACAGGGTTAGAGGAAGTGATGGAACAACTCAACAACTCCTTCCCTAGTTCCAGAGGTAAGCTCCCTGACGTGCCGGTAACTCCCACCTACTGGAATTAGGCCTCCTGTTCCCACACTCAACTAGCCTCTGTATTTTCTGTGGCTAAGGAAGCATGTCCTGATAGAGTGCCACTTGGGGAGTGTTGTTAGAAGCAAGTGTTTTCAGGGTGCATTTCTGCTTTGGATGACCAGATTGACCTGGTATGGGATTCTGGTTGAATTCAGATGCCTCTAGAACCCTGATGACTCTAGAAGCAAGAATACTAACTTACACATTTACTCCCTTTGCGCATTAGTCTGAAGAGCAAATTATGAGATCGGTTTTACTTAAAAGCAATGAAGCTGTGACCTTGACAAAGACATTCATGGCTTGATGGCACCTTGCCAGAGACACACACTTACCACGCACTGCGGTGAAATCTAGAACATGCCTAGTATACAGCAGTGGTGGGGACTTGGGCTTCTGATGCCTTTTACATTTAAAAATTGTCTCTTACCCCATTGTTTAAATATAGGTACAATTAAATCTTTATATACTAGTCTTTTGTTGTTGGTCTCAGTGCCATGGAAGGAATACGATCTTCGCCAGGAAAGATAGTAATACAAATGCCCTTACTGCCCGCCATCACTTTGCCCCCGTGTATTTTCCCCCTTATATAAAAGCTGCATTTTACCCCACCAGCTTTTCCCACTAGCCAGTATGAGTGTCACATGTCTTCGTTCCTCCAGGGAGGTTTCACTCCCATGGTTAGCGTTTTGGAGTATTTTATTTTATTGCTGTGACATAAAACACTAACCCACTTCCCTTGAGTAAATAAATAAAAAGAAGGGCCGCAGCCACCTGTTCAGCAAATGAAGAGAAACCTAGACAAGCTGAAGAGGAGAACACAAGTCTTTGTGGCCAGGGGCTGGCTCGCCTCATAGGCAGCCCCAGGGGGAAGGGCAGCTGAGAGTCTTACTGTTCGTTCCTCTCCATAGGAGCAGTGACGAGGGTGTTGGGAGTCCTGTGTTCTTCCTCTATTTCTGTTCGGTGTCGGCTATCAGTGGCCGTTTCCCGGCTGTTCGATGTGCGAGTGAACACTGTGTGTGCACGTGAACAGCAGTGCCGTTCTGGGGGAGCGTTGCTAAGGAACCATCAGGGAAGCTAATTTTAAATGTCTGCACCAGCCATCTTTGCATTGCTGAGTGCCTCTAATGTGTTGATTTTAACACATAAGAACCTTCTCTATCTCCCCTCCACCCCCACGCCCCCCACGTGCCACCCTCGTCTCCATCATGACGCTCTGGGCTGTCGTCTCTGCCTAGGCACTGCAGTTTAGGAGAAGACCATGAGCTGGTCGGCCAAAAATCAAAGGCCCTCCCCCTTTATCCTGTAAGCTTTTATGAGCACGTACTATGTACTAATGGAGGCTTAGGGATGCAAACAAGAACGGCCCAGTTCCTTGCCTTCATGGTGCTTACAGTCAACTGAGGAGGTAGACTTCAGAAGTTTCCTTTACAGTAGAGTGTTATGGCTATACTGGACAGGTCTAGGACATGAGTGAATCCCAGAAGTACCCTTTGACCTAAATAGGAGGAGTTCAGCTTAGGCACAGCAAGGGTCTTCTTCAAGATGACACAGAGAGAACTTTGGGCCCCCCATGTAGCACATTATTTCCGGCGACCTCTACCTATCCCTTGAATGTCACAGATGGATACCTTGCCCCAGCCCCTTCAATGCCAAGCCTGCGTACCTGCTCCGTGGGAAGTTAGTGGCTGCAGTGCTGACGCCTTGGGCTTTTCCAGGGTGTGCAGCTCTGCTTCCCTATAGGCAACCTTTATGTGCTGGGCCTCTGACCCATCCTCGTTATCTTGAGGGTGAAGGTCTTTGCACCCTCTCCCCACATCCCCCTTTTAGTCCCTGAAGCTGGATACCACATGGGTACGGAAGAAGTCACCTAGAAGAGGAGAAATAGATTTCTTCTGATATATTTGGCAGTTAGCATCTTTGATGTTAAATTCACTTGTATGATGTTGATTTACTTTTATGGAAACTTGGAGAACTTCAGGCCACCTGGATAGTGTTTACTAAATCCACACTAATGGAAGCACTTTCCCTGAGTGCTAATCTTGAGTTCTCAAATAGGGGATAAGGAGGCTTTGTTTGACCAGTTCCATTAACTGAGTTCCTACTGGTGGCTTGAGACAGTTTTTTTTTTTTTTTTTCTTCTGAGGAAAACAATCCAGATCTGGCTATTCTTTCTGTGATGCTGTTACCTTGACATTTTTTTTTTCTTTTCCACCGCTTCCTGCCAAATTAGGCCTTAAAATTGGGCCTTTTCTAATAGGCACCCAATTCCAACCTGTGGGGGTTCTTTCCATAGCACCGAGCAATTCCAGCACCTAGAATCCAACTCATTTCAGACATCACCTACCCAGAGAGAGCATCAGATCCCCCAGCTTGAGGGCTCTGTCTCCCAAGACTGCCCCCAAGACCCACTTTACTTCAGAGACCAGTCGCAAGTTTGGTTTATCACCTGGGCTTCTGACTCCCCCCTCCCACACACACCCCCACTAGAGACATAAAGATTCCAACAACCCCCTTCTTCAGCTCAATTAACTTGCTACCGCACCTCACAGAACTCAGAAATATTTTCTCTACCGGCTCACCCTGTACTCTCAAAGGTTAGAACTCAGGAATCCCCAGATGGAAGAGAAGAGATGCGTAGGGCAAGATAGAGGGGAAGGGTGCGGAGCTGCTCGCAGCGCTCCTTCCGGGTACCCTCCCCGCTCCTTCCGGGTACCCTCCCCTCCCAAGCACCTCCGCGTCTTTCCCAGCCCGGAAACTCTCCCTCCCCAGTCCTTTTGGACTTTTAGGGAGGCACTGTGACATAGGTGTGACTGATTAAATCACTAGCCATTGGGGATTACACTCAAGTCTCCCTCCCCTGGCGCACAACCCCCAGGCGGACCTATGGGTTTTCCAAGACTTGCCTGGTTAACATTACAAAAGACACCTTCCTGCCTCTCTTCACAGGAAATTCCAAAGGTTTTAGGAGCTCTGTGCCCTCAAAGGGTATTAAGACCTAATACATAATTCTAAATCACAGTAGCACGCCCTTTTCTCCTCAAATTCAAATGTATAAAAAGTCTCATCATAAAAATAGAATGGAAAATATATATGTGGTAGGGGTTTCTTGGGAGCATCTTACCAATCGGGAGGTATGTTGGGTTGGTATTAAGCAGAAAATTTTGAGTCTTAAACGTCTTGGGTTTACAGACCATTGCAAATGGAAGCCCCTCCCCCCAAGGTCATTTTAACATTTCTGAGGACCC
This sequence comes from Mustela nigripes, assembly GCF_022355385.1. Taxonomy (NCBI): domain Eukaryota; kingdom Metazoa; phylum Chordata; class Mammalia; order Carnivora; family Mustelidae; genus Mustela; species Mustela nigripes. Next base: position 97,771,386 of record NC_081575.1, read on the forward strand.
AAACTGTGCTTTGACCTTCTAACCATTATCCATACCAGAAGAAACATTTTACATCTCAAACTGTATTAAGGATATAAAATACATTGTGTGTGTGGAGTGCGTGTACACACACATACATATACACCATGTATATACACCATACATGAATGTGTCTAGTGACATACACATACAAAGATCATAAAGAAAAGATGAGTGAACCAACACTTCCTATACTACAATCAGTTCACACTGTTTCTCTTTCATGTATTTAAAAATAAAATGCTGGTTGCAACCCACTAAGTGGGTTTTCAGATCCAGTGGTTTTAAAAAATACTGATCTGACTGATCTTGGCATTCTTTGCCCAGGTGCACATCTTTTTTAAAAAAATTAACATTTTGGGGCACCTGGGTGGCCCAGTCATAAAGTTATCTGCCTTGGGCTCAGGTCATGATCCCAGGGTGCTGGGATCAATCAAGACCCACACTGGGCTCCCTGCTCAGTGGGAAGCCTGATTCTCCCTTTCCTACGCCCCTTTCTTGTGTTCCCTCTCTCGCTATCTGTCAAATAAATACATAGAATCTTTTTTTTTAAATTACATTTAAAAATTTTCACCATGGAAGTTGTTTCTGCCAAGACCTTCCTAATATCTTAGAGGACACCGTGCTTTTAATCTAAGTCTGCCACCCATGTTCCCATTGCTGTGTTAGGAAGAATGAAGTTCACGGTTGCTACAGCTGTTTTGGACAGCTGTTTTGAGTAACTCAAAACAGATGTCAGAGCCAGAGGTCTGCCATTTAGTAGAAATGTGCTATTAAATACCACCTCATGGTTTACTTAACCCTGCTAGATAATTGCCCACAGAGGAAAAGACTTTTTAAATAAAATATTACGCTCTTCACATATGCAAAGTATATCAATAGGGGAGTTTTGCATTTTAAATGTACAACTTCTCTGTTACCCTTTGCCACAGTCTTGACTTCAGGCTCAAGTCTTAAGGCATCAGCTAATTCTCCCTTTTGCATTTTCACTCCCAAGTCCCTGGAAGCCTGAAGCACCAAGTTCATGGCCATTCAGCAAGTTAAATTAAACGTCTGATCTTATCTCACTGGCCTTGCTAAACTGTTATCCAAATTAATAAAGGGGTTTCATGCTCCTCCCTCTAGTGAAAAACTGGTAGCCAACATTGTCCTGCATAATAGCCCCTATAAATTGCGGGGTGTTCAAGGTGTGAATGTGCATGTGTTCAGTTTTATGCTGATATCTTTCCTGATTAATCTCTAGACATAGCTATTTGCAACCACTTGAGGGATTTCAGTGGCTCGCCCTATATTAAACACAGAACATTAGCCAATTTCTAATCTATTTACTACCACTAATGTGTCCCTCTGTCTATAAATATACTTAGAAGTTGAATTCTGCTGTAATAAAAATCATTATCTCCTATAAGGCACTTTTTAAATCTCCACCCTTATTCTATAGGAACAGTACATGGGTACAATGTGCGATAAACATTTTTAAAACAAACAATTGAAGTGATTTGTCCCTGTGTCTCTGATCGTTTTGCATTCTGGCAAAGGCATTTTCATATGTATGTGCGTTTCTGGAAGAAACGCTTTCCTGATCAGTGGTATGGTATTGGCTTCTCTAAACATGAGGTGCCACTGTATACTAATTAGTGAGCAAACGGGGTCTAAGATAAGATCTGAGTGCAGTAAGACCATTCAGAACACAGCTAACGGTGCCCTGCAGGTATGTCTTTTGTGACCTGTGCCATACTAGTTTTCTCCCCAACATCCATACCGTCCTCTCTCATAGGACCCACCCCTCCCTAAAGCCCACATACACTCTGTTAAATGCCTCTAAATTAGCCACACAACAGCTGTGCGAAACCTGCCGTCTTCTAAGATTCAGAGCTTGTCTGTGGTTCTTCTGTGGAAGAACAGCATCAAGACGAGCTCACATGTCCCATTTTTGGGTACCACGCAGCTTCCTGTCCGCTTCCATCAGTTTTGAACTGTTACTCCTTTATACCAGGGACCAACAAAGTAAATGTTCCAGGAGCCAGATCTGGCCCACTACCTGTTTTTAGAAATAAAGTCTTATTAGAACACAGCTACACCCATTGATTTGCATGTTGTCGATCGTTCTTTCTCACTGGGAGTAGTTGTTGCAAAGTTGAACAGTTGCTATGGAGACCATGTGGCTTGCAAAGCGTAAACTGTTTACCGTCTGGCCCTTCACACAGGAAGTTTGCCAACCCCTGCTTTACGCAGTCTTCCATTCTAGCTCGTTCTGTACATAACAGTCACAGACTTCTCGGTGCTATCAACTTGGAACTCAACAAAACTGCTTTTGAATTGATTTGTGTATTCATGTCCATATTCACCAGAGATCATACATGTTTCCATATTTAAAGTATAGCCATTAGAATCTTCTTTCACTTTGGTAAAAAAAAGAAATCGAAAAAGGGACTCATTCTTTCTTAACATTTTCAGTTAGTGAACAGAGATTAAGAAGTTACAGCTACTCCCCACCCCCCAAAACAGTCATGTCCTGAGATTCTAATCCTGAATAATGAATCCTCTCAAGTCACACTGCCTGAGGAAAGTTGACTTCTCCAGACGCAGAACTCCCCCAGCATATTTCCTTTTTCTCTTGATTCATTTCCTGACAGCATACCACATTGCCAGATGGACACCCTAACTGAAGGTCTAAGGAAACTCATTTCCAAAGAATGTATTCATGAAATAAAACTTATCTGGCACTTGTATTTTTTTTTTTTTTTTTTACTGGTAAAGAATGTTTTTAAGTGGCGCAACCAAAATAGCCTCTAGTCTGTCAGTGTAGAAACTAGTCCGATACAAGGGAAAATAGTATTTAACTTTCTTTAAACAAAAAGCAGAACTTCCTTTGGTACTGTTCTGGTGACCACAACGGAACCAAGTGACCAGAGCGGATTTTGAAAGAGATTAGGATTAACAAAGCTCTGGAAGGGCCACTGTATGTGAAACATAGCTTCTGAAGAAGCACCTGAAACAAAACCCAAGTCATTTGCTGCATATTTAGCAGTGGCCGGTGGATACTGAACTCAGAATATGGCCTGGTGTAGATAAAGATACGTAACCTTTATCACTCAGGGAACCAATAATTACATTTTGAAACTGAATCATACTGCTAACAACACTCCTTCCTGAAGCTCTTATGTTTTAAAAATAGACCAAGGTGAAGGCCAAACCAAGTTACCAGCCCTTGGCACACGAGTTAACAGGGTAACAGTGAGGGCCAAGTTACCACAAACACCAAAGAATTCTTGACCATGATCTAGTGGCTACCTTACTAATTCCGTTCAATCAGCATTCGTCAGAAACCTATAGTATCGAGGTACAGGTGGTACTAGGAATACAGAGGATGGATAAGCAATACATGGGCCCTGGCCTCAAGGACGTCACAGTCTTGTAGGGGAAGGGAATGAATTCTACTACCAGACAGTATAACCACCAAACACAAAGATGCAAAAATACTTGATAAAGGAGTGGAAAGGAATGGATGAGTAATTCATGCTGGGATTTGTCTGAGCTATTAAGAGTGAAATGATGTGGGGCACCCGGGTGGCTCAGTTGGTTAATTGGCAGCCATCAGCTCAGGTCAAGATCCTGGAGTCTGGGATTGAACCCCACATGGGGTTCCCTGCTCAGCAGGGAGTCTGCTTCTCCCTGTGCCTTTACCCCTGCTCATGCTCTCTTGTTCTCTCTCAAATAAATAAAATCTTTTTTAAAAAAAAAAGAATGTTATGGACATTAGGGAAGGTATGTGCTGTGGTGAGTGCTGTGAAGTCCGTAAACCTGGCGATTCACAGACCTGTACCCTGGGGGCTAATAATACATTATATGTTAATAAAAAATGAAACATTTAAAAAAAGAATGAAAGAATGTTCTCCTCCCTCCCCTTTTTCCTTTCATCTGGTATGGGCCTACCACTGGCAACACCCACAACGAGGAGCCAGTACCCCCATTTTTTCTCTTTTCCCTCATTTGAGGAATGTCATGATATCTTGACCATGCTTACATGATCAAGCATGCAGTTTTAAACTTTTTTTTATTTTTATTTTTTAAAGATTTTATTTGTTTGACAGACAGAGATCACAAGTAAGCGGCGGGGAGGGGGGAAAGCAGGCTCCCCACTGAGCAGAGAGCCCGATGTGGGGCTCAATCCCAGGACCCTGAGATCATGACCTGAGCTGAAGGCAGAGGCTTTAACTCACTGAGCCACCCAGGTGCCCCTATACTTTTTTTTTTTTTTAAAGATTCAGTTATTTTAGAGAGAAAGAGTGGGGGTAGGGGCTGCAGAGGGAGAGGAAAGAGCCTCAAGCAGGCTCCATGCTGCACATGGAGCCCAACGCAGAACTTGATCCCGAGACCCTGAGATCACGGCCCGAGCCAAAACCAAGAGTTAGACGCTCAACTGATTGAGCCACCCAGGCACCCCTGTAGTTTCTATAGTTAAAAGAAATTTCTGACTTGGGAAAATTAAGAAGGAAGAGAGGGAGGGTGGGTCAATGTATCTTAGAAGTTTTAGACCGTGAACTTGAGTTGTGAAAGACTTCTTTTGGAATAGTAGCGCCATACTTCTGTGGTCTGAATGAGTAGCCCTCACATTGTCCCAGGGTGCATTAGTCCTTGCAGTCCTCGAGCATGGGGGGGTCCTGGAGGGACAGGGGATACTACACAGGGTCTCAGACCCCACAGCTCTGTTTTTATCTGCTCTAAATCCTGGGCTTTCACCTAAGATGGATGGTCTCAGGAAATGTACCATCGCTCAATTCAGAGTCTTTAAAACAGTATTTCACTTGAAGGCCCTGGTGATGAGAGGAAATTGCAAGCCCCAGATGTGCTAGGTATGGTCAGAGGTCCCTAGTGTTCTGTCCGATATAAATATTACCCTAGAAAACTTGACCAGGACCTGCTTTTCAAAAATAAACAAACACATACAGTCGGAGGATTCTCTAAAACAAATAAGGCCAGTGAGTCTTCAGCAGTCTACTCTCAAGGCTCCTGGAATTTGTTGAATTATGAGGAGGAAGTTGAGGGTTCGTTCCTAGATCTGGCTCTGTGGTTTGCCCGTTAGTGGGACTCCTCTCTTTCCCCCCGTTGTTTTGTTTTGTTTTGTTCTGTTTTTCCTATTTTCTCAAGTGCCCCCAATCTCATCATGGGCGTGCTCAGCTTCTACCAGATAGAAGGAAATCTCCCAAGGGGGTGGGCTCTCGCCTCTGTGGCATTTCGCCTTGCATTTGGGGTGCAGACTTCGGCGCACACATCCACTCCCATTTATGTTTCGGTGTACTGTCGAGAGTAAAGAGATTGAGATTTTTGGACGTTGAGCTTGAGGTTCTAAAGTTGTCCTGGAAAAACAATGCTCAATTTGTCAGATTCCTACTCTGTGCCAGCTTTCATCCAGTTGAACACATGAACTCTATGGATTCTGTAAGTTACGTCTCCTGGATTGTGTTATCTGTTTACACTGATTTTAAGTGTATGTAAAGGTTATTTGACTGGATGTGTCCTTCGGGTTCTTTTTGTTTCTGGTTGTTGTTGTTTTTTTTTTTTTTCTTTTTTCAGAAGGGAATAAATGAATTGTCTTCTCAACTTTTGTTTGGTAAAAGCAGCAAAATTGGTATGAAACTGTATATTTATGCATTTTTTTCCTTTCTGATATCTCTGCCTCTTCCTCTCTCCATTATTAAAGGAAGAAATACCCCTGGGAAGCCAATGAGAGAGGTTAGTGAGACTCAGGCTCACAGCCACGGCTTCTGTGTGTCTCATCGCGCTTTCTATGTTTGGCGTTTGTGTAAGAATTGTGTGTATGCACGCGCATGTACGTACTACATGTGTCATCATGTAAGGATGGTAGTCACCTCTCCACTTGCAGATCGTGAGGAACATTCTTCAAATGTTCATTGCCATTGTCATCACCATGACGACAGGACCAGGGGTTGGGGAACAGGAATCTCTATGAAATGGCAACCCTTGGTAGTCCCTAGGTCGTTAGCCCACAGTTCGTCATCTGTTGCCATTCGTAACACAAACAGAACCCTCAGTGTAAACTTAACCTCCAACAGAACTGAGGAGTCCTCGAGTTTCTGTGTACTTTCAGGACCCTAGCATTTTCTGCCAATGCCCTGAGTTTTTTATTCTACTGGAATGACTTCATTTTGTTTTTTTCTTTTTTTCTCATTCCTACACTCCTGTCCCACTCTAGTAACTTTTTTTTTTTTTGAGAACTTACTGTGCCAAGCACTGTTTTAAGCACTTGCCATCTTTTTCATGAGGTAATCTTCATGCCAAACCTCTGAGGTAGGTACTCCTATCAACCCCATTTTACAAACTGGGAAACTGAGTCAGTGAGAGAGTAAGCAGTGTCTTCAAGGTGACAGAGCCAGAATTTGCATCCAGGCCATCAGGGTCCAGGGCCACACTCTTCTGCTGAATTGCCTCCTGAGAACGGGGTATCGGAAAGACTCCCATCACGTCAGCTAGCCCTTTAGAAAGTTCTCTGTTTTCACTTGGCCTTTGGAAACCCAGGTAGAACATAATAAGGTTAAAAACTGAATGTTGGGAGTCTTGAGGGTTTTTTAAGTGCTTATGTATGAGTTAAAAGGGGGTAGGGTACAATATTATCACTGAATGTGGTGTGAGGTTTTTCAGGGAAAGCTGCTGCATGCTTTTATCAGAAACAGCATCTGAACATTCAGTTTCCTAATCAGAGGGCTAGTAGATGACAGAGTGTTGACTGACAGCCCAAGGGAAACAGGCTTGTCCTTACCAAGAGTTTAGCATGAAGGATGCGAGAAGGAAAGTTCTTCCATGGGTGGCCATAACATCCACTCTTCTGGGAGACAGGATGAACGGGGAGAGAGTGCTGACATGAGAAGATTCTAGATCCTTAGCAACAGGCTAGACTGGAGGAGTTCCTGATTCATTTAAACATAAGGAGTCATACTGGAAAGTCTGCCAACACCATGCCGTGCAAGTCTAATGAATTTAATGATCCTTTAGTGTTTTTGCACCAGTGCTCTCTTCCAAGGCTTGGGACACTGGGTTCCTAGGGAGGTGAGGGGAGGGACAGTCTGGGAGGAGAAACAGGAAACAAATGGGTGAAGCAGAGAGTGTTCCTGATGGTTTGCCTGGCTCACATACTACTTAGGTGAGGCTCCTTGGGTTCATTCTTATGGTAAGTGCCCCTTACAATTTCTCTTAAAGTTTTACAAAAAAGCTGCACCTTAATTTTGAGTGCCCTGAACATGTTGCTCTCATGAACAAATGAATCTTAGAAAAGGCCAGCCCATGTATCATTCAAGTCACAGAGGCATTTGGAAACTTTATTACCCGAGCCGTATTCCAGTCAGATACGTTTCCAGAAAACCCCAGAATCAAAGTGATGTTTTTATTGTTAAAAAATCACCTCAAAGATACAGTAGATCAGATAGTTTTTTAAAGATTAAATTATAGAGAAGAGAAATACAAATTTCACTACCCCGGCTTTGCTGTGGCCAAGTGAATGCTAACCATTTATTTGGGAACTGTATTTAAAAACAAAAACAAAAACAAAAACACAGAGTGCCAGCTTGCTTTTGAGGTCTTGGATCTCTGCCAGAAAGTCTCAATTCCAGTCACTGCCGAAGAAAACAACGACTTCAGGCAGTGGTGGCATGGGACTGAATGGGTTGCAGTTCACGCCAGCTTGGAAAAACATACCGCTGCCCTCATGTTCAGTGCATGGTGTTTGTGTTCAATGATCCTCACTTAAGAATGGATTAATACTTTCTATGGACTCATTTTTATGTCAACTTGTGCCCGAAGCCGACTGAAGATGCCTATAGTCCGGCCGCCTCCTCAGTGCCTCTCACGTTCATAGTATGAGATTTTAATTTTGACTTTGGAAAAGTCTGTCAGGTAAAATTAATGACCTCACTGATGTTTTGCCTTCCACACATGGATAATAGAACCAGGATACAGATCTGTTTTCTGCATCCCTATCACACTGTAGTTTTATGCCTCCACTGGATTGAGTTACGATTCTTTGGGGCAGTATTCTGTCAAAGGGATAGAATATTTTTCTGGCTCAAAAGAACACCTCCATGAAAAACACTGCTGTCATTATTCTGGTGAAACAGGTATTTATAAATAAAGTAACCGAAGGCATCCTATAGATACAGCGAGGGGACTCTGAAGGTGGTTCTCTTTTCTAGTGCAGGGAGAGCCTTGAGGTCATTTGCGAACATTTAAAACCGTCCCGACAGGTGAAAGGCCACCGCACATTTTGTGGGAGGGTGTGTGGTGTATGAAGAATAACCAACCTCTCTTTTTACCCAGTCACTTTTTAAATATCAGATACCCCTAGAAATGATGCCTCTAGAGAGTCTCAAGAGTTTTCCTTCCGGGTAGTAACTGAACATCATTTCAAGGAGTAGAAGCACCGCCTGACTATGTAATCTACAAGGCATTTACTCATGAATTGCATGCTGCCACGTTCCCTAGCCCACAGGTTTAAGTAGAGACTTTTTGATTATTATCAGTAATTTCTTTCCTGTTCAGTTTAGGTTTTATAAGACATTCTCTACCTCCCTAGTAGACTCTACTATAGTTAGAGGGGAATGATGAGAAATAGTGTGACTTCTGTCCAGGTATCAGGTTGGAAAGGTCTTGGGTTTTGTTTGTACTGGCTTCCTTAATCACTGCTAAAACAGCAAGTCATTGAAAAATTTCAGACCATCCGTTTGTTTTCAGTTACACGCGAATAATAGGGTAGAGCTCCCCGGGTTGCTGGGCTGTGCAAAACAGATACAAAGGAAGCCCTTTAGCCTGGTGGCATCAGGTACTAGGTGGTGCTCTCAGCTCTAAGGAGCAGCAGAGAACCTTCTGGGTCCTCCAATGGTTTTTATGGTTTTGAAAAGCCGAAGATGACTTCAGTTCTTCACTGAGGGCTGCCATGTTCCCAGCCCGCTCTATGAGTAGAACACCTGCTTTGTCCAAGTTTTCCTCTTCGCCATCTCAAGCAAAATTCCACTTGATTTTTTAAAACCTGATTCGCACTGAAACTCTTGGCGTTGATGAAGGTCCACAAGATTCGCATACATGATCACCTTCGTGTAAATGGCTGGAGGGTGTGAAACTTTTAGTAAGTCTTAACTTGATCTGGTGCCAGCACTGGGTAAGTGCCGGCCTCTAAATCCTTTTCAGACTCTCTCTCTCATGTGCTGAAAATCGACAGGTCTCTTGAAGCAAATACTAGAACAGAATTCCTGCCCTAGTCTATCTTTACTTTTTACAGGGATTTTAACAATTATGAGAATCCATAAAGTTGATACATGGCAAGGTAATAATAGCCTTGTAAAGCATTTTTAGTTCTAAAGGCAGTACTCCAAGAAGAGAATGATTTAGTAATGTCCAAGAATTAAAATTAGCTATATAAAAATATGGGACATATAGGAAAAGGCAAGTCATAAAGCAGGTCTCAAATTAGCTTCCTCTAGGTCGGAATTCTGCCGCAGAGTAGCAGGGGCATGGTGCTGCTTTTGGGCTCCATGCTGAGGGATCAGTGCTAGGTCATGTAACATTATTATTAAAAGGCTCTTCTGATAGTTAACCTCCATTTAGGAGGAGAACAAAAGTAGATTCACCGGATACCCAAATCCGTGCTCTGCATGGGGGTCATGTTGAAATTAGGCTCTAGAGTCACTTGGAATGAAAAGTGACTTTTCTGAGGAAGCTTCCAAATTCCTATGTTAATACACAAAGAGGTTGATTCAAGAGTTTGTTTTTCAATTCAAGTAAAAGCAGAGAGAAAACAATCTCCACCGGAGCCTTAAAAGTGAGCCGGCGGCTTGAAAGAGCATGGAAGTGAAGATCCTGTGTCATGGTCGTGGTGGCAGTGATGAGAATGGTGATGACCATACGTAGTGGCACTGGCAGTGGTGACAGTTCTGGGGGCGGGGGGTAATAGATGATAACCGAGAATTCAAGTATAAGGGCACAGTAAGTCCTCACCCACGACGAGGCAGGGAAAGTCCATCCCATCGAGAGATGGTCCTGTTCCAATAGGAACCTTGTGCTTCTCTGTGGTAGCCTCCGGCTAGAGGCTTCTTCCATTGGGAAGATGAGTGCGCTTTCTGACACTTTTCCACTGAAATGACCATGGCAGCCTGATCTGGTATTAAGCTGATACTAACAACGTGGAATGGCTTCATTAACAAGGCTTTGCTTCTTCCTGGAAATGGGTGAACAACCAAATCCTGTTGTGTAGACCCTCGGTGCAGCTTCTGTGTTGTCTTCAGCTAGAGGTGGGGAAGGATCTCCCAGATGGTGAAGAGTCAGGGTGATGTGATCTGCACCTAGTGTCACGTCTCTCTCTTTCTTTGTTTTCCAGGACACAATGTAGGAAGCCTTTTCCACTTGGCAGATGATTTGGGCAGAGCGATGGAGTCCTTAGTTTCAGTCATGACAGATGAAGAAGGGGCAGAATAAATGTTTTACAACTCCTGATTCCCGCATGGTTTTTATAATATTCATACAACAAAGAGGATTAGACAGTAAGAGTTTACAAGAAAAAAAAATCTATATTTTTGTGAAGGGTAGTGGTACTATACTGTAGATTTCAGTAGTTTCTAAGTCTGTTATTGTTTTGTTAACAATGGCAGGTTTTACACGTCTATGCAATTGTACAAAAAAAGTTATAAGAAAACTACATGTAAAATCTTGATAGCTAAATAACTTGCCATTTCTTTATATGGAACGCATTTTGGGTTGTTTAAAAATTTATAACAGTTATAAAGAAAGATTGTAAACTAAAGTGTGCTTTATAAAAAAAAAAGTTGTTTATAAAAACCCCTAAAAACAGACACAGACACACACACATGCACACACACACACACACACACACACACAAACTTTGAGGCAGCGCATTGTTTCGCATCGTTTTAGCGTGATATCCATATGAAATTCATGGTTTTTTTTTTCTTTTCTGGCCTCGTAAAGATAGGACTTCCTCTAACACCACAAATGACTACATCACTTTGCCCTTTCTGGAGATTGAGTGGGACTGGCTATGGGTTCTCGCTTTCCGCATCTATATGTCTAGAAGTATGTAAATACTGTAGGTATATAGATAAAATAGACCGGACTTTCTAGAGAACTTTGAAACTTCTTGTTCCAATGATCTGGCCACTTCCTCCCGAAAAGAGATTGCTTCTGGTCATCTAGGCTTACCTGCTTGGTCTAGAAGGAATTTTCCCTAGAGCCTGAAACCAGGAGGCAACCCCCACACTAGAACATTGTCGGGGGCTCCAGCTGTTTCTCATTTGAAACTTGCCACTGACAGCTACGGTACTGAATTTTTTAAAAAGGGACGGAGGAATGAACACACGGGACTCACTGTCCGAGTAATCCTTCAGCTGGGACAGTCAGCTTCCCGCTGCTGCCAGTGCCTCCATCTACATGTCAGGATGCCTCAGTGGAAGTCACGACATCAGAAGGCATTTTTAACTCGCAGACAGTTAAGAAGGACTTCCTGGTAGGGCTGGAGGGCTGTGGATTTGCAGCCAATCCCTGGGAGGGAGAGGGCCACTCTTGGAGTAAAGGGTTGGATGAATGTTCATAACCATATGTAGAGATCTTTGTAATTACAATGAGATCACACTCTTCCCTCACCTCACAGTGAAAACAGCAGTGGGTAATTGAGGGCGTTTTGCTTGCTTGCTTGCTTTCTTGCTTTCTTTCTTAAAGATGTTTTTTCCCCATCACAAGGAGTTTTTAAATGCCACAAGGCTTCATTTAAAATAGCCCTTGGGAAGGTGTGTAAGAGCCTCATCACGGTGTGCTCCTGTGAAATCCCCACCCAGAAGCCCGTGCGTGAGCTTTGTTTCCTCCCTGCTTCCCATTTCTCTACAAGGAATTCCACACAGGTCTGGAAGGGGAAACGTAGATGGATTCCCGTGTTCCAAAGGGTACTCCAAAACCCTTGCTGGTGGATGAGGAAGGTTAGAGACACAAACAAACATTGTTCAAAGAGAGTAACCCACGAGGACTAACTGGTAGGAACAAGTTTTACTCTCTCATCTTCTTAGGCTTTCATTTGTTTTTAATCATTCATTCACTAGAAATCACCGTGTGACCTGTTGTTTTGCAAATCTGTTACCTCTTAGGTCAGTGTCATTAACTTTGCAGAGTGGGTTTTGTCTATTTTATTAATGATAATTAACATGCTTCTCATGCTATTTCTACCTCACTTTGGTTTTGGGGTGTTACTAATAATCGTGCACACTTGATTTCACAGCCCCACTACTTGTCCATCGTGTGAACATTTTTCTCATTTTTCCTGTCATTTCTGAAAGAAAACCCAAAGCTCTAAGGTAACAGAATGACATAAAGATTTGGTTTTAGTCGTGCATTTTTTTTCCTTTATGTGACACTGGACTTTTTCTTTTCCCTGTGGATTTTTTTTTTTTAACCACAATTAAAAGCAAGGGGTTGTGTTACTTCATACTAAGCAGTTTTAAGTTTCATTCTAAAAGCAGAGGTAAATAGAGTGCATAATTTTGTTTTAATCTTTTCGTTTTACCTTTTAGAAATTAGTTCTGGAGTAAGTCTGTCAAAATATTTGAATAAGAACTGAGAGCTTTATTGCTACGTTTTAAGCATAATTTGGACATTATTTCGTGTTCTTTATAACCACCAAGTATTAAAACTGTAAATCATAATGTAACTGAAGCATAAACATCACATGGCATGTTCTGTCATTGTTTTCAGGTACTGGGTTCTTACTTGGGTATCATAAAATATTGTGTTTTAACACCAACACTGTAACATTTACTAATTATTTTTTTAAACTTCAGTTTTACTGCATTTTTCACAACATATCAGACTTCACCAAATATATGCCTTACTATTGTATTATATTACTGCTTTACTGTGTATCTCAATAAAGCACGCAGTTATGTTACAAAAAAAAAAGTGTCGAATACAGTATTTTGTCTTTGATTTTTAATGACATAATACATTGGTATGGTTGACGAGTGAAAAATTGAGAAAGCCAAGTGGTGAAAATACCTTATTCCCACATCATGCACAGTGGCCTGTGAGCAAATGTTAATTTCTTCTGTCTCCCTTCCGGACGATCACACTCGTGAAAGCAATTACAAACCCACGGTCCTTCTTTGGTCCCCTTCTGACACCTGAGATAGCTAGCTTTCTATGCACTTGGCTCTGTACCTCGGTTTTTTGGTTTTCTTTTTAACTTAGAAATGGACTCAAGATCCAGCCATTCTTATTTATATCACAAGAAATGTTTCCATCTCAATACGTAAAATGCTTTCTCATTCCTTTTTTTTAAAGTTGCACAATATTCCAGTGTAGATTAGTGGGATACCACTTCAGCTGCCCTGTTCCGTGGGACATGTGGGTTGTTTCCCGTCTTCTCCAGAGACCAACAGTACGGCACATCTTTTGTGTAGTCATGTCACTCATGCCAACGTCTTATCTGTGGGATGCATGCCCACAGGGGAGATTTCTGGACTGAAAGTGCAAGCGTGTAGAGCTGGGGCAGATCATTTTGGTGCAGCAATAGTCCCAGTGCTCATTCGGTTTCCTGCTTCAGTCCTTGAAAGCAGAGGAATTAACCTGTGTGTGATTTACATTTGCTTCTCAGATTTCATCGCTCTGTTACTGTTAACACACCAAATCTCGGGGGGCAGTCAGAGCAATAGGAGTCTCACCTAAAAGGATACCCCAGGACCGGTTTGGGGGAGGGTAGCCCTACCTCAAAGTCATGATCATCAGGACTAGAGGGAGATCCCTCGCCCCTGTCCTGCTCTGCTTCCGTCCTAACTGCAGAGGCGGCGAGGCAACGGAGGAGCTCATCTGGCTCCCCTAAGGAGGGGTGACGTTTGCCTCTGACCGCAATGCATGTTCGCCTGCAGCGTTCACACCCCAAGGGTCCAAAGACATTGTGAGGTCCACCAGGTGAAATCTAGTGATTCTGTAAGAGGGAAGGGTCAAGCTCATTAAGAATGATGCTGAGTGAGTATTACAGCATTTCTGCTAGGAATCACCTGTTCAGTTTCTGAAGGTGGGCTGATGGCGCCGGCCCAAGCGAGTACAGTCATGAAAGATGGCTCCTGGAGTCCACGTACACCAATACTACTACTCACCGTATTTCAATCCACCCTGGATCCCTCCTGCCATCCCCCAAACCTGCCTTTGCTTGAAACACCCCAAAGCGCTCTTTGGATGGCATGAAACTAGGTCACCGAGGAACCCAACACTTTACCATGGCCACCGCAACCGCATGTGGTCTCTGAGATGGGTGTTTTGGCTTTCCATCCCACACTTGACACAGGCTTGGGGGGAAGGGAATTATTGCAGTCAAAATGTAAAATGGATCAAGCTGGTGTGGACTGTGCACCAGCAAGCAAAATGTATGTTTAGGGGAAAGCACGCAGACGAAGGGCTGTATCCTGTGAGTGGGGATGGCGTTCCCTGAATCTAACACTGAATGGTGGCATGGATACCAGGACAAGCACTGGAACACTTGCAGACACTTTGCTTCAAATTAAGTGTAACAAGACACGAACAGAATTCTTTCCCACAGTGGCATGATCACTAGAGTAGACCAACACATTCTCCATCACTCTTTGGACAGCAGAGTGCTCTGAGCTCATGGACTTACTTAATAACATGAGAGCAGCAACATGTCAGACTTGCCATAATAAACAATATTGTGTGTGTGTGTGTGTGTGTGTGAGAGAGAGAGAGAGAGAGAGAGAAAGAGAAGTGTGGGGATATTTGAGAATGGCTTTTTTTAAAAAAAAAAAAAAAAAAGATTTTTATTTATTTGAGAGAGTAAGAGCACAAAAGTTGGGGGAGAGGGATAGGCAGACTCCCCACTGAGCAAGGAGCTTGATGTGGGGCTCAATCCTAGGACACTGGGATCATGACTTGAGCTAAAGGCAGACCACCACTGGGTGGAGCCACCCAGCTACCCCCAGAGTGCCTTTCTTACATAGCAAGGGTTATATGTATATAGTCACATGAGGCTTAAATTCTATACATATATGTATGTGCATTTGTGTAATTTTATATACACACACAGGATCAAGTTTTAGCTCTGCTGTAACTTGAGATCATTCAAGCTCACAGAAACACTGCGAGAACAGCACAACGAACCCTTATATGCCCTTTATCCAGATTCAACAACTGTTTGCATGTTGGGCCATTTACTTTTTCCTTCCACATAGAGTCTATTTTCTTCCCAAACCATTTTAAGAGTTAAGTTTCAGACATCATGCCCCTTTATGCTTAAATACTTCAGGTAAATTTCCTAAGAACTAGAACATTTTCTTGTACAAGCACATGACCATGAGCAAAATAAAGAAACTTAACATTAAAGATAACATCTACACAGCAACATTCAAATGTTGTCACCGTGCAATGTCTTTCATAGTTATGTATGTTTCCCTGATCTGGTCAAGAATCTAATTCACGAGCCCATGACATTTAGTCCTGTCTCTTTGATCTTCTCTGATTCGGAATGGTTTTTCTGCCTTTGTCTTCAAAGACCTTGACATGTTTTAAGAGTACAAGCCAGTGATTTCGTAGGATGTGCCTCCATTTGGGTTTGCCTTATGTGCCCTTCATGATTAGATGAGGGCTATGTGGTTTTGGTAGGAATAGAACACAAGCAACAATGTGTCCCCACACCTCCGAGAGGAGGCGTGTTACAATGGTCCATCCCATTCTTGGTGATTGATGTTAGCTTTAGCCTTGGTGAAGGTGGTACCTCCAGGTTTCTCCACTTGGTATACATTTTAAGACCTAATTATTCTTAAGCCTATAGGTTCACCTAGAAAATCTTACGATTTTCCTAGGTATTACTGCAGATGATCTGTGTAAAATAGGGCCCCTTCCAGAGAGTTCCAGTTAAGATGGCAACATGGGAGCGAGCCTCCTGAATTCACCTCCTCCCACAGACACACTCAGTCTTCACCTCCATACAGAACAAGTCTCTCTGTAAGAAACCCTGAAACTAGCTGAGGGACTCCAGTACATACCAGGCAAGTGACAAAAATGGGAGGAGAGGTGGAGACACAAGGTCACCATAAACCCCATCCCTGGCACAGCAACGCACAACCAGGAGGAAACTCACAACTCCCACCTTCTCCCTGAGGAGTGATGGGTTTGGACTCCACATATGGCACCCCAACTTTTAAGACTTCCTTGAGAGATAAGGGACCCCTAAACCTCTAGCTTTAAGAGTCAAAGGGGCTTGTGTCCATGAGATCCACGAGCCTATGGTGAAGAAGGAGACTCGTGGTAAAGGGCACATGCAGACTCACCACAACTAACCCCCTAGGGCACAACACAGAGGCAGCAGACCAAGATGCCCAGTCTTTCCTTGAAAGAGGACTATTTGCTTCTCCCACTAGCTGCAGCCCAAGGGGCAGGCTTCTAATTGAACGCATACGTCGTGACGGACTGCAGCGCTCCCCAGAGACCCTAGAGGACAGCAGATGCTATTTTTGTGCTCTTCCTTGGACTCACTCCAGCATGCCAGTCCCTCCCAGAAAGGAACTTAGGCACAGGTCTGGCAATCTGGCCCGGGGGCGCTACTGTCCAGGGGATACCCCTTCACCCTCTGGCTCTGCTTCATTCTCAGGTGCCACGGGACTGTAGCAGACAGAGAAACTGTTCTTAGCCAACTGTCCCCACCATCCCACCCCGAGCATGGCACAGAGCCCACATGTAGAAACACTACGTCCTGCCTTAGAAGAGGCCTATCTGCTCTTTTTAATGGCTGAGGCCTGAGAGACCAGCTTCTAACTTACACATGTGGAGGGGCAGATTTGATACTCTACAGAAACCAGACGATGTGATCTTCACCTCTCCCTCTGCTTCACTCCAGGGCATTGGTGTCTCCCATAAAGGAGCTTCAGCACATGTCTGGTGCCCTGCTTTGTACAGCCACTGCCCCAAAATGCCCCTTGATCAGCTGGCTCTGGTAGCCAGTGGGGCTTCTGTTCCTCCATCCTATGGGACTATAACAGAGAAACTGTTCATCAGCTATCCATCCCCCCAACCAGGGTACAGCACAGAGGCAGTGCACAGAAACACCCACCCCACAGTCTTCCTCTGAAACAGAGGGCCCAGCTTCCAATTAGCCTGCATCTAGGGGCCGACACTGACAGATCTCGGCACACCATCAACCACTGGGAGCCATTAAGAGCAAAGAACGCTGCTTCAGCTACATCCATAGTTCCCAGACTATGGAAAGAGCCCATATGTCCATCAACTGATGAATAGACAAAGATGTGGTATATATATACAGTGGAATAGTACTCATTTTTTAAAAAAATGAAATCTTGCCATTTGCTACAACATGGACAGAACTAGAGGGTATTATACTAAATGAAATAAGTCAGTGAACGAAAGACAAATACCATATGGTTTCATTCCTACATGGAATTTTTTTAAGATTTTTATTTTTATTTATTTATTTATTTGACAGAGATCACAAGCAGGCAGAGAGGCAGGCAGAGAGAGAGAGACGAGGAAGCAGGCTCCCTGCTTGAACAGAGAGCCCGATGCGGGGCTCGATCCCAGGACCCTGGGACCATGACCTGAGCCGAAGGCAGAGGCTTTAACCCACTAAGCCACCTAGGCGCCCCTCCTATGTGGAATTTAAGAAACAAAACAGATGAACATTTAGGGGAAGAGAAGGAAAAATAAAATCAGAGAAACAGAGAGGGAGGCAAACTATAAGAGACTCTTAACTCTAGGGAACGAACTGAGGGCTGCTGGATGGGAGGATGGTGGGGGATGGGGTGACTGGGTGACAAGCATTCAGGAAGGCACTTCATATAATGAGCACTGGGTATTATAGAAGACTGATGAATCACTAAATTCTATCTCTAAAAATAATAATACGCCATATATTAATTGACTTTAAACAAAAAATTTTAAGAAAAGAATGCTACTAGACCATCACAAAGGTTTCAGAGACAACCTAGAGCTGGGTGGGGTTAAATGGTTAAGGTCCATCTCCCACACACACCACTCCTTCAAGACCAGGAGAAGTGGCTATTTCATCTAATGCATAAAAACAAATGCAGAGAGTCAAAGAAAAAGCAGCAGCAAGAAATATGCTCCAAAGGAAGGAACAAGATAAAATCTCAGAAAAAAAAAAAAAAAACAAAACAGGGATAAGTGATGTAATCTGATACAAAGTTCAAAATAACAGTCATAGTATACTCATCAAAGTCAGGAAGACAACAAATGAACAAAGCAAGGATTTCACCAAAGACGAAATATATGAAAATACCAAATAGAGGGGCACCTGGTGGCTCAATTGGTTAAGCATTTAACTGTTGGTTTGGGCCAGGTCATGATCTCAAGGTTGTGAGATCAAGCCCTGCATCTGGCTCCACACTTAGCACAGAATCTGCTTGAGGATTCTCTCTCCCTCTCCCTCTCCTGCCTCTGTGTGCGTGTGTGTGTGTGCAAGTGTGTGTGCGCACACATGCACATGCATGTGCATATGTGCACTCTCTCTCAAATAAATAAATCTTTTTTAAAAAATACTAAACAGAAATCATAGTGCTTAAGATTATAGTAAGTGAAAGGACACATTCAATAGTGGGGTTCAGCAACAGGCTGTATGAAGTGTAAAAAGATCTTATGAACTTGATGATAGGACAGTGGAATTCATCCAGCGGAGCAAGAAGGAAAAAACAAAAAAAGTGAAGATGGCTTAATGGACTTATGAAACACCACCAAACATTAGAGGGGTCCCAGAGAAGAGAAAGGGGCAGAAAACATATTTGAAGAAATACTGGCTGAAAACTACCCTAACCTCAGGAACAGAGACAGACATTCAGATCCAGGACACCCAGAGAGCTACAAAGAAGAGGACTCCAAGGAGACCCAAGCCAAGACACATTATAATTCAAGCATCATACATTAAAGAGGATTTTTTTTAAATCGCAAGAGAAAAATAAATTGTTACATTCAAGGGAATGCCTGTAAGACCATTAGCAGATTTTTTTTAGAATTTCACAGGCCAGAAGGGAGTATCATGTTCTATTCAAAGTGCTGAAAGGAAAAAAAACTGCTAACCAAAATATCCAACAAAGTTGTCCTTCAGAAATGAAAGACAAGAGTTTTCCAGAGAAGGAAAGCTGAAGGAGTGTAGCCCTATACTGGCTTTGTAAGAAATGCTGAAGGGAACTTGTGCTCTCTCTCTTGCTCTTCCTCTCTCGCTCTCTCAAATGAATAAAATCTTCAAAAAATGTTACAGGGACTGCTTAATTTCACACAAAAGGACACAAATAACTGGAAAACATTAAAGTATAACTCTCACTGGTGATAGTAAATATATAGGTAAATTCAGAGTAATCTAATGCAATGGTGGTGGGTTAATCACTTATAAATTTAGTATGAAGGTTAAAAAAAAACACAACGTATTGGGGCACCTGGGTGGCTCAGTCAGTTAGGCATTCGACTCTAGGTTTCAGCTCAGGTCATGATCTCATGGTCATGAAATCAAGTCCTGTGTCAGACTCCATGCTCTGTGCAGAGTCTGCTTAAGATTCTCTCCCTCGCCTTCTGACTCTTCCCCACACTCACACTCATGGGCTCTAAAAACAAATAAAAATATCAAAGTAGTAAAAATAACTGTAACTACAACAATTTGTTAATAGATACATAAGACAGATGTAAATTATGACATCAGTAACAAAATGTGGGGGTGAAGGTCAAAATGTAGAGGTTTAGAATACCTGTTAACTTAAGTTGTTAACAACTTAGAATAAACCATTATAAATTTAAGATGCCTTTAAGTGAGGCTCATGGTAACCACAAAGCAAAAACCCACAGGAGATACACAAAATAAAAAACTAAGGCATCTAAGCATACTACTCCACAAAAGCATCATATCACAAAGGGAGAGAACATAAGAAAGGAACAAAGGAATTCCAAAACAACCAAGAAACAATGAATGAAATAGCAGTAAGTTCATACCTATTAATAATTAGTTTAAATGTCTGAGGACTAAATTTTCTAATCTAAAGACATTGAGTGGTTGATGATATATATATATTTTTTAAAAAGGACCCAACTTTCTGCTGCTTACAGGAGACTCACTTCAGCATTAGGGGCACACACAGGCTGAAAGGCAGGGGATGGACAAAGATGTTCCATGTAAGTGAAAACCAAAAGAAAGCTTGGGTAATTACACTTGTATCGGACCAAGAAGACTTTACAACAAAGACCACAGAAAGAGAAAAAGAAGATTATTATGTAATAATAAAGGGGTCAATCCAACCAGAGGATACAGTGTTTGTATATGTTTATGCACCCAACATAGGAAATATATAAAGAAAAAATTAACAGAACTAAAGAGAGAAATACACAGCAATACAGTAGCAGTAGGAGACTTTAATATGCCACTTTCACCAATGGTAGACCATACAAACAGAAAATCAATAAGGAAACATTGAGCTTACACGGATATTAACAGAACATTCCATCCAAAAGCAACTCAATAGACATTCTTTTCAAGGGTACATGTAATATTCTCCAAGACAGATCATATGTTAGTTGACAAAACAAGTCTTAATAAATATAAGAAGACTGAAGTCCTATAAAGCATTTTTCCTAACCACAGTGGTATTAAAGTAGACATCAGTTATAAGAAAACTGGAAAATTCACAAATATGTTTAAATGAAACAACAAAGAAAATCCAGGGGCGCCTGGGTGGCTCACTGGGTTAAAGCCTCTGCCTTTGGCTCAGGTCATGATCCCAGGGTCCTGGGATCGAGCCCCGCATCGGGCTCTCTGCTCAGCAGGGAGCCTGCTTCTCCCTCTCTCTCTGCCTGCTTCTCTGCCTACTTGTGATCTCTGTCAAATTAATAAATAAAATCTTTTTTTAAAAAAAAGAAAATCCAGAAAGACTTACTGGTAATAAGATGAATCAGTAATCAAAAACCTTAAAACAAACAAGAGTCCAGGACCAGATGACTTCAAATGTGAATTCTACCAAATACTTAAAGGAAATTCATACCAATCTTTCTTAAACTCTTCCAAAAAATAAAAGAGGGAATACTTCCAAATTCATTTTAGGAGGCCATCATTAGCCTGATACAAAAACCATACAAGGACACCACAAGAAAAACCAATTATAGACCATTATCCCTCATGAATATAGATGCAAAAATTCACACCAAAAGATGCACAAACCAAATTCAGTAATACATTAAAAGGATCACACACCATGATCAGGTAGGATTTATCCCAGGGATGCAACAAAGGTTCTCCATCCACAAGTCAATGTGATAGGCCACATTAACAAAATAAGTGATACAAACCATATGACAATCTCAACAGAAGAAGAAATATACTGACAAAATTAAACAACCATTTATAATAAAAACTCTCGAGACAAGTTGATATATACAGAACATACCTCAACATAATAAAGGCCATATCAGATGAGTAAACAGCTAATATCATATTCAGTGTTCAGAAAAAAAAAGAAACCTTTTCCTCAAAGAACAGAATATGACTAGGATGTCCACTCTTACTACTTTTATTCAACATAGTATTGAAAATTCCAGGCGAAACAGTGAGGTAAGAAGAAGAAATTAAAGGCATCCAAATTAGAAAGGAAGAAGTGAAACTTTCTATCTGCCAATGACATATTATGCAGAAAGAAACCTAAAAAAAACCCCAACCACCTAAAAAGCCCACCAAAAACTACAGAATAAACAAACTTGGTAAAGTTGCAAGATACAAAATCAGTGTACAAAAATCTGTTGTGTTCCCATGCCATAGACTAATAATGAAGTAGTAGAAAGAGATATTAAGGAAACAATCCCACTGACAAGAAATAAGTATTGGCAAGGATGTGAGGGGAACCCATGGACACTGTTGGTGGGAGTGTCCATCTATACAGACACTACGGAAAACAGTATGGATGGTTCTCAGAATTTTAAAAATAGAACTACCTTATGATCCTAAAACTCTACTTTTGGGTATTTATCTGAAGAAAATGAAAACACAAACTTAAAAAGATATCTGCACCCCCGTATACACACCCCTAGGTTCACCGTAGCATTATTTACAAGTCAAGATACAGAAACAACTGAAGTGTCCTTCAATAGACAAATGGATAAAAAAAAAGATGTGATATATACATATAAATACACACACACACACACACACACACACTATTCACCCATTAAAATAGAATGAAATCCTGCCATTTGCGACAATACGGATGAACCTTGGGGGAGTTAATACTAAATGAAGTAAGTCACACAGAAAACGACAAATACCATGGGTTCTCACTTACATGTGGAATCGAAAAAATGCACGTGTGCTCACAGATTAGATACACAGAACAGATTGGTGGTTGTGGGTGAGTAAAGGGGGCCAAATTTTCAGTTATAAAATAAATAAGTTGTGGGGATGTGATATATAGCATAGTAACTATAGTTAATAATACTGTATTTCATATTTGAAATTGATAAGAAGTCAATCTTAAAAATTTTTTTCCTTGTGATGAAAACTGAACTCTGTAGCGCAACAGATGTTAACCACACTTACTGTGGTGGTCATTTTGTAATATACACAAATATCAAGTAATCACGCCATATCCCTGAAATTAATATGATCATATATATCAATCACAGTTCGATTGTATGATCATTGTATGATGATGATGATTATCATCATGAATTCTCAAAAAGAATCCCACTTATCATTTCATGAAAAGAATAAAATACCTAGGAATAAATTTAACCAAGGAGGTGAAAGACCTGTAAACTGAAAGCTGTAAGACAGTCATGAAAGATATTGAAGAAGGCACCAATAAATGGAAGGATATTTTGTGCTCTTGGGTTGGAAAACCCAATATTGTTAAAATATCCATACTACCCAAAGAAATCCACAGATTTAACAATATTCTGTTAAATTCCAGTGACATATTCACAGAACTCTAACAGCCCTAAAATTTATATGGAACCACAAAAGACCCTGAATAGTCAAAGCAATCTTGGAAAAGAACAACAAAGCTGGAGGCATCATGTGCCACGATTCAAACGATATTATGAAGCTACAGTTATCAAAACATAAAAATGTGGCATAAAAATGGAAACATAGATCAATGTTGCTGAACAGAGAGCTCAGAAATAAGTCCATGCATATACGGCCATTCGCAACAAAGGAGCCAAGAACATAAGTGGGCAAAGGACAGTCTCTTCAGGAAATGGTGCTGGGAAAACTGGAGAGTCATAAGCAAAAGACTGAAATTGGCCTATTATCCTATACTAGAAACAAAAAATCAACTCAAAATGGATGAAAAAATTAAAGGTAAGGCCTGAAATGGTAAAATTCCTAGAAGAAAATACAAGGGGAACATCTCTTTGGCCTAGGTCTCAGCAGTAATTTTTTGCATTTAACACCAAAAAGCAAAGGCAACAAGAACAAAAATAAACAAGTGGGATTACATCAAACTAAAAATCCTCTGCAGCAAAGGAACCCATTAATAAAATTAAAAGGCATCCTACAGAATGGGAGAAAATATTAGCAAATTATACATCTGATAAGAAGTTAACATCCAAAATATACAAAGAACTCATACAACTCATTGGCCAAACAATAACAATCGTATTTTAAAACAGCCAGAACATCTAACTAGGTATTTTTCCACAGATGCCATACAGACGGTCAACACATCCACGAAAAGGTACTGAACGTTACCAATCGTTGGGGAAATGCAAATCAAAATCACAATGGTTTACCACCTCACACAGGTTAGAGTCCTATTACCAAAAAGAAAGCAGTTGGGCTGGGTCCGAAAAACCGTGTTATTCAAGGGACAGGTCTGAGGAAGAGGTGGTGATGGTCTCCTGGGAGGAATTCCAGGCACTTCAGACACCTCCCTGCTGCCCGAAGGAACAAGGGGCCCCTAAAATAGTGGGAGCCTTTGGGCTGCTGTAGCTTTGGACTTCGGCAGACATCAGATGGGGCCCGCAGGAGCCCAACCCAGAAATCTGGCTCCCTGAGGTCCTTTGGCCTCCCGGAAGGCAACCAACTTTTGGCCTGCGCAGCTCAGTCCCCCTCTCTGGCTTTGGGTGTTCACGCCCCTGCTCAGCCTTTGGCCCAGATCCTGGTCTCTCACACCTGACTGGGTCCCTGGAGCAGGTCACCTCCATAGTGAGGGAGGGTGCATGGAGCTTGCTTTCTCTCTGGCAGGAGCCACGTTCCGAAAGAATGAGTGTGGGAGGAGGGGTTTCCAGCACCCGGTGCCCCCATGTTTCTCACCCCAGACTCCCATGTGTTCTCTGGAATCCGAGATCCCAGGATATGTGACTATTTCTGGCAAGAGTAACAGCGCCTGGGGCTTAAAGTGCACTGAAGCTCAGCGAATCCTAGACCATTGTGTCCCTGAACCGGTCTCTGGACCTGCCACCCCACCACCGCCCCTGCCTCCACCGGCTAACTGGGGGAGTGAACTGCGCATGCGCTGGCGGGGGCCGGGGTTCTCTGCAACATTCTGACGCTAGATACTTGAAAGAACCCAGGCAGGTTCCTCCTACCATTCATTGTGCAATTGCATTCTAAAAAGACACATTTCTCAAATGGAAGCTAAGGCAAATCTCACCAAATCGGTCCCAAACACGTTAAGCACTTTAAACCAACAAATTATTACTAAATTCAACGAAGCATTAAAACCATGGATTGGGGATACTTCATCTCTGTTTTGTTCTTAGCTTCTTGGGCTATCCAAGCTCACCTGGTAAGGCGCAGCCTCTCTGTGGTGTGTCGTACTCCCACACGTCCCAGGAATGCCCACGTCTCAAACCTTGATGGTTGGGGGGTGGCCAGATGGAGCCTGTCGCCTTCAGCTTCCCGCAAGTAACCCAGAACGCCCTGCAATTAAAAACCAGTCTCTCTGTAGGCCGTAACGTGAAAACAGCTGGGAAACACAGTGCTGAGTGAATACTGGAACCACCAGGAGTGTTGAGGTTCCTGGTTCAGTAATTCCTGCCCAGCATGTTGACAATGATCAGGTATCTGTAGCTAAGATGGGTAACTCCTCTTAAGCCACAAGAAGGTAAACATTCAATTCTTTTTTAAAGTCACTACAGTGACAGGGGACTTCGGGCCACGGGGAGGCTTCTGCATACATCCTTCCCACCCTGTGCTCCTGGGTTTGATTTCGCCTTTACCTTGTGTGGACAGACAACTGCAAGCCCCCACACCAGGGCTCCTGGCAGTCCTAGCTCCCCAGCCTCACTCAGGGGTTACGCTGATTTTCGTCATGTCATTATCAAGAAAACCCTTCCGGCTCAGCAGTGCCCTGGTTGCTGGAATAAACTGCCTAGCCATCCTACCTGTAACCAGGTCACACATAACTCACTGCAACTGCAATGCTTCTCAATAGAGATGCTTAGTATTGGCCTTGGCATTGGGACAATTCTTCATTACACACAACTCCGCCTTACTTCGCAGTCCTCCGGTACTGGGATGACCAAGTCCCCTCCACCCATTTCCCTGTGCCTCCTGGGAAAACGGTAGAGGACTGCTGGTTCTCTCTCCTACCCGAATACCAAATACAGGCTGTGTTCTTTGCAAATTCCCCCTCACTGGCAGGCTCCAGCTCTTAGATTTTAATGGCCTTAGTTCTGGCATGCTTATCCTCTTTTGTCCAACCCTCTAGTCCCTTCCCTCAAGTAATTTACTGACACCATCCCAATTGGAAACACTCTCCATGCGAGAAAAGCCAGGAAACAAAGAGATGTTTTCCAAGGGTGGAGAAGGAAGTTATCCCCATGACTTTGCATTCATTTCAATGTAACAGCTGACCTTGGCGCACATGCGGCTTGTAGCTGCTCCCTGTGCATACCGTGTGCTCCCGGCCCTGTCCCTCTTGTCCTCAGGGGCATGCCACCCACACCCCAGCCTTGGACAACAGCGGCTGCTGACGGCTCACAGTGGCGTCCCTCTCTGGGCATTGCCTTCAGCCACAGAGGACTGTCTTGGGCACGTACCACCACCTCTCACGAAGGAACAGCCAGGGCCAAAAAGTGGCTGATGGAATCATACAGACACCTCGTCCCCTGGCCTCATTTTGGGATGGTGTTGAAAGGCCAGGCCAGCTCCAGAGCCGGCCGTGGGAGGGGTTGAGGCCTCCGTGGCAACACGCCATGGAGGGGAGCTCCTCTGCCCCACAGGCCTCCCTCACTGCCTCTCCCACCAGCGCGCCCCGGGCAAGCTTCCGCACGAGACTCATCCCAGGAAACCTCCTGCAGGTGAGCGCTCCCGCTGCGGAAGACCCTCCATTTCAGGAGCCCAGGGAGAGCGTCAAACACTGCCGTTAGTTTGACGGAAAACAGTTGTAAACCGAGACAAGAGTAACTTACACTGTACCCGCCCCCCACTCCCGTCTCGCCAGTCTGCTGCCCACTGTGCTCAGACCGTCCCTCTGCTCCTGACCCTTGGCCTTGCCTTCTTCCCGCGTTCACGTTCATGTCCGCTCACGTTCTGCGCCGCAGTATCCTTTCCTTCCCCCACACTGAGCGCAATCACCCCCCCCCCCGACCCCCAGCTAATTGCCTCGTGGCTGCTCGCACCAAAAAGCAGGGATGTGCTCTCCCTTAGTACAAACAATCCACCTCACCCCTACCCCCGCCCCTGCTCATCGTATGGCCCGGGGATCACTCCCTGAACCTCTTGTCTTTAATGGAAATGCTAGCTTGGTGGTCTCATTGCGTCTCAGGGCTATAAATACCTTCAGTGTGAGCATGGCTCCCAGGTCGGCGTCTCTGGCTGGTGCTTCGTCCTTGAGCTCCCGATATGTAGACCCAGTTGCCTTGTCCACATCTCTACCTGGAGGTCCTCCAGTCTTCTCTAACTCACCATGGCTGAGACTGGGCTCCCGGTGGACCCACCACAACCACCTCCCTGCCACCTTCTAAAACGTTCTCAACGGCAGCCCTCAAAGGCAACTCCATCCTTCCAATGGCTCGGGCCCAAAGTGCCATCATCTGCGACTTCTTTTCTTTCTCGCATCAGCAAATCCCGTGGGCCATCCCTTCAAAATATATCTAGAATCTGGTCACTTCTCTGCACGTCTGCTTCCACTGCCCTGGTCTGAGCCGTCCTAATCACACTGCTGGATCATTACAAGAGTCTTCAGCTGCCACCCTCGCTCCTTCAGGCTCGCCTTCACACAGACTGATCCTGTTAAGGCATAATCAGATCAGGCCTGTTTGGGGCTTAAAGCCCACCCACGGCTCCCCATCCCAGAGTAAAAGCCAAAGTCCTTCTAGCCTCAATAAGGTTCTAACACAATCTGAGCTGCACCTCTGTCCCCAGCCCAGCTACCTGCCCCTTTGTCCACTCTGCTTCACCTATCGGATGGCCACTTTACTGTTTCTGAAACACATCAGCCAGTTCTGACCTCAGGGCCTTTGTACTGGCTGTTTGCTCTGCCCACCCCCCAACCACCAGATGCCTGTTTTTGTGGCTTCCTCACCTCCTCCAGGTCTTTACTCAAAATTCACATGGTTGAAGGAATGTTTGGGCCTAAGATGGAGCCGCTTCTTTCTGGGTGCCATGTCAGCAAACTGAAACTTAAAGACTCAAGTGTCGTGTCCCTTTAAATGCTCAGCTTGGCCAGAAACACAGTAAAACCAGTCAGCCAATCCCCACCTATTACACCTCTGGGTTCTATACTTACTGCCTTGTTCCCTAATCTTCATCCTATAAAAGCCTCCTGCCTTCCTCTCTGTTCTGCAGTTTTCTGGACCCTTAGGAATGGAGGCTGCCCATTTCATAAAATATAAGGGTTGGTTTGTACCACCTGAATTGTCTTCTTTAATCATTTTTCACAACCTTCTCCTTCAAACCTATCTTGGGCATTAGTGAAACTGCAACCCCAAACTCTATCCCTGCCCTGCCCCCGTTCATGTGGCTACATCACACTACTTATCAGCTGGCATAATAGAATTCTTGACTTACATGTTTTGTGTACTATCTGTCTCCCCTAGCAAGAATGTAGAGTTTGTAAGGGTAGGGATTTGGGTCAGTTTCGTTTGCCATGATATCCTGGAGCTCCTACAACTCCTGGCACGTAGAATGTGCTCCGAATGAGTGAAGGAGCTAGGGAGGATACAAAAGGAACAAGGAAAGTCACATTTAGGGATTTCATATATTAGCTTTTTCTTCCGTGGCCATTCCTCATGTTCTCTTTATGGCGCAGTATTCAGAACTTCAGGGTGAAAGAGACAGACAGTCCAGCCACATTCCAGCGGAGAGTCACAGACATGATGGCTTAGCAAACAAGATCCTAAAAGAAATAAACAAGGGAACTGGAATTTCATACAAAAGGGAAGAAACCAACTGGGGTGATTTAACGTCTTAGGCTGAACATGATGACTAGTTGTTCTCCAGCTCTACTAAATAGAGAAGCACCACCCCTACCGAAAAAGGTGGGGAAGTTAACTTGTAGCATCAAGTATTTGGGAGGATCTACAAGGAAGAATACAGGGGCAACCAGCCGGGCTAAATACCGGAGGCAGTGGGTTCGTCTCCCTCTGGAAGTTTTTATAGGAGAATGCATTCCCCTTCAAGT
Organism: Mustela nigripes; assembly: GCF_022355385.1. NCBI lineage: Eukaryota > Metazoa > Chordata > Mammalia > Carnivora > Mustelidae > Mustela > Mustela nigripes. The sequence goes on from NC_081575.1 coordinate 97,800,050, forward strand.
CTGGTCCTATTGGACAGCAATGCAGGCAGCGGAAAAGCTAAAACAACAACGTCTCATGGCCTCACAACAAAACTTTCCCTCCTCTGCCTTGTGTGGCTGGATGTCTGGTCTAAGCCTGGCCTTTTCCACATACGACGAGACTCCCCACGGCCCCTCATGACTGCTTAGCACCCTGTGGCCCATTCTGGCGTTCTGCTCCAGCACAGGTCAATAAGTCATGGGAAAGTCTTCCTCCAGTCTTTTCTTCACTTCCTCCCAGTCTCCTACCATGTTTCTCTTTAAAAATTTTGGCATCCTAGCTCCTAGATACAGAGAACGGATAGGGAGAGCAAATGCCTCAAGGGGGACAAAAGGTACCAACTTTCCCTTATAAAATATATAAGTCCTGGGGGCGCCTGGGTGGCTCAGTGGGTTGGGCCTCTGCCTTCGGCTCACGTCATGATCTCAGGGTCCTGGGATCGAGCCCCGCATTGGGCTCTCTGCTCAGCGGGGAGCCTGCTTCCCCCCACCCCCGGCCTGCCTCTCTGCCTACTTGTGATTTCTCTGTCAAATAAATTATATATATATATATATATATATGGAGAGAGAGAGAGAGAGACCATATATATATTATATATATATATATTTTATATATTATATATATATAATTTATAATATAAATTATATTTCATATATGTATATATTATATATATATATATATATATATATATCTCCTGGGGATGTGATAGCACAGTGACTATAGTTAATAAGACAGTACTGTATATTTGAAAATTGCTCAGAGTACATCTTCGATGTTCTCATCACAAGAGGAAAATGTCTAATTCTGTATGGTGACAGGTGGTCACAACACTCATGTTGTGACCATTTGGTAGTGCATGCAAATGGCAAATCATTATGCTGTACAACTGAAACTAGCGTAATGCTATAGGTCAACTATACCTCAATAAAACAAATAAATAAACAAGTAAAAAACAAATAAATAAATATCTTTGTTATCCTGAAACTCTATAGTATACCTTGACGTACTGATATAGAACTCATACAAAAATTCTGTAAGATGTTGTAACTGTAAAGTAGAATTTGCGGAAGGTTTTTTTTCTAACTCTGAAAGCATGACAGCCTCAACAATTACATGACTATTCATAACGTAGGCATCTACTGGGTTTCTGCTTCATGCCAGGCCCTTAGGATATGAAGTCAAAAGGGGGTTCTATGTAACTCACAGTCCACTAGAGGGTATGGGTAAGAAATAATTGCTGTGGGTCATGCTATAAGCTCACATAAACTAAAAATGATAGCTCAAGGACGGTGTGCTAAGCAAAGAGGTAGAATCAGGCAAAATTTCATAGGAAAGACCCCCACACTGGATCAAACACTTCCGTTTGCATGCACTTATGATAATAACCTTTCCTTTGTTTTGTTTGGAAAAGCCCCTTTTCAGTTAATTTGATTTTCAGCGTAAATTACTGTTCCCTGTGGTATATGACGGTCATGAAAAAGGTCCTGCATGGAATTGGCAGCCAGATGTCTAATAGTGTAACATGCAGCCCAAGGATCACAATTGCCAATTAAAAAAAAAAATCCACATTTCTGGTCACATTTAGCAAAGTTTATGTAACAGAAAAGTAGTTTGACTCCACCAACAACCCCAACTGAAGAGCATTGCTGTACAACAAAACACACATAGTAGGTCCTAATTAATTTTTGGTTGTATTTCACTCTTACATAGGTGACTCAATGAATTAAACACATAATCTATGCATGTATTTAATAAATGTATACAATCCCCCTTTCATCTAAAAGGCAGTATGTTTGGAGGTTTCTATTAAACACTGCAGATTTCTAAACTATAAAAAAAAATTAGAGAAGAAATGAATGATTCATATTAATAGCAAGAATTGTTATGCTAATTGTGAGTTATTTGTGCTCTGTACTATTTTTTGCTTTCTACTGAATAGTCATTATCTTCCTCCATGTCTCTCTTTCAATTCATTTGGAAAATAAAAATGAAGAAGCTGAATAAGGAGATACAGTCCGATGTCTGCATTCTGAAGTGTCAAATTAAAGTGACCATGTAAGTCCTGCCCAGCTTCAAAGAGTTATAAAAGTTTCTTTGGCAGATGATGCAGTCAGGAGAAGCTAGGTTGGGCTGCAACAACAAATAGACCCCATGATCTCAGTTGCTAAACTCAACAAAGATTCCTTTTGAGGCCACAACATAGATCAGGGACCAGTCTCCTAACATTGTGCAACTCCACCATTTCGGGGGCCTTTGGGTCCAGCCACATGGAGTAGAAAATGAGAATATTTTGAAAGCACATTGGTGGGAGGCACAGATCATTTCTGTTCATATTCCCATTGGCAAGAATTCAGTCATAATTTCAGAAACTCACTGCAAGGGAGGCTAAGAAATAGCTTTTCTGGGTGGCCAGGCAAAAGAAATGGGTCGGTGAACATGTGGCCCGTCTTTGTCATAGAGGCAGAGAACTAAAAACACTTTTTATGGAGCACCTGTCTGGCTCAGTGGGTTAAAGCCTCTGCCTTTGGCTCAGGTCATGATCCCAGGGTCCTGGGATGGAGCCCCACACAGGGCTCTCTACTCAGCAGGGAGCCTGCTCCTCCTCTCTCTCTGCCTGCCTCTCTGCCTACTTGTGATCTCTGTCTGTCAAATAAATAAATAAAATCTTTAAAATAAAAAAACACTTTTTATTCAAGCTATGTTGTATGTTATGATTAGTTTCCCAAGTAAACCCATCCAAAACGCACCTGAAGAACAGTGCTAATAGTGCAATACCTCAATGACATAAAATGTCACCTCTCTGGCCATCTTGTCTACCAGGACCAAAGTTGAAAACTCATTAACATAATAGAGGTTCTGCATTCTATACATTCAGCCATCTTTTATTCCACGCTTGTGATGCCTACCTGTGCTAGGCACTATTCTAGGCACTGAAAAAACAAACACAAGATCGAGTGATTGTTCTCAGTGGCAAAAATGACACTAACTCCTGTGAGACCAAGCATAAGAACCAGAGTGTTAGGGTACCAGGGTGAAGTTGGTTAGGTGTCTGCCTTTGGCTAGGTTCATGATCTCAGGGTCCTGGGATCAGGGCCCCTGTGTTGGATACTGGATGTGGGGAGTCTGTTTCTCCCTCTACCTCTGCTCCTCTCCCCGACTCATACACTCTCTCGCTCTCTGCTCTCTCTCTCTCAAATAAAATCTTAAAAAACAAAACAAAACAAAACAGGGTGTTTTCAGGAACTGCACATACATCAGTATGGCTGGAACAGAGTAGGCAAGACAAATGCAGCAAGAGTCAAGGACCAAGATGCTATGTGCCATGCTGGAAACAATTTGGGCCTTAAATGGGAATCCACTGGGAGTCACACAGTCAGCTGAGCATTTGTGAAAGAGCACGCAGACTGCTGGCTGTATGGACAATGCACTACGAGGACGTGGTGGAAAGGGATGTGACTACTGTATAGTTGTCACTGTTTTGCCATCAAGGACATCTTGATGTCGACACCTTGACCTGGATGTCTTACCTGGGGTAATTTTGAGGCAGTATTTAAAAAACATACCATTAGGCATTCTCTTCACATTTTCAGAATGAAAATTGCTTTGACATTTTTCCTTCTGATTTTATGCTCATTGTGAAATATTCAGACAATACAAGGAGGTATAAAGCAAAAGCACAAATCACTCATAATCCAGTGCCTGGTGAAAACTACTGTTAACATACTCAGTATATACATTTTTATAACTTTCTTCATGTATACTCTTTCTAATAGAAATGTGATAATACCATAAACACAGGCATAACCTGCTTTCTTTGTTTAGCAATAAATTGAGACATTTTCTGAAAGGAGTAAGCATAGCTATCATAATTTTTTAGAAGATTTATTTATTTATGCCAGAGAGAGAGAAAGAGAGAGCGAGTGAGCATGCACAAGGGGAAGAGACAGAGAGAGAAGAAGAGAGAGTCTCAAGCAGACTCTGCACTGAGCATGGAGCCCAACTGGGGTTCGATCACTCAACCCCAATACCATGACGTGAGCTGAAACCAAGAGTCAGTTGCCCAGCTGACTATGCCACCCAGGCACCCCTCACTATCATAATTTTTAATGGCCAGAAATCATCCCATTGGTCAGATGTTAGTGTAGGATAGCAGCTCAGAGTATAAACTGTATAGCCGAATTGTTTGGATTCTAATCCTGGCTCAAAGCTAAGAGTTAGAAACCTTTTTCTGTAAAGGGCCAAATAAATGTTTTCGATTTTGTGGACTATATTACTCAGGGTTCTCCAGAGAAACAGAACCAACAAGAGGCATAGATATTGACACTGAGATACAGATCTATCTCTATCTAGATCTGTATCTCTGTGTCTGGATCCATCTATCTATCTGTCTATAACTTTGTGTCTATAGATATTTCTACTTCTGTCTCTATCTCTTTCTCCATCTATATATTTATAAATGGAGAACGAGAGAGATTTGAAGGAGTTAGCTAACATGACTGTGAAGGTCCGGACTCTGCAGGGAGGACCAGCATGCTGGAGGCCCAGGGAAGAGTTGCAGAATGAAGGCGGTCTGTTGGCAGAACATACTCTTTCACCAAGGACTGTTGTCTTTTTCTGTGAATTGACTGGGTGAGGCCTACCCATGCCGTGGAGGGTAATCTGCTTTAACTGTTCATCTCATCTGAAAAATGCCTTCACAGAAACATGGAGAATAGTGTTCAACCAAATATCTGGGTATCATGACCTAGCCAAGTCAACACATAAAATTAACCATCCCCTGAGGCACATGATTTCTCTTGCCACCTACTCAACTCTGTCGTTGTTGTGTGTGATACCAGACATATACAATATGTAAAAAAATGGGCTCTGCTGGGTTCCAACAAAACTTTATTTATGAGAATAGGGGCCAGGCTGGATTTGGTTCATGGGCTGCCGTTTGTTGAGTCCTACCCTTAGCTACTTTCTAACTGTGCAACTTTGAACAGATCCTGTCAGTTCTTTAAACCTCAATTTTCTCATCTATGAGAAATGGGGATGATAAGAGTTCTGAATTCAAAAGGCTAACGTGAGAATCAAGAGACACCTGGCACAGTATCAGGCCCATGTGAAGTGCTCAGTAAATCTTCCCCTGGTTATTATTTATTCATTATCTACTGGCAGAATTTTTAAAACACCGTTATTTAGATACAACTGACATATAATAAATGGCCTGTATTTAAAGCGTCTAATTTGAAAAGCTTTACTAGATCTATACGCTCATGAAAGCATCACCACAAAGAGAGTGAATACGTCCATCGCCCCCCAAAAGCTTCATCCTGGCCATTTGTAATACTACCCCGGCAACCCTTCCCTTCCAGCCTCCATTCCTACCCTCAAGCAACCACGGATGTGCATCACTCCCTTACTAATAAAATTTGGATTGTTTGCAACCTTGCACTGTTAAGAATAATGCAGCCATGCATATCCCTGGGCAGACCTCTGTGCATGTGTTTACTTTCTTCCTTAGGATAAAACGCCACAAGTAGAATCACTAATTCGTAGGGTATGTTCATTTGATATTGTTATACATGTTGACACATTACCTTTCAGAAAAGTCCCAATCTGCAGTGACTGTTTCTTCCCACTTGATTTCCACAGTTCTATTGCCACTGTTTCTCTACATGCCTGAGGTAATTCTGTATGCTCCCACTGGGAGAGTGAGTGTGGGCTCACATTTCAAGTATCCAGAGGTACTTAAACAGCACCTGATGGGCGCTAGTCAGAACTGACATCCGCAGATGTAATGACCTCACACTTGAGGAAAGAAAAGATGTGTCTTTATTGGTGAAGTAAGTGGTGTTCTGGCTAAGAATGTTGCCTGAGCTCTACAACCCCTAGAGGAGCAAGGGGTTGCTCCAGCCCCCGTGGCCGATGCCACGGAAGCAGCACATGGCTCGGATTCTGCCACATGCCGACTCTGCTACAAAACCAGCCAGTCACGTTATGAGGAGTAGACAAGCATTTTCCACAGAACAAGCCTTTCATCCTCTTTTGTACTGGCTTGTGAAGAAGTGTTTGTCTGTTTGAGACAATTTGGAGACTTGGGTTTAATATTTAATTCCATAGTAATAAACCAGCCACCGACCACAAGGACGTGAAGGCAGACGGATATGCCCCCCCACCCAGCTTTAATATGTTCACTAGAGGACCTGGGTGCTTGCTGGATGGCCAGATTGGTTCAGGTCTGTGTGCAACATCTTTCTTGTCCCTGCCAGTCTGACAGAGAGGTTATGCCTTATTGTTTTCCTTTGCATTTTCATTAATAGTTAGGTTGAGTATCTTCTATGGCTGTTGACTATTTGCCTTCTTTTGTGAATTACTTGTACATATCCTCTGACCATTTTGGTACTGTGTTTTTTTTTTTTTTAAAGATTTTATTTATTTATTTGACAGAGAGAAATCACAAGTAGATGGAGAGGCAGGCAGAGAGAGAGAGAGGGAAGCAGGCTCCCTGCTGAGCAGAGAGCCCGATGCGGGACTCGATCCCAGGACTCTGAGATCATGACCTGAGCGGAAGGCAGCGGCTTAACCCACTGAGCCACCCAGGTGCCCGGTACTGTGGTTTTAAAAGTTTTCTTACTGGTTTGTAAGAGATCTTATTATATTAAAGACATTAGTCTTCTGTCGTATGAGTTGCAAATGTTTTCCCATTTGTCAAATGTTTTAACATTGTTTATGGTGGGTTTTTTTCTGAAGTAGCAAAGGTTATCAATATTTTTCTTTATGACCTCTGGCTTTGCTTCATGCTTAGAAATTTCTCCCCCAAGAATATATGATCACGTAAATTTTCTTGTAAGGGTAGGGATGACTATTTTACACATTCCTTGGGAAAAAACATGTAGCAGTGGAAAATTTAATGGTTTGTAAAAAGTAGTACTGAGAGGTTTAAAACTGCCTTTCTGATGGGACAAGAAAGTTGTAAAAATGGTTTTTGGTATAATTTCTGAAATTTGGTCTTTTTCTTTACAGTCTCTCTCTCTCTCTCTCTCTTTCCCTCTCCCTCTCTCCTATCCTTCCAAATAACTCATTCAAAATAGAAGGGGAGATAAGCTTGTACACTATGGGTGGCAGAGGACACAAGAATACAGATGTAGAACCCTAACCTTCACCGGGGAAACCCACCTATGCCAGCCTTTGAATCAGAAGCTGGTGACCCTTCCACCAATTGTTAGAGTGTAAGATAAAAAATACATTTAAAAACACACATAAATTCAATTTTTAAATAAGTAAATAACTAAGTAGAGATTGAGATGAATAAATAGAGAAGCTGGCTCTCCCTGAGTCACTATGATGGGCAGCAGCAGATATGCCCGGTTTCCAGAAGTATCAGTGGCAGAGTTCCCTTCTGTGGTGCCCCTCCTGCTCATGCTTTCTCTCTCTCTCTCTCAAACAAATAAATAAATCTTTAAAATAAAAAAGAGAGACTGGATCTACCATACTTCCCATCCTCCAAAACCAACCTGTTCACAAATGGTCAGGTATTGTGAAACTCTTATGAGTTAGGTATGAGTGGGAAGGAGAGAGAACCATTCTCTGTCGGTCCTGAAGCTGCAGCAGCAGCCAGGGTAGCAGGAATCAGATATCCTTATAACCCGCTTTTTAAACAAATTGACCACTGTGCTAACATTGTACAGAAGAATATTCTGTGTATGCCTGAAATGGATTCCATGCTTACTGCCCTAAAGCCCTCTCTTGCCTGAGATCCTGGAGGACACTGGGGCTATTTGTATCCAGGGAACTGGAATTCTATCATAGAACGTGCTAGAACGTGCACACACACACATACATATAATTAGGACATCTGGTTACCTTCTGTCGAAAACATGACTGATTCTTTTAGCCTAAAAGTATTCATTTAAATGTGGGCCATACCAAGCTGTAATTTTTTGAGCATAAAAGTCATAATCCATTCTTAAAAGACAGCAAATAAAAATGTATGGAAAATAAGTGAAAAATCATTGCCTTGCCTCAACAAGCAGACCCTTACATCAAACTGCTAATGATAATACATATTAGATGTTGGGAAAGCTCATGAGATTATTTTCTAATAGAAGCTGTTTAGCCTGTCCTACCTCTAGGAAATTGACTTAAGGGTGAGGTAATACTTTAAGTAAACAGTTTAGGAGGTCTATCCAAATTGCTCAAAGTGCTTTGCAGACATGAGCTAATTCAGCCTCGTAAATAAGTTGGCGTAATGGGATCCATGTCTATGGTTCCCTTTGAAACTGTTTCGTGGGTGGTGATTTGTGAAGGAAAGGTATCTGTGGTAACACAGGCCCATCCCCAACCTCAGGACATCTCTGGGACTCCCAAGACAATCCTCAACTTTTGTGGGCAGACTTCCTGATTATATCATAACACCTTCCTGCCTCCAACTCTTGGGACTTCGATTGAGGAAACAGCTGTAGGGGAACGCATATGGGGGAAACCACCTTGAGGGAAAGGAGGCTGGTGACGGTTGTGTATTCTTTTTTCTTAGGAAAAATTAAAAAAAAACATCCTGAGACCACCCAAACTTGGCCTGTTTTGGCCATTACCGCCTCCAAACTTCAGAACTCCTAGGAACAATAGGGATTAAGTTGACTGAAGATGGAGACATGGTTCCACCCCGTTGTAAGACCTGCCAATCAATTCTCCCAGCTCTCCGCTTTGAGGTGCTTCACCCCTGTTGTGGTGGCAGCCCTGGTGTCTCCCCAGATACCCCCTTCAGGACTGAGGAACTGATCCTCCCAGCTGCTGGCAGTTGGCGGCCGGTGCTGGCTCACAGCACAGTCCCTCTCCGGGAATCTCAATGATAAGCTTTCTCTGGGTCCACTTCCTGGGAGCAGGCTGCATCCAGTGACTGGCCAATGAGGAAAAGGTCATGACGCCCCTGTTCCCTCACCTCCATTTAGGACCACTCTGGAGGACCACCCCAGGTCTCAAACTCACTATGGAGGTGGCTGAGGGGTCTGTGTCACACTTTAACTTCTCCCTCTGCCCAGCCCTGCTGTCCCCCCACAGGCATTTCTCCCTAGAGAACACCTCGGGGAACTTCCTGTCCGCTAATCTCTCCATCCTGCAGTCTGTTTCCAGGGAACCTGACCAAAGACACACCCATTTTAAGTATAAGACTGCGTTGGGAAAAGTAAAAAAGATAATTTTGCAGGTCTAACTAATTTAATCCTTTTACATTTTTATTGCCTACAATTAACTCATCTCCGCAGGAAATACTGACTTAGCCTTGAACTTTGACTCATGATTACTGCAGGCATGGCCTGGTGCCAAATAAAGGTTTAGTTCAGGGTTAGCCATCATCTAACTCTAGCAAAGGCAGCAGAATGAGAGTGGGACTCTAAGGGTTGTTCATCTATTAACTCCTGAGGGATTTAATGTCAAACACGACTTGAAAAAAGAAGGAAAAGAAAGCCAGAGAAGTAGTTAGATAAATCAATAAATATGTACAGAGCCCCTACAGTATAAGCAATAGGGTACCAACAAAAAAGAAAAAAACAATATGCCCTCCCCCTGTGAAACCCACAGTCTAGCTGGGAAAAGAAGCAAATATACTATTAGAGAAACTGTGTTAGTTTGTAAAGTGGGATATGTATATCGGGCCCCATGACAGTCCCTAGCAAGAATCCCCACCCCTGCCAAATGTAGGGGTAGGACAGGAGAGAGAAGAAAGAAGCGTCTACATTGAACAAAATAAATAAGTCATGGCCAGGGGGAAAGAGGCCTTTTAGAAACCTAATCCAAGGAAACTATAATCTACCAGGCAAAGGAAGGAATTTGCAGGAAGCCATGCTATTTATAAAGTCAAAAAATTGGAAACAACCCAAATGCTCAACAATAGGGGAGCGATAATAATAGAATATTATGAAGTAGTCTAGATGGAAATAATGAGCACATGTCCATTCATGGAAGTGTGATGTGAAATAGTAAATGAGTAAAGCAGAAGTGGTACATGCTCACTGGGTTTGACTATGTGGAAATACATGTCTTTATAAACAATGGCTGAGACAACTGTGTACCAGCGGAACAAGAATTTCATGTGTCACATTTCCTTTCAGCCCCCTTTCCCCTATTTGATTATGTCACCTTTCTGGCCTGATTTTTGTCTAATGTCTCCTTTTCCCTGTTATGAAAGCCTTAAAAAGGCACCCAGCAGCCTGGAAATGGGTTTTAAGTCTTCCAGAACCATTCCAGAATTCCTGTTCTCTACTATAACAAGGAAAAATATCAAGATCACCCTGAGGAATGACCAGCATCTTAGACTGAAAGATCTTTGTCTTAGAGGGAGTTGAACATTTGGAGGTGACAGAAAGATATACCTCTTTTAATGAACAAGAGAGCTACAACCTTTTTGGAAAGCCTTCTCAATAACATAGATGAATGGCATTTTTTTCAAGTGCATATTCTTCAATTCAGTAATTCCAATTCTAGGCTATACCTACTGGTATGGTGGCAAATATTTAACAACTAGGTCTCTGGGGAAAAGCCTTGGATTTGTAATGTTTGCCAGTTTCTGTGGTGCAAATACCACTCTCGTGGCCAATGCCAAGTTATCAATGTAACATCGAGAGATATGAAAACACATGTCTACACAAAGACTTATACACGAATGTTCATAGTAGCATTGTTCATAGTGGCCAAAACAATTCACATATCCATCCAGTCGTGATACATGCATACAATACAATACTACTCAGCAACAAAGAGCTATGAACTGTTGATACAGGCAACAACATGGATGAATGTTGGGTGAAAGAAAGGGGCAGAATGAAAGTATATACCACATGATTCCTTTTATATACAATTCTAGAAAATGCAAATTATTGTGACAGGAAGCAGATCAGTGATGGTTTGGTGTTGGCAAGGAGCCAGAGGGCGGGACTACAAAGGAGCAAGAGAAAACTTTCAGGGGTGATGGCTTTGTTCGTGATCTTGACTGCGGTGACAGTTTCATGGGGGTATACATACATCAAATCTTACCCATCAGTACACTTAAAATGTATGTAGCTTATTGCGTGTCAATTATCTACAACAGAACTGGTTTTAAAAAAAGGCTAATCAGGGTCTTCTGCACTCCTGTCTCCTCTGATCTCAAGCTTCTCTTGTATCCAGGCTCACTTCCAACAGCGAACACCGACCGCATCTTTTTCAGAAGCCTGCCCTGGGGCTGCCCGAACCCACATTGTTCTACAAAGTGGGTGAAAGTCCCTAGGTGTCCACATCTCCCGCCTCTCCTACTCCTTTGCCCCCAGTCCTCCAAGCAACCTTTAATGCCCAACAAGTACAGGGGTGTAAATACCCAGCTCCCTCACACCTTGGCCCGGATAATTCTGAGGCAGATTGTTAAAACTGGTGAAATGAAATTCCAGATGCTTCTGGTGGTAGTTGATCTAATAATGACCCCAATGAAAGGCTATCTTCTCTTCCTTGTATCACCACTCCACTGTCCATGCACCCAAATAAACTCCATTCACTCTAATCCTTATCCCAGGGCCAGCATCTGGGAAAGCCCAATTCAGACAGGGTCAAAGCTCTGGTGAGGATTTGCCCCTAGAAATTGGAAGGAGATTGATTTGAGGATTTAGTTTTAAGGTACTTCCCCCTCAGGCCCCTTTGAGTTAAAGTACAGTTTCTAAAGCTAACATCTGGCACAAGTTGGTCACAAAGGTGGATGGATAATTAAAAACAAAACATTCAAAACAGGTCATCATGATGTCTCTTACATTACTGAAAGACAATACTGAAAGAAATACTGAAAGACAATACTGAAAGAGATAGAGCAATTACAGAAAGAGGAGCCACTGATTTAAAATATCAAGATATTTGGGAGTGCTTGGCTGACTCAGTCTGTGGAGTTGCATCAAGAGTGCAAGTCTTGGGCGCCTGGGTGGCTCAGTGGGTTAAGCCGCTGCCTTCGGCTCGGGTCATGATCTCAGGGTCCTGGGATCGAGTCCCGCATCAGGCTGTCTGCTCAGCAGGGAGCCTGCTTCCTCTTCTCTCTCTCTGCCTACTTGTAATCTCTCTCTGTCAAATAAATAAATAAAATCTTTAAAAAAAAAAAAAAAGAGTGCAAGTCTTGATTTCAGGGTCATGGGTTTGAGTCCCACATTGGATGTAGAGGTGATGCAGAAATAAAATCTTTCTTAAAAAAAAAAAAGATATTTGTATAAGTTGGGTCTGGAAAAAAATAAGTGGATTTCCAGGTCCTTCTCTCTGTACTGGTATCTACAGCTAACATTTGTTCTTATCAGGCCCCTCATCTCAGCCAGAAATTGTTCTATGGGCCAGGAATATGGCATTGAAGAAGACAAATATCTTTGCTCCCACAGAACAAATGCTCTAACAAACAGACACAGACAACAAACATAATAAATATCCACAAAAAATATCAGAGAGTGATAAATTATTTGCAGAGAATTGAAAGTGCGTGAAATGAAGGTAAAGGCTCCTGGTGTGGCTGCTCTCGATTTGGTAGTGTGGTAGATTTGACGACTGCTCTGCAAATATCCTCTCCCGGAGAAGAGTACTTTCCGGCCCGGTTGATGTTGGCCGCGTGAAGTGATTGGACCATGGGGGAGGGGCCAGTGTGTGAGCTCTGAGCTGGTGCCTTGGAAGCTTCAGAGTTTCTGACTGCTCCCCTGGGAGGCACTCTGAACCCTAGGCTGAGATGTAGAGCAGGGCTGCCCCCATCACCCCACAGGCCTGTGAATCAGAGACTCCTCCTCGTTGTTTTGAGCCACTGAATTTTTAGGTGGTTTGTTAAAAAAGATGATTATAGCAACAGCTGCCTGATCCCCATAGTCAGGGCAGTCTCTCTCAGGAATTTTTTTTTTTTAATATATTTTTTTTTTTCTAGAGAGAGAGAGAAGGCACATACGAATGGCAGAAGGGGCAGAGGGAGAGAGAGACAGAGAATCTCCAGCAGAAGGCGCTGAGTGAGGAGTTGATATTTAGGCTGAGATCTGAATGGAGGGTTCATCACAGCTGCCAGTGCTGTGATGAACCCTCCAGGCAGAGAGAACATTAACATGAGCAGAAGGATGCCAAGGTGGGCATTGGCTTGGCATGTTCAGAGAACAGAAAGGCAGCATGTGAGGCTGGACTGGGCAAGAGGCTGAGTGGGAGAGTGAGTGAGATGAGCGTGGAGGGGAATCAAGGGAAGACCAGTGTACAAAGGGATTTGCAGACAAGAATAAGGAACTGGGGGGGGGGGCGCCTGGGTGGCTCAGTGGGTTAAGCCTCTGCATTCGGCTCAGGTCATGATCTCAGGATCCTGGGATCGAGTCCCGCATCGGGCTCTCTGCTCAGCAAGGAGCCTGCTTCCTCCTCTCTCTCTCTGCCTGCCTCTCTGCCTACTTGTGATCTCCCTCTGTCAAATAAATAAATAAAATCTTTAAAAAAAAAAAAGAATAAGGAACTTGGTTTTCATTGGAAGTACAGAGGGAAGCCTCTGGATGATTTTAGGCAACATAGTGACACCATCACATTGATTTTTAAAAGAGACGTCTGGCTGCTGTGCACAGAACCGGTAAAACTGGGGCCATGGCTGCTTTTCTGCTAAACTAGAATGCAGTCTCAGAATCTCCCTCAACACACAGTTCCCGAACTACTACACAGAGTTAAAATCTATATGCCAACTTACATTCAGGTGGTGATAGACACCTAGATAAAATACATACAAAAAAGAGCTTGGGTTGGGGCGCCTCGGTGGCTCAGTGGGTTAAGGCCTCTGCCTTTGGCTCGGTTCACCATCCCAGGGTCCTGGGATCGAGCCCCACATCAGGGTCTCTGCTTCCCCGTCTCTCTCTGCTTGCCTCTCTGCCTACTTGTGATCTCTGTCTGCCAAAAAAATAAATAAAATCTTTAAAAAAAAAAAACAGCTTGTGTACTACTTCATGCATATGTAACAAACCACCCCAAAACTTAATGACTTGAGAAAACAACAGTCATTCATTGATTCACAGATCTGCAACTTGGACAGGGCTTGGTGGGGACAGCTCGTTCCACTATCCCATGCGGAATTAGCCCGGGAGCCTCACTGGGAGGTTGGAGGCCATGCTCAGAGAGCTGCCAAGTTGGGGCTAACTATTGGCCAGGGCCTTTGGTTGTCTTCCATGTGGCCACATGGACTTTCTCACAGCCCAGTGGCTGGGATCTAAGAGCAAGCATTAGGAAGAGGACAAGCCGCAGTGTATAAGTGCTTATTAAGCATCTGCTTGCATCACATTTGCTAATTTCCCATTGGCCAAAGCTAGTCACGTAGCCAAGCCCAAAGTCAGCATTGAGGGTAGGGTCTGCTCAAGGGCAGGAACACAGGGCGGGAGGAGTGCAATCTGTTGGGGGTCAAGGATGGCACAAAACAAAAGCCACACAAACCGAACTGTAGGTGAACTTTGAAAAGAAACCCATTGATTTTAAGATTTGCTCTCATAGTCAAGGGGAAGAAGGTTTGTGTACTCAAAACAGGTTCATTTTTCAAAATCTCTTAGTTTTAAATAACTGCATAGACTTATTTTCTTTTTAGCACCTATGGCATCCACCTTTTTTTAAATGTATCTCATTCATTCGTGGTTACAAATATATAAAAGTGTAAATACTGTGATATAAAAGGATAGCAGGTCATAACGGGGGTCGTTCATTTTCCTAAGTTAGGAAGCATGAAGGACCAAAACAAAATTCTTAACAGTGTTCCAAGGCCGAATATCAGCCGAAGGTGGGATTTTTCCTTCTTTTCTCTGCAAGCCTCCCATTTCAGTAAATGCAGACTAGATGCCAGCCTCCGCAAGCCTCTGCAAGCTTGTAATGTGATCCTCTGTGGCAATACAAGGGAACGTATTTATCTCCCTTCCCTCCCTCTGCCCTCTCTCTACACGTCTACCTCTGCAGTGGCCACCATTTAGCCCGCATCCGACGCAGCGCATTTTACCCGCCAGAACCACACTGACACATTAGAGGAATAGCAGGTAGTGCATTCCATTTTCGACACCTGGATGACTAGGGGTTCGGCTTTAATCTTGCACGGCATCATGTATTTCTATTGATTCTAAGTACACAAAGAGTGAGAGTCTCTGTAACTGGCCCTACCACTCTTGTGACCGTGAGCTGTTAACAGGAGATAAGCGAAGCAAAGGCTGGCCGACCCACCCCATGTGGTGATTCAAACCCCAATGTAGCTCTTAAATTCTCCCCGAGAGAGAGTCAAGCTAGGACAGTTAAAATTGATCTCCTCTGACTCAGTTGACCATGGGTGAGGATATCTTTCTTCAATATTTTTTTAATATTCCCTGAGGAAAAGAAGTGAGATCACTTGCAGAGAAAACAAGTGAGCTTGGGGTTCCATGGTTCTCGTACCTTGAATTTATTTTGTATTTTTGTAAATTGAAGTATAAGTTACATATCATAAAAGTGCAGATTTTAAATATAGAGCCTGATGAGCCATAACACCTTTGTCACTACCATCCCAATCAACTTATGAGTATTTCCATCATCCTAGAAAGTCCCTGTACATTTCTTTCTCGTCAACCCCCCTCCCAGAGGCAGCCACTTTCTAATCTTTATAGCCATAGCTTAGTTTGGCCCATTGTTGAAAACTTTGTCTAAGTGGAAATATATAGTGATCTGTGTGTCTTTACTCAACACAATGTATGTGAGATTCATCCCTGTTGCTGAGTGTATCCGTGGCTTGTTCCTTTTTATTGTTCAGTATTGTCTAATTGTATGAATATACCACAATTTTCTTAACCATACACCATTCATTTGCAGGGTGGGGATATAAATAAGTAAGTAAGTAAATAAATAAATAAATAATGGGTGTGCCAAATCTGGGAGTCAGAGATATTGGATGAGAACTGATGAATTATGAAAAAAGTGCAAACGTCTTTAAAAAAAAGTCTTCCTATAAAATACAAGATTTTTTTTTTTTTACTTCACAACCCCTGCTTTAATCTACATCTAAAGAAGAGGAAGAAACAATAAAAATCAAAGGCAAGCTCCTACGACTTCAGTCTTCCCTCTTTATTTTGTATTTTGTCCTTTTTGTCTAGCTATTTCTGGAGCCCACAACGAATAATAAATAATGCCCATTGAGTGACCTTCACTTCCCACAAGGGGTGACATAGAGCAACTCTACTTAGGATAAGATCTCTCCTGCAGAATATATTCCAAAGTTTACTGGAATTATGAAAAAGATAGCGTGAGGGAGATTAAGAGGTAGAGAGAGAGGAGCGGGGCTCTTTCTGCCACTGAGGTTTGACAAGCCTTGGTGACTAGAGCCGCTGCTCATGGCGGCAAGAGAAGAGCTTCCCTTCCGGGCTGTTGCTGTCCTAGGACATTGCAAATGTCTTCCTCGGCAGAGCAGATGATGCTAAGGAGCACAGCCCATCCACCTGCCAGGCCTCTGTGTGTCGCTAGTCCTGACCCATCAGCTAAGTAGCCCCAGAATTCATCATACTCCCTGGTTTTGAGAGGCAGTGGGCTTAGGGGCACCTCCGTGCTAGAGAACCTAGAAATTAAAAATGATGGAAATCATTTGCAGTGGTCACCAAATCCTCTCAGGTCACCACTTTCCAGGCATGTGGTGAGGCGGACTTTCTCTGAACCCCTTGAAATCAGAGCATGTGATTTTCCTTGACCAGTGAAATGTTAACCAGAAGTGGCAGGTGTCACTTCCGGTGGAGGATTTAAGAGTCCACACACAATTTGCCATGTTTTGGTTCGACTCTTCTGGTGATCGTGCCTCTGTCAGTCTGGATTTCTCTGCAGCAATCACGAACAGGTCCTCTTTATTGATGCATGGTGGAGATCTAGTGAAAACAGGCCCCAGTGCCTTCCTGACCCCGACAGTTGGTGCCTTCTTAAATTTTGTGCCCTAGGCCCTTCACTTGCCTCACTGGTCCTGAACGAGAATTAAACTCTTCCTGTACTAAGACAATGAGATGGAGGGGGGTGGGTGGCATTGTGACCTAGCTCTCTGCAGCTCACACCCCTGTTCTGGGCTAGAAAGAGGAACAGAGACTCTAGCCCGGGGCCTGGGCTTTCTGTGACCTGGAAGCTCCGGCGCCAGAATCATTTCTGGTTTTGTTCCAAAGTAAGCCATGACATTTGGGAAAACAAAATCATATGAAGTCATCAAATTCAGTGAATTTACAGATATTCTTGTATGTGAGAGGCAAGGCCAGAAGAAAAAAATGAGCAAGTTATCAAAATAATTAAGATCATCCCAGTGTAGGATGACTGGACATCAATAGAAATTAGTAAGCTAACAGGCTGGTCCAGATTCAGATCAAATGCCCACTGTGCTCTTCTCAGGACTCATTAAAAGTAGTAAAATTCCATGTATAAGCCCCACACAGACAGGCTACAGCTGACCTGCTGGGGTCAAATCAGCCTCTTCACAAACATAGTGATGGCTAGAAGCAGCTCTGCCAACAGAAAACAGAAAGCCCGTAACACCCTTTATTATAGTTTGAGATGCCAGCCTACAAGTTTCCATTTGCCTTCCAAATAATCACCTAGTTAAGTACCATGTGGTAAGGAAGCCGGGTTCTTTGGAATCACAAAACTGTGATGAGCTCTCAGACCTTTTCAAAAACATCAAAGTAATTTCCCTGGGCTGCAAACCTTTGGATATACCATATAATTATGATGATTGGCACATCATGTGGCCTTATGTGGGAGATTGCTCAGGTGTTTGGAGAGTGGGCCTAATAAGGCCAAGACAAAGCTTAAGCCCAGGTGGGTCAGTTAGCTTCACACAGAGAAAATCCTTCACAGCCACAAACTACACCCACAATTGCAGTCTCAGGACAAATTCAGTCAAATTAGCCACAAAGGAGCCTGGATAAGCAATGTCTATAGCTCTCCACAACCCATCAATGCTAATGGAAAAATATGTCTGAGCACTCCTCTTCTGCTTACATGATCTCCCCGGCGGCCTGGCTACTCACACGCCGTCTTGAGACATGCTCCTCTCTAAAACATTACTACTTTGCAACAGGATAAATACCCACAAAGGTACTTCCTTTTGGCACAGGTCCTGAGCAAATTTTTTAAATTTATTATGAATGTAATTGAGCCCTTTTGCCTGAACTTCAAACTGAGTAGTCACCGTCCTCCAGGGCCTCCTCTCTTGGACGTTCTAGAACTCACAGGGCTCAGTTAAAACCAGGTCATTACCTTCTTCCCCCACCACCTGGGCATCCCGCATTGCCAGTGTCCAGAATGGTGAATCAAAGCCTGAAGGCTGCGAGTCCGAAACCTCTCTTTCCCTCATTAGCCGCATCCATCTAAAAAACGTTAGAGATTATCCACCCTTCATCTCCATGTCCCTCACCACCATGCCCCTCTGTGGGGCGACCTTAATGGATGCCTCACCTTCTTCCCCTGGGTCACCACAGAAGTTTCCTGGCTCTTCTTTGTGGTGTCATGTCCCTCTAATCTACCTCTCACTCATGCCAGGGTGATCTGAGACAAAAATCTGATTTTGACACTCTTCTGTTTCGAAACGTCCCAAGTACTGCATTGGGTAGAGAATCAATCCTAGAGCTGCGTTCCTGGATTTTCAGATTTCTCTTAAAATACCTGTAGTTCCCTCTTGCATTCACCCACTACTCATCATAAGCTGCTTGTAAGTTCTCTGTACATGCCGTATCTTTTCACTCCTCCATGGCTTTTCTTATGTGGGGTCACTAACTGGAAAGCCCTTCTTTTCAATTCTGCCTGGGGTATATTTACTCATCACCTCCAATGTCACCTCTCTGACTCTGATGCCATTCCTGAACCTTCTTCCTCCTTTTCCCTCCTGGGGAGGGACCTATTCATTATACTGATAAAACGTTCTGACTCTGTGTGTCAGATATCTTTTGCTACAAATCAACCCCCTTCCCTCACAAAATAGTGGTTTAAGACAACAACTATTTTATTCATTATAATGTTACAATTCTGCCTGTGAATTGTTCTCTTTGTGACGTCAGCTGGGACTGTTGTCATCTGGAATATCTAAAATGGCTCACTCGTGGCTGGCAGTTGGGGTTGGCTGTTGGCTGTTGTCTAGGAACGCTGCCCCTTTTTTCTTTCCTTGTTGCCACTTCTTTGGTCTTCTCCCAGCATGGTGACTGGATGCAGAGGGAGAGTGGAATTCAGAGGGGCAGAGCAAAACTTCTGAGTGGAAAAAGGGAAATTCTTCCCATCCTCTTGGAAGTCCCAGAATGCTGCTTCTACCATATTCTATTGGCCAGGGCAGTCACTGGGGAGGAAAAACAAGTACTAACTCTAAAAGAGGAGCAGCACTCTCGGAACTGGGAGCGAAGGAATAGGTGGGACCATGTTTGGAGACTAGCTACCACACTCTGTTAGTTTGAATTCATTCTATTCCTAAAATTCTGAAAGCCTCCCAAGGATAGGCACTATGTTTTAATCATCTCCTTACCCACAATTTTATGCACAGATCCTAGAACATGATACTTAGTAGTTTAATACTTATTTGCTGACTCTAGCAATTCAATTAAATCAGATTAAATCAGCCCACAGTTTTTTTTTTTTTTAAGATTTTGTTTATTTATTTGACAGACAGATTACATGTAGGCAGAGAGGCAGGCAGAGAGAGAGGAGGAAGCAGGCTCCCTGCTGAGCAGAGAGCCCGATGCGGGGCTCGATCCCAGGACCCTGAGATCATGACCTGAGCTGAAGGCAGAGGCTTAACCCACTGAGCCACCCAGGCGCCCCCAGCCCACAGTTTTTGAGCACCTATTCTGTGATATTCCGTTTTGTTGAGTGCTTCAGAGTTACAGAAAGTGTGTTTGCCCTCCAGGAGGTTATACGTCAGGACAACATTGTGCCAAAGGGATACAACACAAAAGGAGATAATTTATAGTTCAAAGCAATTAAAGACAAGCCATCAAGGGGCAGTCCATAATTGATTGCCGTGCTAACTGTATGGGCATCTCTATAGATGGGCAATCTCTATAGATCTTCAGAGGAGGCTGTGTTCACTTCAGACAGAAGAGATTTTAAGTAAAACGTGGGGTTTAATCTGAGGCTGAATGTCAACCTAGGACCCGTGTTGGGAGACAAATATGATTATAGAAGCAATTATATAGAAATGGGACCACACAGGTTATATTACTTAATGGACCCCCCCCACACACACACACATACACACAATGTGGTAATTTTTTTTTCAAAAGAATCCTTGCTATAATCTATTACTCTAATAAGTAAATAAATAACATTGGTCAAAAAGTGAGTTCTATATAATTTTTTAAAATAACTGAGAGAAATGGATAAAACATAAATATCACATGTTTGCAAGTGTTTCCCCTATACTTCTCAGCCTCCTTGAGGCTGGTTTGGGCTAAAGTGCCTATGACTTCAGGTCCAAGGCAATAAAGAGTAAGTGAGAGGTCTCTGCGCTTCCTGTTTCCCTTCTGTACAGCTGGAAGTGAAGAATTCTGAGAAGGTACAACTACAAGGTGAAATGTAGCCTGCATGTAGTGTGGAATGTAGTTAACCATTGTTGAAGAGCCATGAAAGAGGGTTGCCTCACCTGCATCAGATGTGATGTGAGCAAAAAAATAGACATTGTCTTCAGCCATTGAGCTTTTTAGGTTTGGTCTATTACTACAACATAGCTTTCCCTACCCTGACTATGAACACCTGGTGCTTTCTATGAAGGAATTGAATGTCACATAATAAAAATTATTCATCCTCTATTTAGAAAAGATAAGAAGTACAGAAAACTTTCAAAATCCACTTTTGGCTATCTGCAATTGAGGATTGTCCCTTCCTGCCTAGGAGCAAATGCTGAAGAGCTTTCTAAATAGTCAGCTTCTATAATCCCTTGTGTACATTGACTGGACTCACTTTACAGTGCTGTGCAGAGCACTCTGCAATAGCTCTGATCATGAGCAGTAGAAGGTGAGCGAGGAAAGACAAGGATTAACTTGAAATAAACAACTAATCCTCAAACCTTATTAAGTCAATATTTTCCCCTAACTAGACTTTTAACACGGCTAATAACAAGGAGAAAATGACTCTCCCTGCTTCCTCCTTCCTATCTCTCTTTCTCATGGGCTTACTAATTAGATGAGTGGTAACCAAAGGGTCAGTCACCCAAGGAAACAAGGGAGCCAGGAGCTAGAGAAATCTACAATCCGTGTAACTAGAGCCTGGATCTTGGGTGGCAGCTTCACTTGGGCTGTTGCTTTGTTGCCTGAGACTGTTGTAGATGAGGTACACTAGTTCCTCTTTATTTCTAGTCTATTTCTTCCAATTATTCTGTGGACTGAAGCAATGTCTAGCTGCATACTGGATTCTGGGTCCTCATGAATTTCTTAGGGTATGCATTAAACCTGAGCCAAAGAACACCCACTCGCTCTTTGGGGTAAATTCCTCTGAAGTGAGCAGTGCCTGCAGAAGGCCCCTCTTGAGAGTGGTCCTACTTCATCCAAGGAGCTCGATCTATAAAAGGGTAATAGATTTTCTTCTTAATTATCTTCCCTGAAGAGAGCCAAGAAAATAAATATCCCAGTCTCCCTCCTCTCCTGCCCTCCCATCTCCTGCCAGTGCCTCCCATTGGCTGAGCCCAACCAGGAGCCAGAGGGCGAGGGAAACATGGATGCAGTCCATATAAGTCAGCCTCCCAGGGCTCAGAGTAAGATGAAAAAAGACAGAGAATAGTACTGGAGAAGTAAATGGAGAATATGTACCACATTGAATAAAACTGGAATGTGACAACTTTAGAGAAAATTTGTAATTAACTGAACGAATATCAGTCATCAGCTTACAGTCATCAGTCATCAGCTTACACCAATACATACAATGAGTACGTTTAAGTTTGGAGGTCTTTGCTTTGTCCTTCAAGATACCAATTCTCCTCTCCCCAAATCCAAAATCAGAACAGTGAAAAAGTGAAGTCCAGAAGGAGCATTTGCCTCTTCAGAATACAGTGTATGTAGGTGCTGGACATACCTCATTAGTACCAAACCACACCAAACAGAAGCCACCACTAAACTTTCCTATGGCCTTCACATGAAAAAGATACTCTTTGGTTGAACCATCCAGAATGCCTTAGAGTTTCCCTGCTTTGATCACCAGCTGGAAGGAACCTTCTCTGGAAAAGAGAATTCATGACCCAGTCCCAAATACTCCACACCCTCAGTATCTATGGGTCCCAACACCCCTTTCAAGGGTGTGACTCAGGGAGTACTAAAGTACTGATGAAGGGATCCTTTCTCTGGGCTCTAAAAGTTCATATTCCTACCTCCTTCTAGAGTTAATTTTACCCAGATCATGCATCTCGGCCTCTCAGATCCCCTCAAATCTCTGCTGACTACTTCTCCTGCCTGGAAGCTTTCAACAGTCCCGTGGTTCTCAGCTGCTTCTGGTTCTCTACAGGCCTTTACTGCTCACACCTATTTCTCTATCTTTCCTTAGCATGCACTGGGCCAGCCTCAGCCCCATAGGGGCTACAGTTTCTATGGATGAGGCTCCTCCTGTGGCCAACTGTCTAAATGAATCCCTTCCTCCAACGGTTTGCATAAGTTCTCTGATTTCCCAGAGTACCTTCTGCCTCCTTCTCCTCGGGGATGTTATCATTCCAGTCCATATCCCAGTCAGGAATTCTATGCCTTTAGATCCCATATATTTTTCTGGAATCATAACTCTGGTGAGCAGCCCAAAAAGTGCTTAATGTACCAAAACAACTCATGTAGGGTACATTATGTTTCTAGTGAGGTGGGGAAGACAATGAGGAACATTCAAGGATAGTTAAAGAAAAAGAAACTAAAATCTCTAGCCAATGTGAGATAATACATGTCAAAGATTTTATTTAAGTCATTAATTAATGAGAAAACCAGTAAGATGTTACAAATGATTCAAAGGACAATTCCAAGAGCCATAGCTATCTAAGCAGGCAATGAGGAATATTGAGATAAATGCAGAAATTGATGCAAAATGAGTCTGAAATAAGTTGCATTCCACCCAACACAACTCACTTGCATGTGGACAAGAATCATTTGCATTATTACTAGTTTTCTGCAATTTACAGAGTAACAAAATAGCTCAAAATCAATGAAAGGTGGAGATAACCATGAATAGTGCTCTATAAAGGACACCCAATAAATGTGGTTTGTTTTTTTATTTGTTGGTTTGGTTTTGTTTGCCAATTTTAAGATATTTCACAATTTTTCCAATTTTAAGGTCTTTCACAATTTTTCCTGATAGGAGAAAGGCCTCTCTTCCTTTCCCATACCAATCTATATCTAGTGCTAACTATTAGAAGCACTGCATGTGAGGTGGGAACAGATGTTTCTGTTTGTGAAGACCAATACATGGGTCCTCCTTAACTCCAAACCTCAGTAAATGCTGTAGACTCAGTGTGTGGTTCCACCCCCCAAATTCACATGTTGAAATCCTACCCCCCAGTGTGATGGTACTAGGAGGTAGGGCTTTTGGGAAGTGATGACATCATGAGAGTGGAGCTCTCATGAATGGGATTAATGCTCCTTATAAAAGAGACTGGAGAGTTCCCTCTACCATGTGGGAATACAGCAAGAAGATGGCCATATGTTTTGCAGAAGAGGGTTCTCACCTGAACCCAGTCATGCTGGCATCCTGATCTTAGACTATCAGTCTTCAGAACAGTAAGAAATAAATTTCTGTTGTTTATAAGCCACCCACTTTATGTACTTTGTTATAGCACCCAGACAGACTAAGACAACAAAGGGTAGATGTCTCCTCCCTTTTAGATAATTGTTACTCAGAGGGTGGTCAGGCATCACCTGAGAGCTGACTTAGAAATTCAGATTTTTAGCCTCTGTCTAAATCAGAATCTGTATTTTAAATGATTCCAGACCTGGATTCAGGGTGAGGAGAAAAAGATCCTAGACCTAAAGAAATCAAAAGACATCTCATATTTATTTATCAGAAGAATTAATACTATGAAGATTGCAACATACTCCCAAATTATATACAGATCCAATGAAATATCTATCAATATTCCAGCTAGCTTTTTTTGGG
The DNA here is from genome assembly GCF_022355385.1 of Mustela nigripes. Lineage (NCBI taxonomy): Eukaryota > Metazoa > Chordata > Mammalia > Carnivora > Mustelidae > Mustela > Mustela nigripes. The sequence continues at coordinate 97,824,117 of NC_081575.1, forward strand.
AAAGAAATTTGCAAACTCCAGAACAGCCAAAACAATCTTGAAAAAGAAAAATAAAGTTGGACAACCCATACTTCCCAATCTCAAAACTTACTACAAAGCTGCAGTAATCAAGACAGTATTATATCAGCATAAGTTCAAATATATTGATCTACAGAATAGAACCTGGAGTCCAGAAATAAACCCATATATCTATGGTCAACTGATTTTTAACAACTGTACAAGACCATCCGATGGGGAAAGAATAGTCTTCTCAAAAAATGGTGCTAGGATAATTAGAAATCCACATGCAAAAGAATGAAGTTAGATTCCTACATTATATCATATCCAAAAATTAATTCAAAATAGATCAGAGACCTAAATGGTCCTAAATGTAAGAGCTAAAACTACAAAACTCTTAGAAGAAAACCTAGGTATAAATTTTTGTGACCATGAATTAAGCAATGGTTTCTTGGATATGACACCAAAAGGACAAGTGACTAAAGAAAAAACAGATAAATTTCATTTCATCATAATTAAGAACTCTTATGCTGCAAAGGACACCATTAAGAAAGTGAAGACAACTCACAGAGAAGGAGAAAATACTTTCAAATAATATATCTGATAAGGGACTTGTATCAAGAATATACAAATTCTTACAATGCTACAATTAAAAGAAAAACAATGCTATTTAAAAATAAGCAATGGATTTGCATAGACATAACTCCTAAGAGTATATACAAATCTTCCTGGGAAGATAGCAGAATAGGAGGATCCTAAACTCACTTTGTCCCACAGTTACACCTAGAAAACACCCATAGCAAGGAAATAAACAAGAAAACAACCTGAAGACAAACAGAACATACTCTCTTTCCAATAAAGAAATAATAATAATAATAATAATAATGAAAAGTAAAAATGCTGAAGAAGCCCACCTTTGAATTTGGAAAGCTCATGGTGCTTCATGGTGAGGGTAGTAGTTCTGGAAAAGCTACTGGGGGTGAGACTAGTGCTAAAGTTGAATGAGCTGATAAATATGAGCCACCAGTCCAAGAATCTGTTTAAAATTGTGACATTTAATCATGACAAATACAAAAATCTTATTTGTGATGTTTAAAAAATTAAAATAAGATAACATAGCCAAAAGTGGTGATAAAGAGCAATAGATCATTCAAACAGAAAATCAACAAGGGAACTGTGGCTTTGAATGACACATTGGGCCAGATGAATCTAAGAGATACATTCAGAACATTTCACCTTAAAAACAGCAGGATACACATTCTTTTTAAGTGCACATGGAACATTCTCCAGAGTAGATCATATATTAGGTCACAAAACATATCTCAATAAGTTAAAAAAGACTGAGGTAATTCCATGCATCTGTTCCAACCACAATTCTATGAAACTAGAAGTCAACCACAAGAAAAAAATCTGGAAAGAATACAAATACATGGAGGTTAAATAGCATGCTACTAAAGAACGAATGGGTCAATCAAGAAATTAAAGAGGAAATTTAAAAAACCACATGGAGACAAATGAAAATGAAAACACAATGGTCCAAAGTCTTTGGGATGTGGAAAAGGCTGTTCTAAAAGGGAAGTTTCTGGCAATACAGGCCTATATCAAGAAGTAAGAAAAATCTCAGATAAACAACTTAATCTTACACCTAAAAAAGCCAGACAAAGAAGAACAAACAAAACCCCAAAAGAGTAGAAGAAAGGAAATAATAAAGATTAGAGCAAAATAAACAAAATAGAAACCAAAAAACCAATAGAACAGATCAATGAAACCAGGAACTGGTTCTTTGAAAAGATAAACCAAATTGATAAAACTTCAGTCAAACTCATAAAAAAAGAGAGAGAGGACTAAAATAAACAACATCAGATGAAAGATGAGAAATAACGGCTGACACCACAGCACCACAGAAATAAATACAAAGGATTATAAGAGACTATTATAAAAACGTATATGGCAACAGAGTGGACAACCTGGAAGAAAAGGATAAATTCCTAGAAACTTATAATCTCCCAAAACTGAAATGGGAAGAAATAGAAAATTTGAACAGACCAATTACCAGCAATGAAACTAAATTAGTAATCAGAAAGTTCCCAAGAAATAAAAGCCTAGGACCAGGTGACATCACAGGTGAATTCTACCAAACTTTTAAAGAACAGTTAATAGCTATTCTTCTCAAACTATTCTAAAAAATAAAGAGGAAAGAAAGCTTCCAAATTCATTCTATGAGGCCAGCATTACTCTGTTACCAAAATCAGATGAAGACACCACAAAACAATAGAAGTGCAGACCAATATTTCTGATCAACATAGATTCAAAAATCCTCAACAAAATACTAGCAAACTGAATGCAACAATACATTTTAAAAAATCATTCATGGGACACCTGCCTTCATTGGCTCTGTTGGTAAGCATCCAGCTCTCGGTTTTGGCTCGGGTCATGAGTTCAAGAAGTAAGAAAAATCTCATGGGATCAAGTCTTGCGTCATGCGTTGGGTACCCTGTTCAGCACGGAGTCTGCTCAAGATTCTCTCTCATTCTCCTCTGCCCCACCCCTCTCAAATTAATAAATAAATCTTTAAAAAAATCATTTATCCTATCAAGTGGGACTTATTCCTGGGATGCAAGGGCTGGTTCAATATTCACAAATTAAACAATGTGATACATCACATCAACATGAGAAAGGATAAAAACAATATGATCATTTCAATAGATGGAGAAAAAACATTAAATAAAGTACACAAGCCATTCATGATAGTAGCCCTCAACAAAGTAAGTTCAGAGGGAATATATCTCAACATCATAAAGGCCACATATGAAAAGCCCACATAGCTAGCATCATATTCAGTGGTGAAAAGCTGAGAGCTTTTCCTCTAAGATCAGGAACAAGACAAGGAACAAAACTTTTATTCAACATAGTACTGGAACCTCACCAAAAAACTACTAGAACTGATAAATGAATTTAGTAAGCTCACAGGTTACAAAAATCAATATATAGAAATCTATTGCATTCCTATACACTAATAATGAAATACCAGAAGGAGAAATTAAGAAAATAATCCCATTTGCAACTGCACCAAAAATGAGAAAATACCTAGAAACAAATGTAACCAAGGAGAAGAAAGATGTATACTCTGAAATCTATGAAACACTGATGAAAGAAATCAGAGACTAGGGGCACCTGGGTGGCTCAGTTAGGTAAGAATCCAGCCCCTGATTTCAGCTCAGATCTTGATCTCAGGGTCCTGAGTTCAAGCCCTCCATGGGGCCCCACTCTGGGTGTGGAGCTTACATTAAAAAAAGAAAGAAAGAAATCAGAGACAACACAAACAAATGGAATGGTATTCCATGCTAATAGATTGGAAGGACAAATATTGTTAAAATGTCCATACTACCCAAAGCAATCTACATATTTAATGCTGTCCCTATCAAGATACCAAGAGGATTTTTCACAAAACTAGAACAAACAATCCTAAAGTTTGTATGGAACCAAAAAAGACCCCAAATAGCCAAAGCAATCCTGAAATAGAAGAACAAAACTGGAGGTATTGCAATCCCTGATTTCAAGATATACTAGAAAGCTACAGTAACCAAAACAGTATGGTACTGGCACAAAAACAGACATCTAGATCAATGTAACAGAATAACGAGCCCAGAAATAAATCCAGTACTACATGGGCAATTAATCTTCAACAAAGGAAACAAGAATACGCAATGGGAAAAAGATGGTCTCTTCAACAAATGATGCTGGGAAAATTAGTCAGCTACATGCAAAAGAATGAAACTGGACCACTTTTTTGCATCTTGCACCAAAATAAACTCAAAATGGATTAAATACCTAAATGTGAGACCTGAAACCACAAAAATCCCAGAGAGGAACACAGGCAGTAATTTCTCTGACATCAGACATAGCAACATTTTTCTTGATATGTCTCTTGAGGCAAGGGAAACCAGAAAAAACAAACTATAGGGACTACATCAAAATAAAAAGCAAAGTAAAGGAAACAATCAGCAAAACTAAAAGACAACCTACTAAATGGAAGAATATATTTGCAAATGACATATTTGATAAAGAGTTAGTACCACAAATATATAAAGAACGTATACTACTCAACACCAAAAAACCCCACATGATCCAATTAAGAAGTGGGCAGAAGACATGGTCAGACTTTTTTCCAAAGAAGACTTATAGATAGCCAACAGACACTTGAAAAGATGGTCAACATCAGTGATCATCAGGTAAATACAAATCAAAACCATGATGAGATACCACCTCAAACCTGTCAGAATGGCTAAAATCAAGAATACAATAAAAAACTGTTATTAGTCAGGATGTGGAGAAAGGGAAAAACTCTTGCATTGTTGATGGGAATGCAAACCGGTGCAACCACTCTGGAAAACATTATGGAGAGTCCTCAAAAAGTTAAAATAGAACTACCCTATGGCCCAGCAATTGCACTACTAAGTATTTATTCAAAAAATATAAACATACTAACTCAAAGAAATGCATGCACCTCAATGTTACATTATTATTAGAGCAACATTATCTACAAGAGCCAAATTATAGAAACATCAATAATGAATAGATAAAGAAGATGTGATTATATATATATATATATATGTATATATATAATATATATACACACAAAATATTACCCAGCCATTAAAAAGAATGAAATCCTGCCATTTGCAACAACATGGATGGATCTAGAGGGTATAATACTAAGCAAAATAGGTCAGGGAAAGACAAATACCATATGATTTTACTCATATGTGGAATTTAGGAAACAAAACAAATGAACAAAGGAAAATAAAGAGAGAGCGAGAGAGAGACAAACCAAAAATCAGACTCTGAACTGTAGAGAACAAACAGATGGTTACCAGAGGGAAGGTAGTTTGGGGGGATGGGTGGAACAGGTGAAGGGGATTAAGAGTACACTTAACCATGATGAGCACTGAGCAATGTATAGAATTGTTGAATCACAATATTGTACATGTGAAACTAATATATCAGTGTATGGTAGCTATGCTGGAACTAAGATTTAAAAAAAGAAAAGAGAAAAAGAAGTCACACAAATGGCCAATAAGTACATACAAAGATGCTCAACATGGTTAAAATGCTAAGCAAAATGACAATGTGATACTACTGTACATCCACTAAGATGACTAAAACTAAAAAAAGACACAATAACAGTGTTGGAACCTTCACACATCATTGGTGGAAATGTAAAATGGTATAGCCACTTTGGAAAATATTTGGCTATTCTTCAAAATATTAAACATAAAGTTGTCCTATGACCTAGCAATTCTACTCCTAGGTATAGTCCTAAGAGAATAAAAATATTTCTATACAAATCCCTGCAAATATTCATAGCAACATTATTCATATCCACAAAATGGAAACAACACAAATGTCCATCAATTGACAAAAGGATAAATCAAGTGGGGCATATCCATATTACGGAATAGTATTCCACAATATGGCCTCATCATGGTATCTCATCATGGCCTCAAAAAGGAAGACTAGGAACATTATGCTGAGTATAGAAATCAGATGCAAAAGGTCATATACTGCATGATTTCATTTATTTGAAATGTCCAGAATAGGTAAATCTATAGAGACAGAAAATAGATTTGTGGTAGCCAGGTCTGGGGAGTGACTGCTTATGGGTAGCCAATTTCATTTTGGAGTGATGAGAATGTGAAATCTGATCGTAGTGATGGTTGCACAACCCTATGAATATACTAAAAACTGTGCAAATATTCACTTTCAAAAGGTGAATTTTATAGTATATGAATTAAATCTTAATAGAGTTATTTTATTCTTTTCTAGTGTTGGAGGGTGGAGGGACAGAGCAAGAGGAAGAGAGAATCCTAAACAGGCTGGACCAGCAGTCCAGAGTCTGACCTCACAACCCTGAGATCACAAGTTGAGCTGAAATCAAGAGTTGGGTGCTTAACTAACTGAGCCACCCAGGAACCCATAGATTTTTTATTTTTTTTTTAAGATTTTATCTCTTTATTTGACATATAGAGAAAGACAGTTAGAGAGGGAACACAAGCAGGTGAAGTGGGAGAGAGAGAAGCAGACTGCCCACTTAGCAGGGAGCCGAAAACGGGGCTTGATCCCAGGACTCTGGGATCACGACCTGAGCCAAAGGTAGACGCTTAACTTAACGACTAAGCCACCCAGACTCCCCTAGAATTGTTATTTTTAAAAATGGCCTCAAAATACCCTGCACTAGGGCACCTGAGAGGCCCAGTTGGTTAAGTGGGAGATTCTTGGTTTCTGCTCAGGTTCTGATGGGAGGGTGGTGAGATCAAGCCCCAGGTCCGGCTGGGCACTGAACACAGGTTCTGCTTAAAACTCTCTCCCTGGCCCTCACCACCAACCCACTTATCCACCCCTTGCTCTCTCTCTCTCTAAAGTAAATCAATATTTTTTTAAAAGATTTTATTTATTTATTTGACAGTGATCACCAGTAGGAAGAGAGGCAGCCAGAGAGAGAGGAGGAGAAGCAGGCTCCCTGCTGAGCAGAGAGTTCCACCTGGGACTCGATTCAGGATCCTGAGATCATGATCTGAGCCGAAGGCAGAGGCCTAACCCACTGAGCCACCCAGGTGCCCCTAAAATAAATCAATCTTAAAAAAAAAAAAAAAAAAAGACACTCAGAATTGTCCTTGGCCCTCTGCCTCACTCCGACTCAGAGAGTAACTGAATGTGGCGCCCCGCCCCTCGCCCGCCCCTCCCTGAGTGACCACGCCCCACTCGCCTAACGGATCCAACCTCCCAACGCCAGAGTAACGGACCTCATTCCAGCGCCATCCCGGAGAACACCGCAAGGTTTACTTCTTCACCTAGCTTGAAAGCACACCGCGAACCTGTCGCCACCGCCTTTAACCCCACAGCTTTCATTTTGCACCGCGGTCACCTTCGCCCTGGTGCCCGGGCCGCCAGCCATGGCCACCCCGCTGCTCTCCCAAGTGCGCCAGAACTACCACCCCGACTGCGAGGCCGCCGTCAACAGCCAGATCAGCCTGGAGCTCTACGCCTCCTACGTGTACCTGTCCATGGCCTTCTACTTCGACCGCGACGACGTGGCCTTGAAGCACTTCGCCCGCTTCTTCATGCGCCGCTCCCGCAAGGAGACCCAGCACGCCGAGAAGCTGATGGAGCTGCAGAACCAGCGCGGGGGCCGCCTCCGCCTCCGCGACATCAAGAAGCCGGACCGCGACGACTGGGAGGGCGGCCTGAAGGCCATGGAGAGCGCCCTGCACCTGGAGAAGAGCGTGAACCAGAGCCTGCTCGACCTGCACCAGCTGGCCACCGACAAGAACGACGCCCAGCTGTGCGACTTCCTGGAGAGCCACTACCTGCACCAGCAAGTCGAGGCCGTCAAAGAGCTGGGGGGCTATGTCACCAGCCTGCGCAAGATGGGGGCCCCCGAAGCCGGCCTGGCAGAGTACCTGTTTGACAAGCTCACCCTGGGCGACAGCGACAAAAAGTACTGAGTTGGGACTGTTTTCCCCATAGCCCCAGGCCGCATGGTGACTTCGCCTGGTCACCATGCTGAGCATGCATATTGCAGTATTGCCTTTGCAAAAAATTCCAGTTTTTTTCTTCCTGTTCTGCCATAAATAAATAAAGTTGTTTGGTTTCAATAAAGTTATTTGGCTCTTAAATAAATAAAGGTCTCTGATTCGTGTGTGCAAATGTGTGCCCTTTAAAATTTGTAAGCAGGTGTCCAGGAGTCTCTCCACCCACCCAACCCTATCCACATATAGCTCAGGATCTTGGGAGATGGAGGGGGAAGGTATTCCATGGGACCTTGGAAAAAACAAATCAATCTTTCCCTGATAAACAATGTGAGGGTGGGGTGGGGTGAGATGAGGTGGGTGGTCTGGGGCCTTGGTGTCTGTGGGTGCATGTATATGATAAAAGCATTAAAAAAAAAAAAAGCCCACGGTCTAGAATTCATCATAGTAGTTGCCCCTGGGGAAGAAGGGCAGGAAGTGGGATTGCACAGGGATGCACCCTGGGCTACAGTGATAATGGGAAGGGAGCCCTATGGTTAATTTCCCCCAGGGACACGGGTGTGACAAAGTAAAGTAACAATGGCATTTTGCAAATCTCAGTCCTTTTATTTACATTATTGTATTTTACTTTTGTAAGAGCCTCAGGAAGTAAGAAAGGCAGGCTTTATGACCGTGTCTTAACAAGTGAGGAAAAGGGAGGCCATGCAAATAAGAAGTTATGGAATGCAGGCACGAACATAGATCTTCTGGTGCCATGTTCCATTTTGTTGTTGTTGTTGTTGCCTCACAGGTATATCAATGGGTTAAGCAAGTCTGTGTGGGTAGACAGGAAACCCAGCCAGATAACCAGAGCCGGAAGGGAGGGAAATCCCCCCAACACTTGTAAAGACAGCCCTGATCACTGCAGTCTCTGCCCTAATTACAGGTGTGCCTTCCAGCCTAGGGTGGGGATGGCTTCTAAACCTCAGCCAGACCCTGCTCCTAGGAAAGGAGTCTTCAGAGCTAGCCACAGAACATATGAGAGGTAGAGTACCTCACAGGAAGGCAGGCAGCACCTGTACACCTGAATCCCCGCTGTTCAGGCTCCCTCCCCCGCACAGGCGGCCACACTGTTACCTGAGTTGGCACTGAAGACCTGGGAAGACCTCAGGCCTGGAAATCCCCCCCCCCCCCCCCCGAGTGCACTTTCCACCCACACGGCTTTGCTCTCAGTGGTTTCTCTTCAGGCCCAATGGGAGACTGCAAAACACACATGTTGTGCCTGCAAATCCAGCTCAGCTGGACAGACACCCAGTACCCCAGCCACACACAGAGTCCTGGAACCTAGGCACTGGACCGTTGCCTGTTGTGGTTTCTGCCCTGGGCTCGGAGGCTGACCCGAGTCTGGTTCAGTCTTGGCTGCTGGGCCTCCTCTTTATCCGATCTTTCCCTTTCCTGTGACTCAGAGGGTCTCCCCAGGATAATGCCGTGGAGTCTGCTTAGATCTACGTCCTCTTATTTTACCAGGGAAAGAAGGATTTCCTCACCCACGAGACTCAAGGAGCACTGTGATTACGCTCAAGCGCCTCTTACAAGCTGCTGCTTGTAGTGTCACATTTCACAGCTTTTCTGTAAGAATCCCCGGCAAGGGAGTCTAGACACAGTGGCAGCTCTCCTTCATGTTCCGCAAGACAAAAGGAATGTTCAAAATCCCCTCCTGAGGTTCAGTTTTGGGGTCCACCAACAGACTCTTGAATTTGTGGGGCAGGGGCGGAATGAAGTGAGAATTCAGACTAATGAAGTTGGCCCGGTCCCTCCCTCCAGATGTCTTAACTTCGTCATTCCCTCCCTCCTCTGCCTTGTACCCACCCCTCAAAAGGGGGGGGGGAGCTAACTTTTGTGGCTGTGCCACCTCCCTGCATACTCACAGCCATCCCAACCCCTCGATAACCTGCCCGTCAGGACATCTGAGTGAGTTGCAACTTGGTCATCCAGTCCTGGGGAAAATACCACCCCCCTCCAGATGCACAGCTGGGTACTTGTCAGTCAGTGGCCATGCTCCAATGCTTCGAGGAACCAGGTCTGAAATAGTCACTGTTGCTATGGGTACCGGGGTCTCAGGCAATGATAATATCAGAACAGACTGAGGGGAAAATGATAAAATTGATAACTTCATCACAGGCTCGAACAGAGATTCAAATTAACTGTGTTGAATAATTTACCTCTGGGGACAAAAATCCTCACTGTATCACAAAAGGAAATTTCTTAATATATGGTTGTCACTGACAACTTGCGCTTCATTTTCCAGGAAAAGGAAACGTATTTTTTCCCATCAGAAAGGTGTGACAAGAAGTACAAAGCACTCATTAATTTCTTCTGGATCGTCTCTACTCTTGAAACTTGTTCTACATTTCTGATTTTTAAATTCTCCTTCAATTTTTTCCATTTGTCAGCAATTTCGGTTTCTTTTTGCAAGCCCAAGAGACATATTTAATCAAACATTCAGTAGTGAAAGGCATTATCATTAATCTTGGAAGTGATACTATGCTTCAGAGTTTAAAATAATGAACATTTTTATTACAAATCATTTTCATGCAGTCCTGAGTTCCAATTCAGAGGGATATTGATGGAGAATTTGCATCAGGAAGGCTGAAGTGAAGGGTGAAATGAGGGGAATTAGCAAAGTGTTAGAAGACCTAAAAGATAAAGAAAAGAAAATTATGCTTTGATTGATTAGTCAAGGAGGACATAAAAATGGACTAAGTCACAGTGAGAAAGCAAAGTAATAAAGGCTAATATATGTTTAAGAATCTTAGCTGGGATGCCTGGGTGGCTCAGTGGGTTAAGCGGCTGCCTTCTGCTCAGGTCATAACCCCAGGATCTTGGGATCGAGCCCCACATTGGGCTCCTTGCTCAGCAGGGGAGCCTGCTTCCCCCTATGCCTGCTGCTCCCCCTGCTTGTGCACTCTCTGTCTCTGTCTGTTTCCCTGACAAATAAAGAAATACAATCATAAAAAAAAATCTTATCTAAGTTTGGATTGCATTCGGTTATGAGTGACAAAGCTTGGACAAGCAGTAGCTTTAAAAAGATAGGGTTTCTCTCCTGTATGTAAACAAGCGTGGAGGAGAACACAGTTCGGGATGCTGCAGAGGCTCCTTCCATCTTATTTCACTGATTTCAAGAGGTAACTTTTTTCACATTATAATAACTTTGAAATTGGGATGAATCTTAACAATCATTATTGGCCATAGCTGTCACATCGACACTTGACACAGTGGCATCATAGGCTAGGAACAAAATCTTAGAGGCATTAGGAGGAGTACTCTTAATAAATACTGCATCATTGTTGGGGCATCTGGGTGGCTGGTCAGTTGCACATCCAGCTCTTGGTCTTGCTCAGGTCATCGTCTCGCCGTCATGAGATCACGCCCCTCGTCCGGTTCCATGCTTGGTTGGGAGTCTACTTGTCCCTAACTACCTCCCAACTCATGCTTATTCACGCTCTCTCTCTCAAATAAACAAATAAAATCTTTTTTAAAAAAAGGAAGAAATGCTGTAAGAGACATCAATGATTCTGAGCACTAAAGTGATTTAGAAGAGTTCAAATTATTGATAAATTAATGACATATAATATTGTGTAAGTTTAAGGGATACAACGTGACGACTCGATACACATATATATTGTAAAATGATCACCACGATAAGATTAGTTAACGTCTCCTTCACATCTTTGTGACTGTGGGGAGAGGTGAGATCATTTAAGATGTACTCTTTCAGCAACTTTCCAGTATACAATACAGTACTGTTAACTATAGTTGCCCTGCTGTATACCAGATCCCCATGACTTACTCATCTTAGAACTGGAAGTTGTGCCCTTTGACCAACATCTCATTTCCCCCACCCCCAATCCCTCACAACCACCATCCTGTTTCAGTACATTCAGCTTTTCGGGTTCCACATATGAGTGAGATCATACAGTATTTGTCTTTTCTGTCTGACTTATCTCACTTAGCATAATACCCTCAAAGTCCTTCCGTGTTGCTGCAAATGGCAGGATTTCCTTCTTTTTTTCCCACTGTATATATCTTTTTCTTTATGTATGCATCTGTCAGTGGCCACTTGGGTTGTTTCCTTGTCTTGGATGCTGTGAATAATGCTGCAGTGAACAGGCAGGTATTTTAGAAGAGTTGCAATTTGAATCTGAAGAGGTTTTGGCAGTACCTTACATAATTTATCACAGAGTTTCCTTTCCATGTGTATGCACAACAGTGATCTAATAACCTCCCCCACAAAATAAATCTGTGTTAAGGAGCACCTGGGTGGCTCAGGAGGTTAAGTGCCTGCCTTCAGCTCAGGTCATGATCGCGGGGGCCTGAGATCGAGTCTCACATCCGGCTCCCTGCTCGGCGGGAACCTGTTTCTCCCTCTCCCTCCGCCCCCTCCCCCTGCTCATGTTCTCTCTCTCACTCACTCTCTCTCAAATAAATAAATAAAATCTTTAAAAAATTTTTTTTAAAAATCTATGTCTTGATAAATGTAAAAGAGATCTTTTAATAGGTATAAATTAGAAAATCTAGTGGATGAGAAAAAATATTGTCTTAATTTGATAGCATTTTCTTTTTTCTTTGTGGTACACAAAATAATGGTGTGCCTTAAATTGATACATTTTATTTGATAAAATATATTCTTTTATTGTTCTATAGTATAAGGCTTCCAGTCTTGTTTATCTCACATTCCAATACTGGAGTGCCAGCCATTACATCAGCACACAGTAAGAAACCATAGTTGGATCTGTTCGTGGCTGCAAAGGGAGGGTGGCTTTCAGAGAAAGAAATTTCAAGAAAAAAAAAATTTCCAGCTTGTCTAAGATGTTAAGAAGAGAAGTGGAGACCTGCAGGTGGCAGGAAGATGGAGAATCCAATCATAATCACAATCATAACCATTATGGTCCAATTCATAAAGGTGTTAAGGTGGGTAGAAAGACATGCTCTGTCCGGGAGGATTTCACGTATTTAAAAAAATTGAACAAAGCAACTTTAATACCAAACAATAAAAAATGTTTGCTTTTCCCCCCAACTCATTCTTCAAATTATGTGGATGTGGATGGAAAACCAAGAATAAAGAAATGAAGGAAAGAATATCCTATTGACTAAAAACCCATGATCTCGATCATTCTCTGGGTGATGGTTAACTTGCCATGATCTCGATCATTCTCTGGGTGATGGTTAACTTGAAGCTGAACTTTGTAAGATGAGGAAGAGCTGGCCTGACAGAGGTGAAGGAGAAAACAACATAAGACAGACTTCCAAATTCGAGCCAGCCGGAACTGAAGACAAAGGCCAGAGAGAGTCTGTCTGATGTGAAGGGAAGAAGTACAACTCAAGATGAGCTCACAAAAGATGAATTATTGAGGACAGCTCACGGGCAAGCGTGAAGTTTTTTTGTGTAACTAGAAGGTCATTTGAAGAAACCACAGATTTGGATCTGGGCTTCAGGAGTGGGTTGGTAAATCCCTTCTTGGAGAAATCCTGGGAGGAGGCGGGTGCCCGGTGACAGACACTTGGTAAGAATATTAAAATGTGAAACCTAGTGATCCTGAATTTGAAGAGGCAGGGAGAGTATTATCTCAGATCAGGCGAGTGGCATCGGAAAGTTCTGTATAAGGTCTTGCTGTCCTTTTGCCTCTTATACCAGAGTTGGCTATTGTTTCAATATGCTGCTTCGGAAGGGTACAAGGCACATGTCAGAATGTCAGAAGCGCTAGGAGTACATCAAAGCCTTTGGCGGAGCCGCATGAGTGTTTTAGAGCAACATCAAAGAAATGCAGCGTTTGCACCCTTCCTCCTGGAGAAAGAACATGGCACACAGCTCTGGCATGTCTGGCCTCTCTTCAAAAGCCATTCACCATTCTTGTCAGACATGGGGAAGAAGGAAGTTTATCAGCAGCCCGTGCAGTTCACAAGATGCCCGTGCACCTTAGCCACCAGTCACTGCTGGGGAGCGCGTGCGTGTCAAGACAGGATCCAGAAACAAGGGCGAGCTTACACAGCATGGCATTTATCCATTTGACGGTTCCGCTCACAAAACATGACCACCACCGCTAGACTTCCACATCACTATAGACAGATGTGAAGAGGGGCTCCCCGGAAATTCCCCAGCCTCCACAAATGATGCCTCCCCATCACTGTCTGCCTCGCGCTCATGAGGTCTAATCTCAAATGGCCTCTATGGCTGCTTATGTTCCTCACCACAAGAACCACATCGTCCACCCTTGTTTCCCAGAACACTCCTCAGACTTCACACACTAATCCTCAAAAGGGCACTTCCCCTTTCTGTCCCCTTCTCTCAACTTCCCTCAACTCTTGAAATCCTTTCCTTGGGTTGTTTGGAAATCCTGGGCCATTACCAGCACGATCTCCTACTACATTCCCAATCTCTTTTCTGAACATTGTCTTCACCTTCTCCCTCTGTGGACAATCAGCAATATCACTAAGGACACTACTTCTGGGACAGCCCCCTTGAGTCATGGTCATTCCCTCCCCCCAACACACACACACAGTGCCTGAAAGTAAGGCAAGTGTCCTCCTTCTAGGCCATTCTCCCTCTTGTCCCTTTGCCCTTAAATGGGCCAGCTTAAAATTGGATGCCATCACACCATGCCCCCACATTATCCCTTCTTGTTGTAGTTATCTAGGGACCCCCACCTGATGTTTCTTGACTATCTTGCTCCTGGCTGATGGCAACCTTCTCCAGTATGAGCCCTGTACTATTTCCTGCTGATTTCAATATCCACATAGATGATCCTTCCACAACCTGGCCTCTTATTTTCTTGCTTCTTCTCCCACGATCTTATCCTCCAATCCAGTTAACGACTCATTGCTATAGTCACATCATAGACCTTGTCACCTGCAATAACTGTCCTCTTTCCATTATCTCTAATTCATGTATCATGCATCATATATCATGACCACCTCCTCTTTTTCTAGTTCATTCTCCCCAGTGTCCTGATGCCCCAAATCTTTAAACCCCTCAGGGAAATTCTATCAAATGGTCCAATAACATTTTCACTGCATCTCAACTCCTTGACCTCCTTTATTTTCTGAGGTTAAAGCCCATGGTAAATGATGATAATGATTCTCTTGTACATATTTCCACTTCACCTGATCCTCTGGCTTTGTTGTACTTGCTTGGCAAAAATCTCTGACCTGGTTAAATTCCTTTCTTTCCTAGACCACACCTGCACCCATGTAACTGAATGTGGCTAGAGAAAAATTCAACCATCTTGACTGAATGTGCTTAAATTTAATAAGTATGGCTCTTAAGTGGTCCTTGGTACCACCAGCCACCAAACTGTATTTCCCTATTCTACTATCTCTCTTGTACTCCCTGCCCATTATCTATAATTCTCTTCTATATCCATTAACCCTGGCTACATAACAAGCCATCCCAATAAATAATGTCTTAAAGCAGTGATTATTGTGTTTGCTCATGAGTTTGTGGGTCAACAATTGGTTTGGAGTCAGTTGGGTAGTTCCTCTGCTGGATTTGCAGGGTGTCACTCATGAGGTTGCGGTCGTCTGGTGACTTGAATGGGGCTGGTTTGTGTAAGAGGGCAGTTGGTGTTTGCTATTGGATGGGTCACATGTCTCCAGCAGACTAGCCAGAGCTTCCTCAAGCGGTGGTGGGAAAGTTCCCAGAAACAAGCTCTCTTTTAAGCCACAGTTTGCATCATATTTGCCAATGTCATGTTAGCTATAGAAAATCACATGGGAAGCTCAGAATTGTGTAGGAGAGGGACGGCAAGGGCCTTATGCACTGGGAGTTGTTTCTGGAACAATCTACTACTTCCTCCAGCATCTAACCACTCACACATCCTCCCAATCCTCACTCTCAGCTGGTAGCCCTGCTTCCTATTTCACTGAACAAAAAGAAACTATGAGAACATCCAGAGACTCCCATCTACCACCTTACCTTCCACCCACCAGCCTGTGGGCACATTTAGTCGACCCCTTCTCTTCTTACTAGATGAAACCTCCATGCCTCTATCTAAGGTTAACCACTTCTTTTTTGCCCTGGTGCCCATCTCTTCTTGTGCACTTAAGGACTTTCCTGCTGTGTCTCATCAGGAGTTACTCATGCTGATAGAGTGATCTGGTGGCTTGAATGGGCTGCATGGTCTAAGACAGCCTCACTATCTTTTCTGTATCATTTTCTCTCTCTTCACTGGATCATTCCCTACAGAATAAAACCATATTTTTTTATCTTACTCTAAAATATTCCTCTAATTACCCTCTGGCTGCTGACTGGTTTCTCTGTTCTACTTCACAGCTTAGTTCATTGAAAGCACTCTGTACACACAGTCTTCATTTCCTCTCTTCCCAACTTCTCTTAAACCCATGCTTATCAGGCTTGCATGTCCATAACTCCACCAAAATGGATTTTGTCATCGTCTCCAATTTCCTCTGCACTGATCATGTCAGGGGTTAATTCTCAGCCCTCACCTGCCTTGAACGCTTTCTTGAGCGGACCTTCAGGATATTTCACTCTCCCGGTCTTCTTGATACTTTTCTGGCCTCTGCTTCTTGGTTGCCTGCTCCTTTAGTGTTCAATTCCTCTTCACCATCTCCCTGACATCTTAGTATTAGAATGTCCTAAGGCTCACCTCCTAAGGCTTTTCTCTTCACTGTGTCTATGTACTCCCTTGGCAATCTCATCAATTTCATGCATTTAAAATGCTCTCTCTGTGCTTATGATTCCAAATTTGTACCCCCAATCCAATCCTCTTCCCTGAACTTCAGACCCATTTGCACAAATACCTACTCAAAACCTAACGAACAACTTAAACTTAGTGTACCACATAGAAGTCCTTATATTTTTCCCGAAAACTTCTCTACCTACAATTTTCTCCATCACAAATTCATGGCAATTTCCAGGTTTTCAGGACAAAAGCCACAATGTCATCATTAATTCCCTTCTTTCTCCTCTAGCTCACATCCAAACTATTATTTCATCTCATTTAAAATATACCCAAAATCAGTGTAAGCCTGATGATTCACAGACCTGTACCCCTGGGGCAACATATACATATACATTGTATAACATATAATACATTATATGTTAATAAAAATAATAAAATACATTATATATTATATAACATAGAATACATTATATTTTAATAAAAAATAAAAAATATATAAAACAAATAAATAAATAAAATAAAATATACCCAAATTCAGATCCCTCTCGCAACTTCTATTATTACCACTCAAGTCCAGTCAATTGAACCTCCCACTCAGGTTATTGCAATAGACTCTTAACTGATCTCTCTGCTTCTGCCCTTGTACCCTAGAGTCTATTTTCAACATAGCAGCTAGACTGAGCTTTTAAAAACAGAAGTCAAATCATATCCCTCCTCTGCTCCAATGGCCCTCACAGCTCTTTTAATCTGCCTATCCTTTTCCTCTATCCTGTTTCTTTTGCACTAACATTTTTACTGTTCTCCTCCTTGTTCACTTGGTGCCAGTGACATTGCTCTATTAATAATTCCTAGAGTACCCCAATCATGCTCCCTCATTAGGGTCGTGTTTTGGGTTTCCTCTGCCTGAACACTGTAGCAGTTACCTTTTGCTGTGTAACAGACTAATCCAAAACATAATGGCTTAAAATAACAATGATTGGTTTTCGTGGTTCTCTGGGTTGACTGGACAGTTATTGTCTAGGCCAGCGTGGTTGAGGCTAGGTAGTCTAGGAGAGGAGTTGGCATGCTACCGACTGCTGACCAAATCTGGTCTGGCACCCCCTCTTTTCATAAAGTCAGTTTTACTGCAGCACAACCATACCTATATGTTTATGTATCTTCTGTGACTGCTTTCACACTATAATAGTAGTGGCTTGTTGTTGATGGGGCAATGAGGATGGTTTAGCCACATGGTTCACATCATCCATCAGGGTAGCCCAGGTTCATTTACATATGGTGGTCACAAGAGTTACTGAGATCAGTTGGATCATACTTGATATGACAATATCAAGGTCACATGGCTAGTCCTAGAATCCATGTGGAAGGGCCTACCCAAAGATGTAGCTGTAGGGATGGGAATTTTTGTGGTCATTTTTGCAAATAATCTACCATAAACATGACTCTGCCTTCATGGCTTGTTGTCTCACCTTGTTCAACTCGATGCCCAAATACCACTTTTCTAGTGAGCCTTCTTTGATGAACTCATCTTCCCTATTTCCTATGCCCCCTTTTCTGCTTCATTTCTCTCTGCAACATCTATCACTTCCTTACCTTACTTATTTTGCTCATTGTCTTCTCCTTCTAGAATATAAACTTCATGAAGGCAAGGATTTTTTCCATGTTTTACTTCAGGTGCTTAGAACACAGCCTAAAACAGGGTAGGAAATAAAAAAAATTTATATATATATATATATATATATATATAGAGAGAGAGAGAGAGAGAGAGAGAGAGAGAGAGGCAGAAGGAAAGGGAGAAGCAGGCTCCCTGAGCTGAAGGCAGACGTTTAACTGACTGAGCCAACTAGGTGTCCTTCAAAAAATATTTTTGACTGAGTGAGTGAATGATCTGATGTTATTTAGGATGTGAAGCAGGAAGAGAACTTGCTGGCCATAACCGTGTTATTGATGTTTGGGGCTACAGCCTACCAGATATTCCTCTCCATGTAATATGGCTAGTATTATGAGGCAACAATAGATATTAAGCACTTTGAAAACACCAAGAACTTAAGAACAGAATTACTATTCCTTTGCTTTTTATTCCTTAGATAAGTTTGGCCTTAACTCACTCAGTAGGTAATAGTCACTAATTATTATATTTAACCCTCCTAAGTTGACCAGGGCACAGCAATTATCTATTTGGGCATAGAAATTTCTTGGAGGAGGAGGAGGGATTATTCCTAAGACAATACTCTGATCGCATTCAACATACCCATACCCAACCACCTTAGGAATTCTTTTCTGCCTGAAGAATTAAGTCCTCCCAAATTAATATCCATTTTGTCTTTGAGGCATTATATGCTCTTTATGGGTCTAGTTACGTCTTGAAAGAGCATGACTTAGAAAAGGGTGACATGAGGGGTAAGGGTGTCCAGGCAGGAGCCAGAATGTGAAGCATTTTCAGGGCCAAGTTGTGGAGCAGTTTGGCTGGGATAGAGGAGCCATATGATGTAATATAATATAGCAGGAGTATGGCAAATGTGTAAGCAATGCCATGTTTTCAATTATCATAAAATATGATCAAGCCCCAGGTCCACCAGATGTCTAAAAAAAAAGACATGAGCATGGAATAGTTTGGCAATATGTGAGCTTTTCTTATGAATTTTGGTTCTTGCAATTATCCCTGTTACTGAATTACATACACTTTCTTTTTCATTCTAAATTCTGTATAGGTTTAAGAAACTGAAACTACTGTACCAATAGATTTTTTTAATTCTTTTTTTTTTTAAAGATTTTATTTATTTATTTGTCAGAGAGAGAGTGAGCGAGAGCAAGCACAGAGAGACAGAGTCAGAGGGAGAAGCAGGCTCCCTGCGGAGCAAGGAGCCCGATGTGGGACTCAATCCCCAGGACGCTGGGATCATGACCTGAGCTGAAGGCAGCTGCTTAACCAACTGAGCCACCCAGGCGTCCCTAGATTATTTTTTTATTTGAATAGTTTTATCAAGAGCAGAATTCTGGCTTGTTGGATTGTTGATCTGCTATTATTTCTCTACCACACAGCTTGCTTGATGGTTATTTATACCTCATCTATAGCTCCCAGACATTAAAATGAAAGGTCTTGAAACTTATGGGAGAAGTTTAGAGGGAGAGCTCTCTATATCTTGTGAAATAGACAAGGTCGCTGCTTAGTCAACCTTTCTTACAGAAGAGTTCAGTGATAACAGCCAAATTAGAGCCCTGGTCAACCGCAGCTGATGATGGGCTCTGTTGATGGGTGCCCTTGGCTAGACATGAAAGTGATGTCCTGAAAAATGATTACCCTTCTACTCAATAAGCTGAAGATGTATCCATTAAAGACTGAGCAGGAAAGAGAAGTAAAAGTATAAATGTAGCCTCTTGATCAGCTCACATATTTGACCCATTACTCTCAGTCATGATCTCTAGTGTATCTATCACACTTCTTCTTGTGTATGAGGTTATTCAAGTGCAGTTTTAGAGACACAGAGTTTTTTTTTTATTCTTGAAGTCTTTATAATCTTAGAAAGATACACTTATGTCTATAAACCAATGAATAATTCTTTTAAAAATACCACACAGAGAAGCTTAGAACTACATGCTATTCATTCACTGAATAATTCTTTAGGAAGACTTCATTGTGGTCAAGCACTGTGATAAATGCTAGGTGTTCTACCGTCAAGATGTTCACACTTTAGTTAGAGAGACCAACATTAAAAGTGATATTTGAGTGCTATGATGGAAGTATAGACACACAGAGAAATGAAATTTTAGCTTCCCTTGAGAGTGGTGGGTGTCCTGGAAACTTCCTCAGGTGTGATGTTACCTGAATGGTATTTTGAAAACCGAATAGGAGATGTCAAAGAGAAGAAACAGTGAAATACACTGCAGATAGAGAGAGTGGTGTGAGCCACATTGGGCTTCCCATGTTTGGGGTCAAGGTGGAGGAGGATAAGGGAGAGAGTAAGGAAAGAGGAAAGATGCTGGAAAAGAGGCAGGAGAGCTCAGAGAAAACCTGGCAGTTCAACCAGTGAAGAAGAGAAGAGAGAGTGATGTTGAGAAATATGGAAGACAGGAAACTATAGTTCTTGGTGACCAGATGGGCAATAAAGGATTTTGAAGGACAGTGTTTGGATTTTTAGCTTTGGGTGTCTGGGTATAAGATGATATCATTGTTAGAAAGAGGGAACCTAACAGAAGGTATGCGGGATATTGATAGGAAGTAGGGATGCTTCTCAAGTTCAAGATGCCATGAGACATCTAGGTGGAGCTGGGAATGGAATGAAATGTAGCAATTATATATTTAGACTACATGGAACTAAAGGTGAGGAGTTGAGATAGTCCAAGATGGCAGAGTAGGAGACCTTAGTTTCATTTGGTCCCAGGTATTCAGCTAGATAGCTATCAAATCATTCTGAACACCTGTGAATTCAACCAGAGGTCTAAGAAAAGAAGAGCTGCAACTCTACAAATAGAAAATCAACCACTTTCTGCAAGGGACAAGGTGCAGAGAAGTGAATCTGAGGCAATATATGGGAAGATAAACGGCATGGGGAGGAAGCCTCTGTAAGCCAGCTACCAGAAAGTGATATAGCAGCAGAGCACAAAATCAGAACTTTTAGTAGTCTGCTTAAGTGAGGGAGGTCCCTGGCTGAAAGGTGCTCAGGAGGCAAAGCAGGACAGAATCCTAGATGGGACACTGTGGTCTCAGGATCCTCCAGCTCATGGAAGACTGGGAGTGTCTGATTGTGGCAGAGCTCCCAGGCATCTGAGCAGGGAAGCCAGCTAC
Source organism: Mustela nigripes (assembly GCF_022355385.1). NCBI lineage: Eukaryota > Metazoa > Chordata > Mammalia > Carnivora > Mustelidae > Mustela > Mustela nigripes. Next base: position 97,845,104 of record NC_081575.1, read on the forward strand.
AATCAGCGAACCTGAGAGTGGGCTTTCAGTTTGGGGTTACCATATACTGTGAACTGTAGCATAGTCAGGTGACTGATCTTGGAGCAGGGGCCCAATTAACAGCAGAAATGGTGAGACCCCCCCCCTTTCCCCCTAGGGAGAAGTGGCACAGTAGCGCCACAGGAGTCTGCAGGATTTGGAGACTTGAAAGGGGGTCATGTGCCTGAGAAAGAAATGCTGTCTGTCACAGGACAGGTAAGCACAGAGTGAGGATGGAGATCGGAGAGACAAGAGTGACTGACTGCTTTTTCCTGAGGATGCACTGAGGACCCACCACCACCCTGAGCTTTCAGCTCCATTGCTGGAGATTCGGAGGCCACCATTTTCATTCTCAACCTCTAAAGCTGCATGGAAAACCTTCAGGGAATAAAAGCCACCTAGAGCAACCCAGAGCAATCTAAGAGCAAATTATTTAGCTTGGCCCCCTGGCAAGGGTGATACAATTCCACCAGGGGGCAAGAAACCTGAGAATCAGCATAACCAGCCCCTCCCCCAAGAAGATCAGTAGGAACATCCAGTCAAGATCAAGTTTACAGATCACTGAGAACTGCAAAACTCTGGGCTAGGGGAAAAGAGTATATAGAATTCATGTGGTTTTTCATATGATTCTTTAGTCTTTCAATTTTATTTTTTTTCTCTTTCCCTTTTCAACCAACTTCTTATTTTATTAACTCTTTTTAAAATCTTTTTTTAATTTTCATTTTTACAGTTACATTCTATCCTTTCACTGTATTTAATTTTATTTTTGTATGTATATAAGTTTTCTTTCTTTACAATTTTGGGATCTAGTTTTCTAACAAACAGACCAAAACACACACAGGATCTAGTGTATTGCTCTGTTCTGTTCACCTGATTATATTCTTTTAAAATTTTTTTTCCAGTTCTGGGTGTCTTCTGATTTGTTTAGTATATATTTTTCTGGGATTGTTGCAGCCATTTTAGTATTTTGTTCTTTTGTTCATCTATTCTTCTCTGGACAGAATGACAAGATGGAAAAACTCTCCTCAAAGAGGAGAACAAGATGCAGTACTGACTACCAGGAACCCATCAGTATGGATATAAGTAAGATGTCAGAACTCAAGTTCAGAAAAACAATTATGAAGATACTAGCTGTGCTGGAAAAAAAGCATAGAAAGCACAAGAGAATCCCTTTCTGGAGAAATAAAATAACCAAAATCTAATCAAGTCAAATCAAAAAGGCTATTAATGAGATGCAATAAAAAATGGAGGCTCTAACTGCTAGGATAAATAAGACAGAAGAGAGAATAGAGATATAAAAGACAAAATGATGGAGAAAAAAGAAGCTGAGAAAAGAGATAAACAACTACTGGGTCATGAGGAGAGAGTTAAGATACCATAAAGCAAACCAATATTAGAATAATTGGGATCCCAGAAGAAGAGGAGGGGGTGGCAGAAGGTATATTGGAGCATATTATAGCATAGAACTTCCCTAATGTGGGGAAGGAAACAGGCATTCAAGTCCAGGAGGCAAAGAGAAGCCCCCTCAAAATCAATAAAAATAGGTCAAAACCCCAACACATAATTTGTGGTCACTAAACCAGCCCTGCAAGAGTGGTGAGGAAATAAAGCACCAGAATGCTTGTAAACTGTTGGTTAGACTGTCAGTAGGAATAATTACAGGAATATTTTGTGAAATATATTTGGCATATCAATATGCATATCCTATGACCCAGCAATTCCACTCCTACTTATATTCCCCCAAAGAAATGCAAATATATATTCACAAAATGACATGTACAAAATTGTTCCTAGTGGAAATATTTATAATTAGCTCTGAACTAGAAGCTTCCCCAATTGTTCATCAATAGTAGAATCAATAATAAGTTGAAGTATATTAACATAATATAATAGTACACAGCGATGAGAATAAACACAGCACATCCATATGTAACAACATATGTGAATTCCAGAAACATATTGTTCAAGGAAAGAAAACAGACACAAAAGAGTGAATACTCTTTTCCTGTCTTGAATAAAGTTTAAATTAGCTAAACTAATATATGGTGATAGAAATAATGGTAGTGGTTATCCTAGAGGATGCCAGCAGAGAGACTGAATGTGGTCAAAAGGGTGACTCAGGGATGTTCATTATACTCTATTTCTTGACCTGGGTGAGTTCATTTTGTGAACTAGATGAGTTTGTGAAATGGATGAGTTCATTTTGTAAAAAGTCATCGAGCTGGACACTTATGATCTGTGCCCTTTTCTGTGTGTATGTTATAGTTGAATAAACATGATTTTTTAAAAAAGTTAAATAAATAAATAAATAAATAAAGGTGAGGGGTAATGTTTTCCACACCTAATTCCCTTCTGTCTTTGTATATCCTGGCTTTTTCTTGCAGGAAAGGTCTCCAACCTAATGATAGGAAGATAAAGAAAGAAGGCTTCATGGATGGCCTGGAAGGTGAATAGGAACTGGAGGAAAGGCAGGGATTTGAACAAACAGAAAGGAGAAGGGAAGTCAGCTCACAGAGGGAACCCAGAATCAACAGGGGGAGAACACGGGTACAAAGCAAGGCAAGGGCAGAGGGTTGGAGATGTGGAGAAGAGGTATATAGGCATTACAGAGTGGATGGCACTAGATTTCCTAAAGAATTTATTCTCTGGATGGATCCTGAGAAGTTTAAGCTTGAAGCAATCAGCAAGAAAAAGCCGTGGTAGATGTTTGAACAGAGGAGGAACATTATATGATTCATAATTTAGGACTATTCTGTGGAAACAGCATCCAGGAGAAAAAGTAGGCATAAGAAGAAGTAAAGGGATCTAGTTAACAGATGCCTGGGATCTCCCAGCACCTCCAGCACCTTTGTCGGGGGAGGAAGAGCTCCCAGGGCTTCTGATGGCACAACTCTCTCCTGTCAGGAATATGGCAGCCTTCAGGTGACTAGGATTGAAGAAGGTCATACTATATACACCTTCCAAGGGGATCTAACTATAGCCTTCTTAAAGAAGCGAAAAGAGATCCATGAGTATTTTTTTTTTCCTTTAGAGAAATACAGAAGCAAACAAAAATAAAGCTTGTGGTAAGGGCTATTTTTACCCAATTACACATGCATTACTAAGTGTCACAAATCCCATGAGCTGGAAGGTGTGATTTTTCTGAGTCGGCTGCTGTGCTGAGATGAGAGGAATTGCTCAGTGTTGATAGCACTGTTGGATGTTGCTAATGTAATTACAGTTTCCCAGGCTGGTCTCAAAAATTAAGGTTCATGTATTCTCTATTTTCCTTTCCACTTTGGAAAGATAATAATAAAAATGTACAAACTTGCTTTGTTTGACTCTATGCCTGGTTTTTGTGACATTTTTATTGTGTCTTCTACCAAATGGATTGATTTTTTTTTTTCAACTTGTCTTTGAAAATGTCATTTACACAGAGAGATTGAATGGACTTAATTTGTTTAGTCTCCCAAAGTGATGCTTTTAAGTGGGCCCTGATAATTCAGTAAATGCGTCATGTGAAGGGGGGGTGGCATGAAGATCTGAAAGAGTTATTCATGGCGTGTGGGGGACAGAGATGGATAAAAGGAAGTCAGCTAGCAAATAAGACTATAATGACTGAAAAAAAAAAAAAGATGGCCGTAGAGTACTCGAATTCATTGTTCTATTAAAACACAGTGTTAACTTAGAGAATTGCTCTGTGTCTTTATTGTCACTGTTGTGGTTGCTATTGAAGTACATGGAAGGGCGGCACAAAACAACTCATGTAAATTTCTCCTCCATGCTTCCTTGAGCATCATCGGCAGTTGAACTCAACTGAATTTCTGATTCAGAGAATTACAAAAGACCATGATAGGATTTAAACAGTTTCTCATTTCCTATTCTTTACCAGTGTTTCTGTTCTAACATAGCATCCATATTTGGGTCTTAAACTTCCTAATTCAGTATAATTACGTGTGTTGTAACTGCTGATAACCATAAACTCAGCGAGTTTGGGTATACTTTGTAAAGGATATGTAAATGGGCTGAGAAGTAACTGTTTTAAGTGGCATTCTTAGGCATGTAAAATTCCTGAATGATCTGGGAAGCTATAAGCATGCACCATGTATTTGGCATCTATGAAGGGCTCTCCTGTATACTATCTCATGGAAACCGGCCACTTATATTTGAATCAGGCCTTTAGTGTAGCATGGTCAAAGTGACAGAGTTAAAAATGGCAACTGACTGTGTGGTCTTTAACATGAGAACCACCCCCCCCCCCCATCCCCCGGCTCATGTCATCTTAAAGTACCAATGTTCCATTGAATGGACCTTGAAAACCTGGGAGAGAAAAATCAGGATAAGTACTTGTTCAGATATTCTCCTTGAACAAAAATCCACCAATTCCCCTAAGTAATACTTTGCAATTATGCACTGCATGGAGAGGTGAGGCTGGATGGAGTTCAGAGTCAGACTTCCCGAGTTCAGATGTACTTGCCAGTTACCCCAGGAAAAATTAATAAACCTCTCTGTGCCTCAGTATCCTTATCGATAAAATGGAAGTAATAACTGTCTTACCTCATAGGGCTATTGTATACATAAAAGACTTCACATGCGGAAAGCAATAAATAAAAACTCAATAAATGTTAAAGAAGAATGATAAATAAGAAGTTGACACTGAGCATTCTATCTTTTACATAAACATGACACATGGAATATTGTAACATCAAGTAATTCCAATTATACTGAATGGACACCTCTGGTTTCTACATAATAAGAAATTCATTATTCATAGTTTAAAGCTCTCTATAGTCTTACTAAAAATAAATTAATCTATGCAAGTTCTTGACATACATGGAAAAACTAGCTTACTGACTCTTGCTAGAGAATTCTATGGACTGCAGAGTTGCTTTCTCAAACTGGCAACAGCACCCACGCTCCCTAGGCAAATGAGCCTCCTCAGTGATACCATACTGTCCAGACCTCTGTGGGGAGAATAGGTCCAGACTATTGCATCCCGCTCTGGAGGCTCAGTTTCATAGAGACCATTGAATAATGGAGCAATCTGAGAATGTCGAAGGGCATGAATATCCATGTTATGTGAGAAACCATTCTAGGGACAGGAAATGCAGCCAGAGGAAAAGAATAACCTAGAAACTGTTCAGAAATATCCAAGAGCCGTCTCAGGTAAGAAGAATTGGATTTGTTCAGGAAGTCACTTGAAGGAGCAGGCAAACATTATGGGTCATTTTACACAAAACAAAACAGTTGCTTCTCGAAAGAGCAAGGATTCACTACTAAAAAGTACTTTGGCAAAATCTGTACAACCCACTTAAATAAATGAGGAAGATTAAGAGTCCATCTCTGTATGGGAAACTGGAATGACAGCCTCTGGATCCGAGAACCTAAGCTCTCTTTAAATTCTAGTTGAATTCTACTTTAATGTTCATCTTGCAAGTAAGTTTCCATAGGCCTCCACTTCTCCCACAGCCTTCTTGGGGCACACACTACTGCCAAGAGATGGAGACACAGTCAGCATCTTCTATGCCACCATTACCAAGATATATTTACCAAAAGGTTAACCAGTACCTTTTGGAGAATTTGATAAGGTTTTCAACTTCTACCGCTTAAGTTCACATTTTCCATCATTTTGTTTTGGCCCTGTGCTAACTGGAAAAGAGGTGCCATTTTACAGAAATGGCAGAAAACTTCCGTGAGGACTAAAAATCCCCCGAGTAGGAGACATTTACAATCTGTTTACATCATTTTATCTATTTGATCCCTTAGCTGGGCTTGTAATATCAGTATTTCCATTCCACAGATGGGCTTCTAAGGACTAAGTGGCAGTGCTGAGACATGAGCACTGACCTTCTGACTCCAACTCCAGTGCTCCTTCTATTTGACCCCTCGCTCACTGTTTCAAACTGTTTAGCCCACATACATCAGAAGACCAAAAACAGAGATGGAAAAAAAAAGCCTCTCCAATTAAACTCAGTAATGAAGGAAAAAAGAAAACAAGTAAATGCCATGCCAGAAGGAAACCTCAAAAGAAAATACGGAGCTGGAAATTCAATTAGAGAAAATTGTGGAGAGATTTTGAGAATAAAACACACAGGGATTAATTAAGGAAATAAAATTAGTTAACTAAAAGGGTCAAGGTTTAGAGTCAATGTATTCTCAGAGTTGGAAGAAAGACCTGTCTGGGATTGGAGAAACTAAGACGGAGTGGAGATTTTGGAAAAGATGCAGATAAAATGAATGTGGTGAACCAAGGGCGAGAATCATCAAGAACAACATAAAAATAAGCTGGAGCAGCAAGTGGAACAGCAGGACTAGCGAGACAGATATGAGGGGAGGTAACTAAAAGAACACCCCTAAATGGAAAATCACTATTAAACGCAAATAAAATGATAGACACAAAAAGGCGGTCATGGAAACCAGAACCTGAATTAAGAACAATAGATTTGTGTTTGCATGTTGTTTTCCACAGGGTAAAATTCTTTTTTCCTTTCTTTGGGCTGATTTTCTTCCCATTATGCCTCCCTCTGAGCTCTCCAAAAGGGAAATGCAGAGGGTGTGAAGGGGATGAAAAGTCAAGCTGCATATTTTTAATGTGTTTCCAAATGCTACTGAGAAAGCTACCGCAGCCTACTTGGTATGTAACGTGTATTTTAAAACTGCTAAACCGTGATAGTCATGATGAAGGCACTAGCTGGCATCAGTGAGGGGAGAACCGTGAGTCAGATTGGAAAAATATTAAATATTAGCAGTTTTCTACTCACATTTGGGGGTCTTCAACAGCCTTATGAGTCCGTATTTAAAACTGTATCACATTATTCAAAATTGGTATCTTGAAAAAGAACTTTTAGACCCTTGATTTTTTTTTAAAAGTACCCTATAACTAAAATACAGCATTATCATATATATTAGAACGAGCAGAACACTGCTTTTGAACCTGCCTCAGCATATCATCCAAACACAGATAGACTGCCACAAAGATATTCTGAAGCTTTCAACTTGATCTGCCCTTAGCTACCCCATCAAATACATGCTCTAGAAGCAGCTCGTCCCCAGGGAGCAAGGTCCTCAAAGAATGTCCAGAACAAAGGTACTTCCGTCCATCATTGACATTGGGAATTTTCTCCACTGAAAAAGGGTAAGTGTAGATATAAAATGGATGGAAGAGGGAGAAGGGAGTGAAAAGGAATATGAAAGAAGCTATTACATGACTCCAAAAGTTACCAACAAGGGGTGCCTGGGTGGCTTAGTTGGTTGAACATCTGACTCGATCAGCTAGGGTCTTGATCTCAGGCCCCTCGTTGGGCTCCACACTGGGCATGGAGCCTACTTTAAAAAAATTTACTACCTATGTAACCTGGAGCCACTTCCTTAAACTTTTTAAATCCTCAGTTTTCTTATCTGTTAAATGGGGATAAGAATAGTATTTATCTTAGAGTTGTGGTAAGAACTGAATAGCATAACATACCCAAAGGATTTACCCATTGCTTAGCATTATGTGCACTAAGTGCTCAATAAACCTAGATAATATGATTATTACCATTCTTCGGCTTCTACTTTTGTCTACCTGTATTTTTTACTTCATTCAACCAATGTATGCTAAATCCCTAGTATATACCAGGCACTGTACTGGGTACTGAGGATATGAATCTGTGCAAGTCAGACATCTCTCTGCCCTTGTAGACTTTACTGTATAGTAGAAAATACATAATATAAAACTTAACTATTAAATTAATTGTTCAATTACATCTGTCATAAATGTTGTGAAAGAGAAGCCCAGGATGCCGAGAGAGTATAATGGGGGACCTGATGTAATCTAGGGATTTCCTTTAGAAAGTAAGTTTTGAGCTAAGTTCTAGAGGATGAATAAAAATTAACCTTTCCAGGACACCTGGGTGGCTCATTCAGTGAAGCCTCTGACACTTGATCTCTCCTCAGGTCTGGAACTCAGGGTCATGAGTTCAATCCCCACATTGGGCTTCACTCTGGGTGTGGAGACTTTAAAAAAAAAAAAAAAACACCTCTCAAAGGCAGGGGCAAAGTCTGAGGTAGAGAGAAGAATAGAAGAGCACTGTAGGGACGCCTGGATGGCTCAGTTGGTTAAGCAGCTGCCTTCGGCTCAGGTCATGATCTCAGCATCCTGGGATCGAGTCCCACATTGGGCTCCTTGCTTGGCAGGGAGCCTGCTTCTCCCTCTGCCTCTGTCTGCCTGTGCTCACTCTCTCTCTGATAAATAAATAAAATCTTAAAAAAAAAAAAAAGAAGAAGAAGAGCACTGTAAATAGAGGGAACAGCATATATGAGGGCTCAGAAGCAGGAGCTATAGAAAGCAGATAACTGATAGTTTTTGTGGCTTTATCTACCCATGACCTTATTTTACTTTGACCAAATTAACCTAGATGGCTACCCAGGCCACAGAAGATAGCAGTTCTCAGTTGTTTACTTCTTCCAGAAAGAAGAGCCAGAACGAATCAGAAGGAAGCTTTGGTTTGCCCATCCTATATCCCAAAGTCTATTTTATCAGAGGGCAAGAAGTGATCAAAGTTCATTCCAAAACCCAAAGTTTGAATCTACTCTGTGTGTTAAAATATACAGTGGGGTTTATAATTCAATTTTACGTGTAGTTCTGTGTCGCATCTCAAAGTTCATAGATGAGAAGCATATAAGTGAAAGTGTTATACTGACTATTGGAATGTCTTTCGTGTTGAGGAGAACCAAAATAATAAATGGGGCTGTGCGCCAAGCCCGCCTTGGGCTGTTCGAGTTAATGCTGCTGGCATGTTTACATTATAGACTTCATCTTTAAGGCTCTAAGATTTGATCATAAAATCTCTTCCCAGCCGAAATTTGGCATATAAATAAGGTCTCGGCTTAAGGGTTGAATTGCTCTGTTGCTCTTTTAAAGCTGTCCTTTCACTGGATTCAACTCTGGGTGACTTTTTAACACTGCTCGACACTACCACCTGCTATTAACTCTTCATGCTTAGGGAAAGGTGCTACAAAAAGTCACCTTATCATTTCTACCTAGAACTTTAAAGTGGCAGAGAATTAGACATTTCTGTAGTGTGCCCAGAAAGAGACATTTGTATAATGGGGAAAGGTTATGCTGTGATCAGAGGAAAATTTCAACACTAAATTCCTTTTAAAAAATGTATTCCCACTCAATGCTCCATAGGATGTTAAAGCTCTGATGATAACACAACAGGTACCCAGCTCTAGAAAGAAAAAACAAACCTAGTAACCATCTGAAGAAAAATTCAGTATCGATCACAAATCTCTTCAAAAATCTCGTTTTGCTCCAGTGAATTAATTTATGAAAACCAGTATTTCTGAGGATTTTTTTTCCTCTCATTTTACTGATTGAATTGGTCATTGACAGTGACTGGAGCTGCAATTTTATTGTTGCTATTTTTTAGCTTTTAATGTTGAAATAATTATGGATTCACAAGATGCCACAACAATAGCACAACACAATGTACCCATCACCCTGCCTCCCCTAGTGATGACACCTTACAGAGCTGTCATGCAGCATCAAAACGAGGCAGTGAATCAGCACAAGTCACCAGAGCACAAATCTTACTCTGATTTCACCACTATTTGCAGGCCCTCGTTTTTGTATCTAATTCCATGGCATTTTGTCACATGTGGGAATTTGTGACATCACCATCAGAAAGGAACTCCCCTGTGCTCCATCATTTATAGTCATGCCTCCTTCTTCCATTCCCCTTCCCTTACCCTTGGAAACCACCTCTTTGTTCTCCCTATGATTTTGCCATTACAAATGATACATAACATCAAGAATGTTACATAAATGGAACCATGAAGTATAAGACTTTGTGAGACTAGCTTTCTTCACTCAGTGCTATGATCTGAAATACTGTGCCTTCTTCCACCATATTCTTACATTGAAATCCTACCCCCCAAAGATGAGGGTGTTAGGAAGTGTTCAGGAGGTGCTTAGATTTGTGAGGGTACAGCCCTTGTGAATGGAATTCTTACTTTTATAAAAGAGACCCACAGAAGTCCCTGGCCCCTTCCTTCATGAGAAGACACAAGAAGAAGTTACAGGCAATCAACCAGGAAAGGGATCTCCACCAGAATGAGACCATGCTAGGAACTTGATCTTGAACTTCCCAGATTCTAACTGTGATAAGTAAGCTTCTGTTGTTTATAAGCTACTTAGTCTGTGGTATTTTGTTATAGGAGCCCAAATGGACTAAGATACTTGGCATAACGCCCTTAAAATCTAAATTGTTGTGTGTATCAATGGTTTATTCATTTTTATTGCTGACTAGTATTCCATTGGATTGAATGTACCATAATGTGTTCGACCATTCACTTGATGAAGGACATTGGGGTTGTTTACAGTTTGGGGCTACTACAGATAAAGCTTCCAAGAATATCCATGTATATGTTTTTATGTAAATATATGTTTTCATTTCTCTGAGATGATCAGTTGTATATGTTTTATTTTTTAAAGAAATTGCCATACTCCTTTCTAGATGATTGTATGATTCTACAGTTTCAGCAGCAATTATGAAAGATCCCATATCTCTGCATTCATCCCAGAATTCAGTATGATAAGTCACTTTCCATTTTAGCCATTCTGATGTAGTGGTATTTTCTCATGATTTTATTTTGCATTTCCCTAATGGCTAGTGATGTTGAATAACTTTTCATGTTCTTATTTGCCATCCATTTGTCTTTTATGGTGAAACTTCCGTTCAAGTATTCTGTCCATTTTCTGATTGGACTGTCTCTTTTCTTTTCTTTTCTTTTCTTTTCTTTTCTTTTCTTTTCTTTTCTTTTAAGAAAGGAAGAGAAAGAGTGAGCATAGGCAAGCATGGGGAAGGAGGGGCAGAGGGAGAGGGAGAGAAAGAATCTTAGACTCCATGCCCGGTGTGGAGCCCAATGCAAGTCTTGATCCCGTCACCCTGAGATCATGACCCTGAGCTAAAATCAAGAGTCCAGTCCTTAAGTGACTGAACCTCTGGACTGTTTGCTTTCTTACTGCTGAATCTGGAGACTTCTCTATATATTCTGGATATGAGTCTTTTTTTAAAGATTTTATTTGACAGAGAGAGATCACAAGAAGGCAGAGAAGCAGGCAAAGAGAGAGGGGGAAGCAGGCTCCCCGCTGAGCAGAGAGCCTCACGCAGGGCTCGATCCCAGGACCGAGATCATGACCTGAGCCGAAGGCAGAAGCTTAACCCACTGAGCCACCCAAGCGCCCCTGGATATGAGTCTTTAGTTGCACATGTGATTTCCTAATATTCTCTCCCAGTAGGTGGCTTGTCTTTCCCTTCTCACAGCAGGAGCTTTTGGAAAGCAAAACTTTTTATTTGATGAAGTCCAACGTGTCCGTTTTTGTTTGTTTGTTTGTTTGTTTGTAGGTCCTGCTTTTGGTATCATGTAGGGACCAAAGTTTACTTCAGTGGATTGAAAGGTTGCCATTAGTGATAATAAACTCTGTGTATTATGCACTTACCAGGAGTTGGGAACTGTGTTAAGCCCTTTATAAGCGTCATCTAATTTCATCTTTACCTTAGCCCTGTGAAATCCATGCAATTAGCTGCATTTTGACAAATGAGGAGCCTGAATCTCAGTTAGGTCACTCACTTGCAAAAGCTCACAGAGTAAGTAGTCAAGACGGGCTTCGAACTCAGGTACGCCTGACTCCAAAGTACACTGAATAGTGGAATTAAGACAAAATATTGGGGAATGTTAATTAAGACAGGATTTCCTGAGGACTTGGAGTGGGTTACAGGAGGTGGGAAAAGACTGAACTTAACCCACCCGGCAAAAAGGTACAAAGGCAGAGCCACTGCTAGCAAGCCCCAGTAACAAAGGGCAAGTCAGCCCTGACCAGGAGTAGAAACCACCAACGCTATCCCAAGTTTGATCCGGCATTTTATCATATGAGAAGGAACACACTTGTCCTTTCCACTGACATGGTTTTGCCTCTTAGCAGATATAAGAAAAATGGTCTTGCCCAGCATGAATAAGGAGAATGGAATGCTTTCTCCTCCATCTTGAACTTGGTCTGAACTGATGACCCTAAAGGAGTTCCCGGTGGAATGTAAGAGGCTTCTCTGGAAGTTGTTTGCGTATTTTTTTTTTTTACTAATATAATTTTTTAATTAATATTAATTTTATTTAATCCTTACAACAATCCTGTCAGATAGCTACTGTTATCATTTCCATTTTACAGATGAGAAAACTGGCTAAAGAATATGCTCAACACCACAAATCTAGTCAATTATAGATCTGGGACTGTGCTTTGGTGAGTGTTGTTTGCGTATTTTGGTTAAAAGGTTGAGTGAGGAGTTAGGATCAGGGAGCAGGGAAGGGAGGAGGCAACTAGAATGACTCAGATAAGGCACTGCGGCTGAACCAAGATCTCAAAGTGACTTGGCTCTCAGCCAATAAACTGTGTGGCATCTGTATGGATTTTATTGAGGTCAGGAGAAAGCTCTTACAGTATCAACTCAGAGATGTGAAATTAGCGGCCCTATGCTCAACCTCAATGATTTGAGTAGGCAGCTGGCTAGCAATGTAAGATAGCCTTGACAGAACAGTGGTTCTCAAAGTGCAGTCCCAGGACTGGCAGCATTAGCCTCCCATGGGAGCTCATTAGAAATGCAAGTTCTCAGACCCAGCCCCCAAACCTACTGGCTCCAAAATTCTGTGGTTGGCCCCAGCAATGTGTGTGTTTAAAGGTCCTCCAGGCGATTCTGATACAGGATAAAGTTCGAGAACCCCTGTAACAGAAGGAGATTTATAATGTGTATCAGAACTAGTTTCATTGCATTTAAAACATAAATCTTGGGGTGCCTGCATGGGTCAGTTAGCTAAGTGTCAGACTCTTGGTTTCAGCTCAGGTCATGATCTCAGGGTCGTGAGAGCATCGGGCTCCACACTAAGCGTGGACCCTGCTTAAGATTCTCTCTCACTCCGTCTCCTTTGGTCCCTCCCCACCTGCACTCTCTCCCTCTCTAAAAACCAGACAAAACAAAATGACAACAACAAAAACTCCATAAAACTCAAAATATTAGCAGCAGAAAACACCAGATTTTCTTTCTTTCTTTTTTTTTTTTTAAATTTATTTGACAGAGAGAGATCACAAGTAGGCAGAGAGGCAGAGAGAGAGAAGAGAAAGCAGGCTCCCTGCATGAGCAGAGAGCCTGATGCGGGACTCGATCCCAGGACCCTGAGATCATGACCTGAGCCGAAGACAGTGGCTTAACCCACTGAGCCACCCAGGCGCCCCCAGATTTTCTTTTTTATGTACAAGTCTGAAGGCAGTCTGTCTGGGGCTAGTGTGGCGCTACCACAAACTTACAAGAAAACTAAGCTTGGTTTTTCCGTTTTGCCACCCTCAGTACTGCTTTTTACCCTCAAGGCTGTTTCACAGTCCAAGATGACCAGTCGAACTCCTCCTCTCACACTTCACCTTCAAAGGAGCAGAAGGGAATGAGAGAAAAAAGACAAAAGGAGATCCCTCCCCAATGAGTCCTTTAAGCAGAAGTCCCATGTGACGTTTCTGTTTACGACTTAGTTACATGACCACAACTATCCGCAAAGGAGGTTGGGACATGTGGCCTTGCACTAGATTCAGGGCAGTCTTTGAACACCTTGACTGCAAGAAGGGTTCTGTCCTAAGGAAGAAGGCTCCCCAGGATCCTGTGCCACAGACCTCTAAGATGCAACTGGCACAAATCCTAGAAACTTGGAAAGCATCTTGGAATCAGCCAATTCTTTACGTTTCCACACGAATCTCTTCAAGGCAGTATTTTGGCCTTTTGATATGAAGTCTCTGGTCATAGATAATAAATATTAGGATCTTCAAATATGTCGAATGAGAGAGGTTGTTGGTAATGTCTTATCACACCGCTTACCGTTCACAAGATGCCAGCCCAGGGTTCTAATAAAGTTTCAGGACAAATGTCCTTATTTTGATCCTCATAGACGCAAATGGCTGGCTTCCCCTGAAGAGAAGTTCTTAAAATGGGCTTTTCTGAACTATTTTGTGTTGGGCTGGCAGAAAGAAAGGGCTACTTAAGACGGCAAAAGTCCCCACCACAAAACCTGAGCTGGGACAGGAGAGCAAAAACCCAATCAGGAATCTGAAAACCCTCCCGCCCTGGGCTCCAGTGGACCAACGGGACCCTGACAAGGAGGCGAAATACCCAAATAAGGGAAACTTGCCAAAAGACCCCTGAACTCCCCTTGAGGCCTCTTAAAAGCCCCCTTCTCCCTGCCTTGGGCGCGACTTCCGCCACTCTGCTTTCCAGAGTCGCGGAACCTCGCTTGAGGGTGCCCACCTCCTCCCTGTGCAACTTTCCTGGCTCCCCTTCTCCTGAGCCCTGAAACTTCGCCGGAGAGTGTTTTTAATAAATCTTGTCTTGCACCCACTTTGCCTGGGGTTGTGTTTATCTCGCAGGAAAAACTTTACATTTTTTACCAAAGAAAATCCCAGCTCTCACTCAGAAAAATGGACAATGACTTGACTTTATTGGTTCCCAGCCCCAAGTTCTGCACAGAACATGGCCCCTAAGCTATGCTCGCCCCAGAATGGGGTAGAAAGTGGAGGCCCAGCCAAAACAGGTGAGGGACCTCAACACATTAGTGACCAGCAACATCTCATAAATTCTCAAGCTGCCGATATCTTCAAACTTGCTAAAAATGCACACTGCCAAGCCCTAAGCCAAAAGATTCTAATGCTACAGAACAGAAATAGGATCCATGAATCTGCGGGTCTATTTCAAGTACTTTAGCTGATTCAGACGGACCTTGGACAAACTCTAAATATCCAGCAAGTCCCCAAACGCACATGATAGATACTACAGCAGGCAACATACGGAACAAATTCATTCAAAAGCTGACGCTTGCATCTTCCCCATCATACAGCAAAGTTAAAACAGCTGCTTGATTTGATGAAAAAGATCAAATCAGCTGTTTGATAGCGGCGTCGAGTGACTTCAGTCAACGCGGGCGAGTTGGGAGAGTCTCCGGGCCATGAGCCCACGGTTAAAGGATGCCCACTCAGCCACAGCATGGACAACGACGCCGGTCCCATCAGAAACGAGGCCCGCCCCAAATGCCAACAGGGCTCCTCTGGTAACCTGGGCCCTGTTGCTCTCAATCTTAGATGACACAGAAGTTTCTTTCCAGCTCTAACGCGTTCTAACTATACTTAGTGGTCTTCAGAGAAGTGCACGGGCTCTCTATCCTGGGGACTCTGCAACTCCGGAGCAACAGCAAAGAGGTCAAGTGTGGATAGCCAAAAGGCATGGTAGGGAGGAGAGGCAGGGAGAGAAGGGGAAGAAAGGGCACACTGGGCGCAAAGCTGCGAACTCTTCAAAACGGGGGCCCGCACCCCACGCGCATGCCCACGTGCGCAAGCCCTCATCGTTCTCCAGCTACCACCTACCGTGAAGCCCTGCCTTGCTGACAGGAGTCGGGAAAGTATATGCTCTAGTCTAGCCAAGATGAGGAGGTTCGCTTCGTGTTCCAGCAGCTCGCTGCCGGGAAAGCGGCAGGGGAGGGGAAACCACCCCACCCTACGACCTCCGGCGGTGCTTACCGTAGGAGATGTGCGCCATCTACTGGTCTACTGCAGATGACAGCCGCACAGAGATTTGAAGGCCGGAAACCGTAAAGGCATACATTTTAAAATGGATTCTGGCTCTTTGGGGTAAAAAAAAAAAAAAAAAAAAAAAAAAAAAAAAAAAAAAAAAAAAGCCCGGGGGGGGGGGGAGGATGCCTTTTCTTTTTCAAAAACAAGAACGAAGGGACAAAGAAAGAAAGCCACATTTTCAAAGACAAGCTACCAAGGAAAAGGAGACTTGGAGAGAGATGCAGTGGGAGAAGCAGCATTTAAACAGTAGGGAAAAAAGTGCCAAGATGAAAAAAAGAAGAAAAAAAAAACCTTGAAGAAACCAGCCATTTGGTCATCACTGTAGCACAGAGGTTTCAAGAAAATCTCTCACATTATTTGGAAATAACATGCTACGTGCCATGTTTTAGATCCTTCATTGAAATGATTCAAAGAAAATATTCTGTAGGATTCTATCCACATGGACACAATCGACTTGGGTAAGGCTCAGTCTTAACATAGAATCATTATACATTTTGTCATTGTCTAGGGGCACACAGACAATTGTGCTGACATTGGAAGTTCACAGCAATTTGGAAAAGACTGGAGGGGTTGAAGCATGACCAGCCCTTCTGTGCCTCTTGTACATATCGTTGGCCTCTAATGACAACAGCTGTTGCCTCCAAGGCCTGTCACTCTTTCTAGTCATGATTCTTAGACTTCTGACGAATCTGATACTTTCGTCCACACCCTCAACGGAGCTATGTGCTTTCTGAGGTGCTGATGAATATTTGACCATCATATCTCCCTTATGGGCGTTGACAGTGCAAAGAATTCTAGGAACAATTTTTCCACTTCACGTCAACTTCCCTTATCAGTGGGTCCTATAGCCTGTCAGGGTGAGGAGAACAGAAAATAACAGCATTTACTGGGCATCTACCAGGCACCAGGCTCACTGTTTCTTTCTTTCTTTCTTTTTTTTAAGATTTTATTTATTTATTTGACACAGAGAGAGAGATCACAAGTAGGCAGAGAGGCAGGCAGAGAGAGAGGGGGGAAGCAGGCTCCCTGCCGAGCAGAGAGCCCGATGCGGGGCTTGATCCCAGGACCCTGAGATCATGACCGGAGCCGAAGGCAGAGGCTTAACCCACTGAGCCACCCACCTGCCCCCAGGCTCACTATTTCTTAGGGTATTCATTACATCTCCATCCCAGCCCTCTGCACATGTCAAGACTAAGTCTCAGAGAAATCAATTAATTGCCCCAATGCTATTAACTCATGGCTCTGGAAAGCAAGTACAGGCTCTCCACCATAGCGGAAAAATGCACCATGTTAGGAACACCCGGGACCCTGACATAAACCAGTGTTTCTCAGTGTGGGAGCTGCATCAGAGCCTCCTGGAGTCACCTGCTTCAAACGTAGCTCCCTGGCTGTCAGCAGATTTGACTAAATTAGAACCCCAGGTGGGGCCCTGGAATCTGAACTTGAAACAAGTGCCAGGAAATGACTCTGCTTCTCATTAATTTTGGGAACCCCGTGATATCAGGAGCAAGAGCAAAAAATGCTGAGGTCCCAAGGGCATGGTTTTAGAGCTAAGAGTATAACAGAGTTCCCCCACTGCATTTAGTTCAGGCTGCTGTGGTGTGGGGCAAGAATGCTATTGTTCTCCATCTGATTAAGCTGTTTCAATTCCCTGAGCCAGTTTATTCATCTGCAAAATGGGAATCATAGTTTCCATCTCACATGGTTGGGGTGAGGATGATGCATGTGAGAAGACTTGACAAATGCTAAGTGGCTCTGTGGTAGATTGTAAAAATGGCCAAAAATCGTCCCCCAGCCCCTCTATCCACACCCTGCAATATTAATATTGCAGCCCTTCCCATCAAGATATGTCCCATTCCTTGAATCTGGGCCCTGTGATTTGGTTCTTGCCAATGGGACCCTAGCCAACATGACTCAGGAAGAGGCTTAAAAAGTCCTTGCATATTAAGGTTTGCCCTATTGCTATGCTTGGGATCCTGAGTCTCAACTAGCCTTCTGGAAAATAAGAGACCACATGAAGAAGAACCACAGTCAGCTGCCAGCCAATAGCCAGTCAATGCTAGACATGTAACTGAGGCTATTCTGGATCCCCCCATCACCTGCTGACTTTCCAGTTCACTGGAGACCCATGAAAAAAACCAGCAAAAATCGATAGAGCCAGCCTAGACCAGAAAAGCTGCCTGGGCAGCCCACAAGATTGTGAGCTAAATGACTGATGGTGAAAGCCACCAAGTTTTGGAAAAGTGTGTTACACAGCAGAAGCTACTTGATGCGGGCTCTATGCACTGGCTACCAGTTGGATTGCTTAGTGTTTTGAGCACGGGTTTTGTGGATTGCCAAGATGCTACCTGGAAGGGCATGACACAAATGAGCAGACATTCCTATGCAAATTTTGAGTCAAGCTCTCTCATCACATGGGTACAATGCCCACCAGAAATTCTTTCCCAGTCTCTCTCTGAACCAAAGCACACTTGGGAAGGAGCAAGGGGCTGAGAGGAAAGAACCCCTCCCTGTCTCCCTCTGAGAGTCTCAAGAAAGGCAGTTCAGCAACCTCGTGCAGAAGGACACATTGCCTAAATCTCCTCCAAGCTGATTGTCAATAATAATCTCCTAACTTCACAAGTTCGTGCATAATCTGCCGCATGCCTTCCCACATGCATGCTTTCAACAGCCTGCTGCTGGCACCAAGATAAATGGCTTCATCAAAGGCAGCCATGGAAGCTTGCGACCTGTTGAGGCAGAAAAGCTTCTGAAGGGATCAGAAACATCCTAATGCCTAAATCAAGCATCCTCACTGCCATATGAAGCATTACTGTGTAGAATATATTAAATAAACCTGTAATGGTGAACAGGGCAGGAATTGCACTACCCAGGCTCACCCTGGGAGTCTTTATACTATGATTAAATTCCTTTAATAGGCGTTTTCAAAGTGCGTTGTTCCTCTTGCTAAACATGTTTGGCGAGAGAAGACTAGTCATCTGTAAACATTATTGGAGAAGTCTCATTCGATAGAACAAGGTGCAAGGGTTTTCTATCAAATTCATATTTGGCAATTTGAAAAGTAAGTATAAAACCAAGAATTTTGGGGGCACCTGTGTGGCTCAATGGGCTAAGCCTCTGCCTTCAGATCAGGTCATGATCTCAGGGTCTTGGGATCAAGCCCTGCATTAGGCTCCCTGCTCAGTGGGGAGCCTGCTTCCCCCTCTCTCTCTGCCTGCCTCTCTGCCTACTTGTAATCTTTCTCTGTCAAATAAATAAATAAAATCTTTTTTTAAAAACCCAAGAATTTTTAAAACCCTCCTTTCCTTCACCCAAGAGACTTTGAGATCATGCAATGAATAAATACAGTCATCTAGCATTCATTTGACATGGCGAATTACAGCTCACTCTGGGAGTAAGTGACTATTTCCAAGGCTGGTGCATTGTACTCAACTCACATACTTGAGAGGAGGAGTCAAGATGTCAGAGGAGTAGCAAATTGAGATGACATCAGGTCGCAGGAGTTCAGCTAGATAGTTATCAAACCATTCTGAACACCTATAAACCCAATAGGAGATGGAAGAAAAGAAGAGCAGCAATTCTAGGAACAGAAAATTGACCACTTTCTGGAAGGTAGGATGTGCAGAGAAGCAAATCTGAAGTCATGGGAAGATAGACCCCGAGTGGAAGGGCTGGCTCCAGGCAAGCAGTGGAGCAACGGAGCACAAAATCCGAACTTTTAAAAGTCTGCTCCACTGAGGGACATCGCTCCAGAGGCTAAGCAGAGGTGGAGTCCTCATAGGGGCAGTGTGGTCTCAGGTCTCATGGGGTCACAGAAGGATGGGGGTGTCTGAGGGTGGCAGAGCTTGCAGGTAGCAGAGTGGGGAAGCCGGCCAGAGACGGAGCCGAGGAGTGAGCTCTCAACTTGGGGTTACCTTAAACCATGATCCGCAGCACAGTCAGACTACTGCTCTTTGAGCAGGGATCCCACAAGTGGCAGGTCTGGGGAGACTCCCCTTCTCTGGAGGCAGGGACCTGCTGGGTTTGGAGACTCCAAATGGGGCTGTGCGCAAGAGACAGAATTGCTCAGTCACAGGCCAGGTGAGCTTGGAGCGTGGCTGGAGACCAGGGAGATGGGAGTGATTGAGCATTTTTCTCCGAGGGTACACTAAGGAGTGGGGCCCCTGGGCTCTCAGCTCCTGTGCGCTGGTGATTGGGAGGCTGCCATTTTCATTCCCGTCCTCCAGAGCTCTTTGGAAAGTGTTCAGGGAACAAAAGCTCCTGAGAGTGAACCCGAGCAGATAATTTAGCCCGGCCCCTGGCAAGGGTGGTGCAATTCTGCCTTGGGCAAAGACACTTGAGAATCACTATAACAGGCCCCTCCCCCAGAAGATCAACAAGAACATCCAGCCAAGACCAAGCTCACTGATCAAGAACAGTGGAATTCCTGAGGAGGGGAAAGCAAAGCATGGAATTCATGGCTTTTTCCCCATGATTATTTAGTCTTGCAAAGTTAATTAAGTTTTTTTATTTTTATTTTTTTCTTATTCTAATTTTTTAAAACTTTTCCTCTTTCCTCCTTTAATGTTTTTAACTAGTTTATCTTAACAATAGCTTTCTAAAAAAATCTTTTTAAAAAAGATTTTATTTACTTATTTGACACAGAGAGAGAGACTACAAGTAGGCAGAGAGGCAGGCAGAGAGAAAGAGGGGGAAGCAGGCTCCCCACCGAATAGAGAGCCCAATGTGGGGCTCTATCCGAGGACCCCGAGATCATGATGTGAGCTGAAAACAGAGGCTCAACCCACTAAGCCACCCAGGCACCCCTAAAAAAATCTTTTAAAATTTCATTATTATAGTCATATTTTATTCTTCATTGTATCTAACTTTATTTTTGGTATACATATAGGGTTTTTCTTCTAAAAAATTTTGGGATACAATTTCTTCCAATAGATCAAAATATACCCTAAATCTAGCACAGGGTTTTGTTCTAGTCTCCAACCTGAGCAAATTCTCTCCACTTTCTATTCCTTTCTTTTTCCAGCCAACTTATCTTATCAGTTCCTTTTTTAGAAGTTTTTTTTTAAAATTTTCATCTTTACAGTCATATTCCATCCCTTCATTGTGTTTACTCTTATTTTGGTATATATATAAGTTTTTATTTCTGTAAATTTTTGGGAGGTAGTTGCTTCTGAGACCAAAATACACCCCAAATCAAATGGGTGGCTCTGTTCTATTCACCAGTCTAATATAAAAGTTTTGAAAATTTATATATATATATATCTTTAAATTTTCCTTTACCCCCTTTTTTCCCCCTGATTTCGGGTCTCTTGTGATTTGGTTAGCATACATTTTTCTGGGGTCTTTACCACCCCTTTAGTATTTTATTCTCTCATTCATATATATATATATATATATATATATATATATATATTTAAAGATTTTATTTATTTATTTGACAGAGAGAGAGAGAGAGAGAGAACACAAGCAGGCGAAGAGGCAGGCAGAGAGAGGGGGAATCAGGCACACTGCTGAGCAGAGAGCCCGATGCGGGGCTCGATCCCAGGACCCTGAGATCATGACCTGAGCCAAAGGCAGAGGCTTAACCCACTGAGCCACCCAGGCGCCCCTCATTCATATATTCTTATCTGGATAAAATGACAAGGCAGAAAAACCCACCACAAAAAAAAAAAAAAAGAACAAGAGGCAGTACTGATGGCTAGGGACCTAATCAATATGGACATTGGTAATATGTGAGATCTAGAGTTCAGAATGATGATTCTCAAGGTGCTAGCTGGGCTCAAAAAAGGCATGGAAGATATTAGATAAATCCTGCCTGGAGATATAAAAGCCTCATCTGGAGAATTAAAATAACTAAAAGCTAACCAAGCTGAAATCAAGAAAGCCATTAATGAGCTGCAATAAAAAATGGAGGCTCTTATTGCTAGGATAAATGAGACAGAAGAGAGAATTAGTGATATAGAAGACCAAATGACGGAGAATAAAGAAGCTGAGCAAAAGAGACACAACCAACTACTGAACCATAAGGGGAGAATTCGAGAGATAAGTAATACCACAAGATGAAACAATATTAGAATAATTGGGATTCCAGAAGAAGAAAGAGAGAGGGCAGAAGAAGGTATATTGGACCGAATTATACTGGAAAATTTCCCTAAAATGGCAAAGGTAACAAGCATCAAAATCCAGGAGGCACAGAGTCCCCACCAAAATCAATAAGAATAGGACCACACTCCATCATCTAATAGTAAAACTTACAAGTCTTAGTAGACAAAGAGAAGATCCTGAGAGCTCAGGACAAGAAGTCTATAACATACAATGGTAAAAATATTAGATTGGCAGCAGACTTATCCACAGAGACCTGGCAGGCCAGAAAAAACTGGTATGATATATTCAGAGCATGAAATGAGAAAAACATGTAGCAAAGAATACTACATCCAGCTAGGCTATCATTGAAAAGAGAAAGAGAGAGAAAAAGATTCCAAGACAAACAAAAACTAAAAGAATTTGTAAACACCAAACCAGCCCTACAGGAAATATTGAAAGGGGTCCTTTAAGCAAAGAGACAGCCGAAAAGTAGTAGACCAGAAAGGAACAGAGAAAATAAAAAGTAACAGTCACCTTTCAGGCAATACAATGACACTAAATTCATATCTTTCAGTATTTACTCTGAATGTAAATGGGCTAAATGCCCCCAATCAAAAGACACGTGGTATCAGAATGGATAAAAAAAACCCAAAACCCATCAATGTACTGTCTACAAGAAACTCATTTTAGACCCAAAGACACCTCCAGATTTACAGTGGGGGGTGGAAAACAATTTCTCATGCTAATGGTCATCAAAAGAAAGCTGGGGTGGCAATCCTTATATCAGATCAATTAGATTTTAAGCCAAAGACTGTAATAAGAGATGAGGAAGGACACTATACCATACTTAAAGGGTCTGTCCAAAAAGAATATCTAACAATTTTAAATACCTATACTCCTCACATGGGAGCACCCAACTATATAAACCAATTAATAATGAAATCAAAGAAACACATCGACAATAATACAATAATAGTAGGGTATTTTAACACCCCCCTCACTGAAATGGACAGATCATCCAAGCAAAAGATCAACAAGGAAATAACGGCCTTAAATGACACACTGGACCAGATGGACATCACAGATATATTCAGAACATTCCATCCCAAAGCAACAGAGTACACATTCTTCTCTAGTGCACATGGAACATTCTCCAGAATAGATCACATCCTGGGTCACAAATCAGGTCTCAAATGGTACCAAAAGATTGGGATCATTCCTTGCATATTTTCGAACCACAATGCTCTGAAGCTAGAACTCAATCACAAGAGGAAAGCTGGAAAGAACTCAAATACATGCAGGCTAGGAAGAGCATCCTACTAAAGAATTAATGGGTCAACCAGGAAATTAAAGAAGAATTGAAAAAGTTCATGGAACCAAATGATAATGAAAACACAACGGTTCAAAATCTGTGGGACACAGCAAAGGCAGTCCTGAAAGGAAAGTAAACAGGGATACAAGCCTTTTTCAAGAAACAAGAAAGGTCTTGGGGTACCTGGGTGGCTCAGTGGGTTGAGCCGCTGCCTTCGGCTCGGGTCGTGATCTTGGGGTCCTGGGATCGAGTCCCACATCGGGCTCTCTGCTCGGTGGGGAGCCTGTTTCCCTCTCTCTCTCTGCCTGCCTCTCCATCTACTTGTGGTTTCTCTCTGTCAAATAAATACATAAAATCTTTTTTTAAAAAAAAAAGGAAACAAGAAAGGTCTCAAGTACACAACCTAACCCTACACCTAAAGGAGCTTGAGAAAGAACAGCAAAGAAAGCCTAAACCCTGGAGGAGAAGGGAAATCATAAAGATCAGAGCAGAAATCAATGAAATAGAAACCAAAAGAAAGAACAGTAGAACAAATCAACGAACCTAGGAGCTGGTTCTTTGAAAGAATTAATAATATTGATAAGCCCCTGGCCAGACTTATCAAAAAGAAAAAAGAAAGGACCCAAATAAATAAAATCATGAATGGAAGAGGAGAGATCACAACCAACACCAAAGAAAAACAAACAATTATAAGAACATATTATGAGCAATGATACGCCAGCAAATTTGACAATTTGGAAGAAATGGATGCATTCCTAGACATGTATAAACTACCAAAACTGAACAAGGAAGAAAGAGAAAACCCAAAGAGACCCATTAAGTAAGGAGATTGAAGCAGTCATCAAAAATCTCCCAACGACAAGAGCCCAGGGCCAGATGGCTTCCCAGGGGAATTTTACAGACCAATATCCTTGATGAACACAGATGCAAAAATTCTCACCAAAACACTAGCCAATAAGATCCAACAGTACATTAAGAGGATTATTCACCACAACCAAGTGGGATTTATTGCAGGGCTGCAAGGTTGGTTCAACATCTGCAAATCAGTCAATGTGATACAATACATTAATAAAAGAAAGAACAAGAACCATATGATCCTCTCAATAGATGCTGAAAATGCCTTTGACAAAGTACAGCATCCTTTCTTGATCAAAACTCTTCAAAGTGTAGGGATAGGGGGTACATACCTCAATATCATCAAAGCCATCTAAGAAAAATCCACAGCAAATATCATTCTCAATGGAGAAAAACTGAGAGCTTTTCCACTAAGGTCAGGAAAACAGCAGGGATGTCCATTATCACCACTGCTATTCAACATAGTACTAGAAGTCCTAGCCTCAGCAATCAGACAACAAAAAGAAATTAAAGGCATCCAAATCAGCAAAGAAGAAGTTAAACTATCATTCTTTGTAGATAATATACTTTATGTGGGAAACCCATAAGACTCCACTACAAATCTGCTAGAACTTGTTCAGGAATTCAGTAAAGTATCAGGGTATAAAATCAATGCACAGAAATCACTTGCATTTCTATACACCAACAACAAGAGAGGAGAAAGAAAAATTAAGGAGTCAATCCCATTTACAATTGAGCCCCAAACGATAAGATACCTAGGAATAAACCTAACCAAAGAGGCAAAGAATCTGTACTCAGAAAACTATAGAGTACTCATGAAAGAAATTGAGGACGACACAGAGAAATGGAAAAATGTTCCGTGCTCATGGATTGGAAGAACAAATATTGTGAAAATGTCTATGCTGCCTAAAGCAATCTACATGTTTAAGGCAATCCCTATCAAAATACCATCAATTTTTTCCAAAGAAATGGAACAAATAATCCTAAAATTTATATGGAACCAGAGAAGACCTTGAATAGCCAGAGGAATGTTGAAAAAGAAAGCCAAAGTTGGTAGTATCACAATTCCAGACTTCAAACTCTATTATAAAGCTGTTATCATCAAGACAGTATGGTACTGGCACAAAAAGAGACACATAGATCAATGGAACAGAATCGAGAGCCCAGAAATAGACACACAACTCTGTGGTCAACTAATCCTTGTCAAAGCAGGAAAGAATGTCCAATGGAAAAAAGACAGTCTCTTCAACAAATGGTGTTGGGAAAATTGGACAGCCACATGCAGAAACATGAAACTGGACCATTTCCTTACACCACACATGAAAATAGACTCCAAACAGATGAAAGATCTCAATGTGAGGCAGGAATCCGTCAAAATCCTTGAGGGGCAGCAACCTCTCCAACATCAGCCGCAGCAACTTCTTCCTAGGAACATCGCCAAAGGCAAGGGAAGTGAGGGCACAATGAAGTATTGGGACTTCATCAAGATGAAATGCTTTTGCACAGCAAAGGAAACAGTCAACAAAACCAAAAAACAACAGACAGAATGGGAGAAGATATTTGCAAATGACATTATCAGATAAAGGTTAGTATCCAAAATCTACAAAGAACTTATCAAACTCAACACCCAAAAAACAAATAATCCAATCAAGAAATGGGCAGAGGACATGAACAGACATTTCTGCGAAGAAGACATCCAGATGGCCAACAGACACTTGAAAAAGTGCTTCTCATCCCTCGGCATCAGGGCTATACAAATCAAAACCACAATGAGATACTACCTCACAACAATCAGAATGGCTAAAATTAACAAGTCAGGAAACGACAGATGCTGACGAGGATGTGGAGAAAGGGGAACCCTCCTACACTGTTGGCGGGAATGCAAGCTGGTGCAGCCACTCTGGAAACAGCATGGAGTTTCCTCAAAAAGTTGAAAATAGAGCTACCCTATGACCCAGCAGTTGCACTACTGGGTATTTACCCTAAAGATAAAAACGTAGTGATTTGAAGGGGCACATGCACCCGAATGTTTATAGCAGCAATGTCCACAATAGCCAGACTATGGAAAGAACCTAGATGTTCATCAACAGATGAATGGATATACACAATGGAATACTATGCAGCCATCAGAAGAAATGAAATCTTGCCACTTGCAATGATATGGATGGAACTAGAGGGTATTATGCTGAGAGAAATAAGTTAATCAGAGAAAGACAATTATCCTATAATCTCCCTGATATGAGGAATTTGAGAGGCAAAGTGGGGGGTTTAGGAGGTAGGAAAGGAAAAAATGAAACAAGATGGGATTGGGTAGGAGACAAACCATAAGAGACTCTTAATCTCACAAAACAAACTGAGGGTTGCTGTGGGGTGGGAGAGTAGGGAGAGGGTGGTTGGGTTATGGACATTGGAGAGGGTATGTGCTATGGTGAGTGCTGTGAAGTATGTAAGCCTGACGATTCACAGACCTGTGCCCCTGGGGCAAATAATATATTATATGTTATTAAAAAATATTTTTAAGGAAAACAAGCAAACAAACAAAAAACAAATCACATACTCATTCTGCAGCCCCCTTAACAACCCCCCCCCACACACACTTCAGTAGATGGTTACGGTGTTACAGTTGTTTGAGGATAACCACATCACTCATTTTCTTAAATCCTTCTCCAAACTGTATTGAATCTGGGGGACATCTCAAAACAGCAATGAGTATCCCAAAATAAGTCTCAGGCTCCTTCTGCTTTTTATACACAGACTTGAATGTGTTCATTTGCATTGAAGAATTTCAAATGTCTTTTTTAAAGCTTAACAGATTTTTGTGGATATAATTTGGAATTTCAAGTTTCATTCAAGAATTCAAAATTAGTTCAAATAAAGGATTGCCATTCAGTCAATTAATATGATTTCTAGAACTGGGATCTAAATGAAGTTTTTCTCATACTAAACACAATGTCAGTGAACTGTAGCTAGTTAACAATAGCTTTTATTTGCCCAGTAAATAAAGAAAAGTAACTGAGGTTGTACTGGAAATACTGAGGGGCTGGATATAGTCCTTGGTTGAAAGTGATCCAGGCCAGGGGCGCCTGGGTGGCTCAGTGGTTTAAGCCTCTGTCTTCAGCTCAGGTCATGATCTCAGGGTCCTGGGATCAAGCCCCACATCGGGCTCTCCACTCAGCGGGGAGCCTGCTTCCCCCCCCTCTCTCTCTGCCTGCCTCTCTGCCTACTTCTGATCTCTCTCTAGCAAATAAATAAATAAAAATCTTTAAAAAAAAAAAAAAAAGAAAGTGATCCAGGCCAAATGGTGAAGGAAATGAATAACCAGTAGAGAAAAAAGAAAAAAGGAAACCGTCACACGAACACAACCAGAGGAGAGAGAGGTGTGCAGATAATAACTGAAGCCATAAGCATGCATGAGCTCTCCCCAGGATGTTCACAGAGTAACAACATAAGACAGCCAAGAACCGAACTCAATATTGGAAGTATGGGCTGATCAGGAGACTGAGAAGAAATGGCCAGAAAGGTAGGAGAAAAGCTGGAGTGGTGTGTATCACCAAGCATCAGGAAAGGAGTGTTTCAACACAAGGAGGATGCCAAGAGAGCAAGTAAGAACTGAGGACAAGGGACTTCATTGGGTTTGCCAACAAGAGATATTCCTGATGATCTTGGCCAGAGCAGTTTTCATGGCGTGGCGAGGACAGAAGGGAGACTGTAGTGGATTGAAGAGGCTATTATGGTAAGTAGGAAATGAAGACAGCGAGGGTGGGCCATACTTTCAGGAAAGTTAACCTTGAAAAAAATGGAAGAGGGAATGGGAAAAAAGAAGAGGATAGAGACCATGGAATGCAAAGGCTTATTAAGTGTAGAAAGGCCTGGGGCGCCTGGCTGGCTCAGCCCATGGAGCGTGCAACTCTTGATCAGCACATCTTAAGTTTGAGCACCATCTTGGGTGTAGAGATCACTTAAAAATAAAAAATAATCAGGAGTGCCTGGGTGGCTCGGTGGGTTAAAGCCTCTGCCTTCAGCTAAGGTCATGATCCCAGGGTCCTGGGATCGAGCCCCGCATCGGGCTCTCTGCTCAGCAGGGAGCCTGCTTCCTCCTCTCTCTCTCTCTGCCTGCCTCTCCACCTACTTGCAATCTCTGTCTATCAAATAAATAAATAAAATCTTTTAAAATAAATAAATAAAAATTTAAAATGGACTTTAAAAAGAGAGTAGAAAGGCTTATTTGTGTAAGTATTGATAGCAAGGAGGGGCATCTCTTCCACCCTTACAGGAAGGAGTAAGTGTATGGTTAGATATTTCAAGTCTGTCCGACAGAAATTTTAAGTGTTCCTGCCTGCTGACTTTTTTCCTCAGGGACCTAGGAACCAAGATACCTCTACAGAGACTGAAGGGGTGAATAAGAGACCAAAGATAAGGTAAGCATGAAGAAGCTTTCAAATAGTCACTGTGGAGACTGAGGAGGACTGAAGTGAGACATGGAGGGACTTCAAGGTGGCATGGAGGGTGGTCCTGGGGGAACGTAGAAGTCATGGATTTATGGTTGTACCAGTGGTGTGATTTTCCCCAGAAATGCTCAACTGTCTAGATGGAAGCAAAAAGCAGAAGTTGGATCCATCCAAGAATAGGGTTTTGGCACATGGATTTGATAAAAGGGATAGAACGATGTTAAGAATCCTGGCAAGAGAGAGGTTAGAGACCATGAGATACAAGCTAAACAGAAAAGGAAGGGCACCTAGGTGGCTCGGTAGGTTAAAGCCTCTGCCTTCAGCTCGGGTCGTGGTCCCGGGGTCCTGGGATGGAGCCCCGCATCGGGCTTTCTGCTCAGCGGGGAGCCTGCTTCCCCCTCTCTCTCTGCCTGCCTCTCTGCCTACTTGTGATCTCTGTCCCTCAAATAAATAAATAAAATCTTAAAAAAGAAAAGAAAAGAAAAGAAAAGGGAACCTCGGTGGGAACTGATATCATGTAGGGAGAAATTAGTGGGTCAAGTGAAGGTAGCTCCTTGGGTTGACGCGTGAGTGTGGCTGGAGCAACTGAGTGAGCACGGGGTCGGGGGGGGGGGGGGGGGGGGGATACATTTAGGAGACTGGTCAGAGTGGACTATGTGAACGTCAGATGTCAGAAGTGGTGCAGTTCTAAGAGTGACAAGTTCTAGAATAAGGCCACGAAAAGCATGAGTGGAGGGGAGTGGAGGCCAAGGTCGTAGAAGATAAGATGCACACCTTGAAAGCGTAGGGGTGGTTTGTTATCTCCACAGACCACAAAGATCATGGGATGACGACAGGACGCAGGTGGAGAAGAAACAATAGAGAGTCACTGACTGAGGGCGAGTGACCAGCAAGCTGAAAGCTGACCGAGATGTGGAGATTTAGAGAGTGGCAGCGTTACCTCATGTGGGTCTCCAAAGCCCAGAGGGTAGAGAGTGGCCTGAAAGAAGCATGAAGAGCCAGGGGAGGGCCTGCCCCACCTTTCAACCTGATACCCTGTGAATGAGGGATGGAGCATCTCTGCTTGAGAGACCCACAGAGGACAGGGCTTTGGTTGGGACCGAGGGAGAGTGAGGCAGGTTGTGGACAAGTGGACCATGGGATAGGAGTGGCAAGCTGCCCAGTAGAAAAGGTGTGGACAGGAAAAATAACCGGAAGGATTCACATCTGGGAGCAAATAGGGACCACGGTGCCCTGGCATGGAGGATTCGTCTGTCTACAACGTTTGGAAAGAATCTATCCCAACTTTCTCTGGTGGCAGGGGAGAAGTGGTAGGGGCCAGCTCTAAGGTTACAGAGCGATCGCATTCCCTTTGAAGCACATGAAATTGCTTCTCTTCATTGCTTTTGCTCTACCAAAAGGATAATAACATCACAGGATTCAAGTGCAGAGGACCTGCATACCGCAGGGAATGACGACGCTTTCAGCTGTGGCTGGGCCTGAACGCACTACTACCTCAGCTTTGTTTTGAGATCTCAGCAGTGCGGCTGCAAGAGGAGGTGGTGCGTGAGAGCGAGGCCCGTTCCCCAGGGATGGACCCTAGGCTGGCGCTGGACCACGTGGGGCCCAGAGGTGAGAGCAGGAGCCCGCTGTGGGGGGTGGGGAGTCCGAACTCCAGGGCTGTGCGTGATCTGAGGACAGAGGTGGGGAAGGTGTAGGAGGCGAGAAGCTGAAGGTGACAGGTGGCTGCAGGAAATAAGCTCAGAAGAAGGAAAGTGAAGGAGAAACAAAGGTAAAACCTCAGCAAGTGCCTCATATCAGAAACAGCATCTTCTTTTCCCTATGAAAGTGAGGGCTGCCTCCCCCCAAACCAATTACAGTGGCAGAGAGGGAAGGCATGGTGCACAATAAGGAGAGAGAAATGACTGGAAAGCACTTTGCAAGACTAAAGAGTTATATAAAGTCCCAATAATAATAAATCACCTTGCCTGAGGTATGAAAACCTTAAAATAACCTGAAAAATCAAAACATGGAGAAGCAGAAGGCATCAGTGAACTTCCAGAAGGTTTGTATGCTTGTTTGAAATACTTCCCCCTCAACAACTCCAGTCAGGTTCTTTAGGAGCAGACCTCAATCAGGTTTTTGGGTAAAAAGGAGTCTAGCCCCTGTTTAAACCTGCCCTCACCCCTCCCCCACCCCATGGCCATGCGGGAAGAGCACAGACTTGGGGGGGGGGGCCCTCTTTTCTGAATCTGACATCTGCCTTCCTGAATACTCCTGCATCTGTTCTGTGGTTTTCTTTTCTTCTTTTTGTTATATAAAAAAAGAGAGATTTCAAAAAATTATCTTCGTTCCTGGAAAAAAAAAAAGAAGAAGAAGAAAGAAAGAAAGTAAAGAAAAATAGGTCTTTCTGAATTCCCAGTACTGGAGCTCTGTTCTTTATATATCTACTTGTTCCATTGTTAAATAAACCCACATATTTAAGGGTGACACATCCTAACTAATGCGTTGTCAGGCCCATGTACCTTGCTAAAAATGGACCTTGGTGACTACTGTTCCCATTATTTTCAAAGAAATAATTTGATTATTTTTATTCTGCTTCTCTCTACCACCACTCACAAGGAAATGGTTATCTCTGTACAAAAAACATTTTTAAACAAGCTGAGAGCTGCAACATGTACAGACAGAAAATTTTCTTAAACACATCTGTATAAGTCACACACACATACTCACTGCCTTGTGAAAATTAGCTTTAAATTTGCAATCAATGCTCTTCTGCAGGAAAACTGCTTTCTGTTCAACCTCTTACAATATTATGTGCATCCCTACATCTTACTTTGTGCAGACCTGAATATCTCCCAGAAAAAGGATAATTTAATAAAAGCGGGCGATATGAATCACCCAGGGACAATTTGAATTATTATCTGTAGATAATTCATTATGCACATATTTCTAGTGAGATTCTTAAATCAGCAGGGCTTCTTAATCAGAGACTTTCAAATTTTCTCTGTAATAACTGAAGACTTGACCCATAAATCAGCAAATAGGCCAGCAGGCTCGCCACATGCTTCACATTTCTTCTTGGGAGAAAAAGACACTTAATTATCCTGAGGTCACAGAAGAAGGGAAAAATGGACATGAAAGTTGTTCAGGGTTTTATAGCAAAGTATAACTAATTTCAGCATTGTCTTAAAAGTAAGCTTGTGAAAAGAAGCCAAGGAAAATGTTTGAAATCAACTGATGTGTTTTATGCAGAGAAAGATATTTTCAATGTTTACAGGAACAATCTTACCAGCCAACCCCATTTCCCATTTCCAGTAAGTTGACTGTCCCAAATTTGAATATTTTTTTCATGTTACCTGTTTTGCAAATTAAATCTTTAAAATGGAAGACACAGGAATGTAAGATTTATTTTAATCCCTTAATGGAATGTTAATAAAGGGATCGAGTTTATCCTTTATTTCTAGTATCTTGCCTTACCCCTCCTTCACTAGAACCTCTTTTTTTTTAAGATTTTATTTATTTATTTGACAGAGAGAGAACACAAGTAGGCAGAGAGGCAGGCAGAGAGAGAGGAAGGGAAGCAGGCTCCCCACTGAGCAGAGAGCCCGATGCAGGGCTCAATCCCAGGACCCTGAGATCATGACCTGAGCCAAAGGCAGCGGCTTAACCCACTGAGCCACCCAGGCACCCTCACTAGAACCTCTTGGTTATGACTCTGTCCTCCTCCTATTCTTCAGGTCTTATTTCTTCCACCTCCCATGGTAGAAAGCTGCTCTTCATGAAGGACCCCATAGTGATCTAACAGTGCAGTGCAAACCTGGCGAGGAACTTCATGGGACATGGCCCCAGAAGACTTGGGTTTGAGTACCAGTGCCCATTAGCACTTCCTGGGGGATGCCATTGGTGGGATGCCCAGATAGCCTTCTCTTGACTGGTTTGCTCATCCCTTGGCTGCTGTCAGTATAGGCAGCAAACTGCTCAGGACTATCTTCTTCTCTGGGAAATTGCTCTCGGACAAATGGGAGTCCCTTCTAAGCAGGATGACAAGGTTCCCCCTCCCCTTCCAGGAGCAGCCATTAGCCAATGAGTGACTGATGCGAGAGAGTACCAAAGGCCAACCATCTCCAGGGAGGACCAGTTCCCTGGGGCTTTTAGTGTCCCCGGGCTCCCATGGGATCTGGCAGAAATCAGCCTCCAGTCTAGACCACATCCTTGCTTAGCTCTCTTCCTCTGCCCTCTCCCACTTCCCCTTCCCTGTGGAAGAGCGCCTGATCAGTGAACTGCCTAAACAAGAACCTGTGCTTCAAGCTCCACTCGGGAAGCCGACTGCGGATGCACTGGGACCCCAGACTCTCACTTCACATGTCTGGTAGCAATTCCCTCACATGTGAAATGATGACAATAACACACACCCCACAGGCCCGTTGCGTGGGTTAAATGAGAAAACCTGGGTTAAAAAAAAAAACAAAACAAAACAAAACCCTGCTCACTTGAAGTGCTATTCAAATTTAAAGGATTATTATGACCTCATGTAAATATCAGACTGTGTAGACCACCTCTCCCACAGTTGGGGTGGAGGGCAGTGGACCATAGTCAAAGAGCTTCCTCCCTCCGCCTCTGGTTTCCCACTTCCTTCCCTAGGTCTCCGTTGCTGGCTGCTACCCCTCTGAACAGCCTCCACACCGGACAGCACCTGCAGCCAGGGAGAAGCTCAGGCCACCCTCTCCAGTTCCAAGCACAAGCTGAGGTTCTCTATATACTGGAGACTCCCAGCCCTCGATCTCCAGCTCTGGCAGCTCTCTAGAACATCAGACTCGCAGTTCTAGTGACTATTTGACAACCCCATGTGGCCATGGGACAGACATCAGACTTAACATGGTCAAAGCATGACTCTTGATTCCCCACCTGTCAGTCGGCTTCCCCATTGTTACCTTTCCCATCTCCCTAAATAGCAGCCTAAATAGCTGCCTTCCAGAGAACGGCTCAAGCCGGAACTCTAGGAACCATGCTCGATTCCTTTTATTCTTTCACCCTTTATGTCCAATCCATTGGTAAGCTCCGCCAACTCTTCGTCCAAATTCCACTTCTCTCCATCTCCACTACCACTGACGTAATCCAAGTCACCATCATCTTACTTGAACCACTGCACCCAGACAAATCCTCTTATATAGTATTAAGATCCTGTCACTGACTTGCTTAAAACCTTCAAATGGCTTACTACCATTCTTAGAGCAAGCTCCCTCTGTCTCTGTCTCTATCTCCCTCCCCCTTCTCTTTCTCTCTTTTCCTTTCCTTTCCCTCCATCACCTACCTAATAAGCGCGCGCGCACACACACACACACACACACACACACACACACACACACACACACTATACTACAGCCACATTGCTTTCTCCTTATTCTTTGCAGATACCAAAATCATTCTTGCCTCAGTGTCTTTGCATTTGCTCTGTCTTCAGCCAGGAGTGTCCTTCCCCAAGCTTCCATGACTGTCTCGTTTTGGTCATTTAAAGTTTGCTTTACTCTTCTAATTTAAAGTAGTTACCTGGGGATACTCTGTCACATTCACCATAATCTTCTGGAAATCCCTTCTCACTTACTCTTTCTTGTTTACTGGTCCATTTGTGCATTATCCATCTTCCTCCCAACTGTTAAGTTCCAAGAGAGCAGGATTCTTGTTTATTTCGTTCACAGCTATATCCCAGAGGCCTAAACCAGTGTCTGTTACATAGTAGATGGTCACTCAATACAGCTTTTAGCTGACTAGATTCATGGATGAATGAATGAATGAATAAATGAAGCACTGGACGCAAGCTTGGGTTCTAGCTCAGCTATACCATTGGCTAGCCGTCAGAACTTGGACAAGTTAAATGAGCCCTTCAAGGGCATTTTGGGTGGCACTTGCTAGGCTGGTGCTGAAGGGGAAATAGGTAACTGAGGTTTAAACTTCCCAGCATGCATCGGGGCCTTAAAACCTCCTTCTCCTGACTCCTAAACTCACTCTGCAGTACATATGGTAAAAGCTTAACCATGGGGTAATGTGGCCAATTGTTCTGCTTTGCCCAGGACTTCAACTCTGTGGGCACATGAGACTTTCAGTGCTAAAACTGAGATCATCCTAGGCAAAGTGGCACAGTCTGTCACCTCCTGTGAGCCCTAGTAGAAAACCTTCAGCTCCAGGCCATGGAGCACCCTGGAGGAAACTCAGTAAGAAAGGCAGTGTCTGAGGGGCAAGAGGGGTTGGTGAGGAGCTTCACAGGGTGCCGTGAGAGTAGGAAATGTCCTTGGACAGGTTTGGATCCTGTTGAGTTTTATTATTGTTGTTATTGTTGTTCTACTACGTAGTTTGGGAAAGTTTCAGCTAGAGAAATGAGCAAGAAGAGTACAAAGAACTTGCTTTATTATTCTCTCCCTTTGTTTCCCTTTTTCTGAACTATTTGAGAGCAGACTACATCTTTAGGCTTCTTAACCCTTTCACATTTCAATGTGTATATCCTGAGAACAAGGATATAGTTCTTATGTGACCACAATTCAAATTTAGGAAATTTAACATTGACACAGTACTTTTGTTTAATCAACAGTCTATGTTCTAAACAAATCAATTGTCCCCAAAAGAAAACATTCATTCCAGGATCCAGTCCAAAATCACATACTGCATTTAGTTTTCATCTACTTTAGTCTCCTATTCTTAGTTTTTTGTGATAGGGACATTTTTGTAGGGAACATGACAATTATTTTATAGACTGTCCCTCAGGGGGCGCCTGGGTGGCTCAGTTGGTTGAGCAACTGCCTTCGGCTCAGGTCCTGATGAGCCCTGAGTTGGGCTCTCTCCTCAGTTGGGAGTTTGCTTCTCCCTCCCCCTGCCCTCCAACCCAATTTTGAGCCTAGCTCCTTATCACTGATTAACCATGAGCTCCAACATTCCTCAGTAGGCTATCCCTGGAGCGGGAGAGAGGCCCTCATAACCCCCCTGGTCAACGTGCATCTGCAGGCCTCCTTCACCTACCTCTTCTGGTATTTCCACTGGGACGATGTGACTCTGGAAGGTGTGGGACATTTCTTCGGTGAGCTGGCTGAGGAGAAGACCCAGGGCGCCCAGCGTCTCCCGGACATGCGAAACCAGCCGGGCCGTGGCGCCCTCTTCCAGGATGTGCAGGAGCCGTCCCCGGGGGGTGGGGTGGGGGTGTAATGTAGTAAAGCCGCAGATGCCAGGGAAGCCGCCCTGGTTCTGGAGAAGAACCAGAAACAGGCCTGTTTGGGTCTGCATGCCCTGGGTTCCGCCCGCACAGACCCCCAGCCTTGTGACTTCCCGGAGATCCACTTCCTGCAAGAGGAGGGGAAACTCATCAAGAAGATGGCAACCAGCTGACTCACCTCCGCAGGCTGGCCGGCCCCCAGGCTTGGCGAGTATCTCTTCGAGAGGCTGACCCTCGAGCACCACTAGGAGTCTCTGAAGCTCAGCAGTCTTTGAGGGACCCCTCTGGCTCACGCTGGTGCCAAGGCTTGTGCCCTGAGCCTCTCCCTGAAGCCACTAGGCAGCTTTTCAACCACCCAGGAGCCCTCTCCCCACCCGTGGACCAAATGAAAACAATAAAGCTTTTTGCAGGGGAAAAAAAAAAAAAGAATGTCCCTCAGTTGAGATCTTCCTTACTTTTAGAACCAGAATAATAACATCCACCACACAGGATTAAATAAGATTCATTCCTAATTATAATTTAAATAAATAAGATAGAATTTAAGATAAAAAATATAAAGGTCTATGCAGATATAAATCAATGTTTATATTCTTGATAATGATATTCAGTATCAAAGTTGAACTTGAGAAGCAAGTGACCTGAGACCCACTGAATCAAAAATTCAGAGAGTGGGGTCGACATCTCTATTTTAACAAGCCTTCCAGGTGATTCCAGCAGTCTAAAGTTTGAGAACCACTGTTATCATGGATTAAATGATGTGATTTATGTATCTCACTGGCACAATGCCAAGCAATCACATCACAGAATAACTGTATGGTAATTATTAGCTCCCTCCTCTGCCTTCTCCACTGCGTACAACCCACTCGACACACAGAAGTGTGGATGCACGTGCACACACACACACACACACACACACACACCAATCAATAATTGTTTGGATACTGTACATGAAAAAAACAACCCACTACTATTTCAAAATTACATACATTAAGAGCTTGAAGTATACCTATAAAACTTCATATGGTTGGGGGTGCCTGGCTGGCTTGGTCAGTAGAGTATGCAACTCTTGATCTCGGAGTCATGAGTTTAAGCCCCACATTGGACATAGAGATTACGTTTTAAAAAATCCTCCATACAATTGAACACAATTAGTCATATCATGGTTCTCACATCCTGCCTTCTTGAAACTGGGAGAAAATTCATCAATAAATATTTATTAAATATTTGTCATATGTCCAACTCTGGTTGCTAGAGAGAATCATAGAAAAGTAGAAAAAACAGTTCCTGCCTTCAAAGGGCTTAATGGGGGAAAGATAAAGGTAATGTTAAAAAATGAAATTCACTCAGGTGCCTGGATGGCTCAGTTGGTTAAGCGTCTGACTCTTGATCTTAGCTCAGGTCTTGACCTCAGGGTCATAAGTTCAAGCCCCACACTGGGTTCCATACTGGGTATAGAGCCTCATTAAAAAAAAAAAAAAAGACAAAACCAAAATTCACTGAGTAAATTTGAAGATATAGTTGGCTATATTAAGCAATTCATGTATTAGGGAACACCCTATCTAGCAAACAGAGGAGAGCTCCAAGGAGTGTATAAAATGGAAGGTTTTTATAGAAAAAGAGGGCGGGTCAAGGAGGTTTTGCTAATAATAAAAATAAAGGACTGTTTCCCCTTAGGGGGAAAATCTTGGGGGTTTTATCATGCAGATTACCTCATCTTCCTTTTGGGGGATGGAGAGGCCCAATGTGACAGACTACCACATTGGTGCTGACCAGAAAATTATTGACTGACCAGTAGAGACTACATTTCTCGGGGAGGTGGAAATTACAATTAGGTTAAATATTAAGGCCCACTTTGGTGATGCGGTCTAGCTTACGCGACTCCATTTTGGGCTTGTGCTTTTGTTTTTGACAGTCATCAATACTGATTGACACCTACAGTGAGATGGAAACTGCCACGGTGGGAAGTTACCTTGATGAATTGGGAGACTCCACCAACACTATCAGACAAGCTATCCCAAAAGATAAGAAACAAGAAGTCTCACAGATCAAATTTCAACTCTCAAATCACACAATTTGAATTGACATAGAAAATAGAGTGAGTAGTAAAGGGAAAGAAATGGATTGGGTTAACAAATCTGGGATAGGGTACAGTGGAATAGTAGGACCACAATACCTGAATCATGAGTTATGCAAAATGTATATGTCCTGTGTCTCTCTGTCACATCACCTACTGATGATGTGGCTATAAAGATCAGAATTAAAAACTAACAAGGAGACTCATCAAACAGATTACCTGGAGACAATATATTCTTGCTCTATCAGTGAGAAACAGGGACAAGTATGCCTGGCCACTGCTATAATTTTCCAATAATTTACTATGTGTCTCAAACAGAGGACCTGTAGAACTAGAACAGGAGTCATTAATAAGTGACTGATTTAAGAAAGCTACAATTTTCAGGGTGCCTGGATGGCTCAGTCAGTTAATCATCTGACTTTGGCTCAGGACATGATCTCAGAGTCCTGGGATCGAGCCCCACATCAGGCTATCCATTCATCAGAGTCTGCTTACTCCTCTTCCTCTGCTGCTCCCCCTACTTGTGCTCTCTCTCTCAAATAAATAAAATCTTTTTTTTTTTTGAAATCTACAATTCTTGCGACTATTTAGCCTGACTTGGACCTTCTTGTAGAGATGTTCAACATATATGCTCTACTTACCTTATCACATCTAATATGTCTCAATCTATTAGCAATCTATTCCTTCTCTAATTATTTTACCTATTGCCTTTATTTCTCTTGTTCTCTATATAGTATAAGTAAATACTCTTAAATAATTAAGCAAACACACATTTTAGGTACAATATAAGAGGTTTTCACATAACCTCTCATTTAATTCTTATGTCTTATATATAATGATATAAAAAAGACATATGTTGTAGGCACTGAATCATTTAAGAGTACAATGCAGGGGCACCTGGGTGGCTCAGTCAGTTAAGCATCTGCCTTCTACTCAATTCATTGATCTCAGGGTCTTGGGATCAAGCCCTTGGCCAGGCTCCCAACTCAGTGGGGAGTCTGCTTTTCAATCTCCCTCTGCCCCTCCCTCAAATAAATAAACAAAATATTTGAGAAAAAAAGAGTACAATGCAATATAGTTAGTCAACGTTTTGGTGATATGGAAGACATCCTCTAGGGATCCTAGTGAGGAAAACTGGGCTTATTCAGTAAAGGATTCATGGAAGAGTTGTTTCTCCACCAGGTCTTGAAGAAAGTGAGGGACTTTACTAGAAAGAGAATTAGGATACAGACATTGGAGGAGCAAGGAGAGTAAATCTGGGCAAACATCAGGAAACATCAGCCACAGGAAAATGGATCCCACACTGGACAGCAGAAAAAGATGCAGTCACTTAGGAGAAGGTGGAGTTGACAGAAGGAGAAAGCCAAAATGCTCAAAAGAGAAAACTGTATTTGCTTCAAAAGTGTGAAGCATTTTTTTAAGATGGAGTACTCTTAGTAAAATAGTGGGGGTATGCCCTCTGTGGTAGGTTGTATTACTGCTTAAAATATTTGAAGCTACTCCCTGTTTAGAACTACACATTTCCACCCTGATGGTGTCAGCCTTGTCCAACAGTCTTGCTTCAACTAATGAAAGTTGAAAGTGATAGGAGGTGACATGCCCACCTCTAAAGAAAGGTTTAAGCATCACTGTGTGATTCCACCATATTTAACTTTCTAGCAATGCCCCAGATAGGGGATGCCCATTCACCCTTGGTTCTGGAATGAAAATAACCTGGAAGCTACTGCCAGCCCAGTATGAACAAGAAGCACAAATAACGAAAAAATTTTTATAAGTCACTGAGATTTGCAGGTTTTTGTTACTATAATTTAGCCCCCGATACAGCTTCTAGTCAGCATTGTTTTGGAGGTTTTAGCCAATACAGTAAAAGAAAAAAAAAGTCTTTGGATTGATAAGGAAAACAATTTTTTTTTGTATGTGACTATAATTTTCTATGCAGAGAGAATTTATGGATAGATTATTCACATTAACAAAATGGGTTGACAATCTGGAGCAGAAGAAAGATGCTACTGTGTTGAGTGAGTATTCTCTGAGAGTGGAAAAGATTCAGTGTGAGGGGATTAAAAATAGCCTGAGTGAATGAAGAGGCAACAAGGGAAAGTGCATGTGATGGGGAAGTAAGAAAGACAAGATACATCACTAGGAGGGAAATGAAGACTCGGAGAGACATGCTGGAAAGTACAATTCAGTGGGGCGCTGGGGGGGGGGGGGGAGATGGATTGGCAAGATTTCTGAATATAAACACAAAATACAAAAGCCAATAAATTTTTCTGTAAACTGGAGGGAAAAGTAGTTAGAAAATACAATTTTTTTTGTAATTGCTATTTAAAGTTAGCTGTACAAAAAATAAAATAAAATAAAATTAGCATCTTTGCAGATGATATGATACTTTATGTGGAAAACCCAAAAGAATCCACCCCAAAACTGCTAGAACTCATACAGGAATTCAGTGAAGTGGCAGGATATAAATCAATGCACAGGAATCAGTTGCATTTCTATACACCAACAAGAAGACAGAAGAAAGAGAAATTAAAGAGTTGATCCCAATTACAAGTGCACCCAGAAAAATAAGATACATGGGAATACTTTTAACCAAAGAAGCAAAGAATCTATACTCAGAAAACTATAGAATACTCAAGAAAGGAATTGAGGTAATCACAAAGAAATGGAAAAACATTCCATGCTCATGGGTTTGGAGAACAAATATAGTGAAAATGTCTGTGCTACCTAGAGCAATCTATACATTTAATGCAATCTCTATCAAAACACCATCAATTTTTTTTCAAAGAAATGGAGCAAATAATTCTGAAATTTGTAGGGAACCAGAAAAAGACCCCGAATGTCCAGAGGAATGTTGAAAAACAAAGCCAAAGCTGTTGGCATCATAATTCCTGACTTTAAGCTCTATTGCAAAGCTGTCATCATCAAGACAGTATGGTACTGGCACAAAAACAGACACATAGATCGATGGAACAGAATAGAGAGCCCAGAAATAGACCCTCAACTCTGTGGTCAACTAATCTTCTAAAAAACAGGAAAGAATGTCTGATGGAAAAAAGACAGTCTCTTCAACAAATGGTGTTGGGAAAATTGGACAGCCACATGCAGAAAAATGAAACTGGACCATTTCCTTACACCACACACACAAATAGACTCCAAATAGATGAAAGACCTCAATGTGAGACAGGAATCTGCTAAAATCCTTGAGGAGAACACAGGCAGCAACCTCTTTGACCTCAGCTACAGCAACTTCTTCATAGAAACATCACCAAAGGCAAGGAAAGCGAGGGAAAAATGAACTATTGGAACTTCATCAAGATCAAAAGCTTTTGCACAGCAAAGGAAACAGTTAACAAAACCAAAAGACAACTGACAGAATAGGAGAAAATACTTGCAAATGACATTATCAGATAAAGGGCTAGTATCCAAAATCTAGAAAGAACTTATTGAACTCAACACCCAAAGAACAAGTAATACAGTCAAGAAATGGGCAGAAGACAGGAACAGACATTTCTGCAAAGAAGATATCCAAATGGCTAACAGACACATGAAAAAGTGTTCAACATTACTCAGCATCAGGGAAATACAAATCAAAACCACAGTGAGATACCACCTCACACCAGTCAGAATGACTGGAATTAACAAGTTAGGAAATGACAGACATTGGTGAGGATGTGGAGGAAGGGCTCAAAAAGTTGAAAATAGAGCTACCCTACAACCCGGCAATCGCACTATTAGGTATTTATCACAAAGATACAAATGTAGTGATCCAAAGGGGCACATGCATCCCAACATTTATAGCAGCCATGTCCACAATAGCCAAACTATGGAAAGAAACTAGATTTCCACCAACAGATGAATGGATAAAGAAAATGTGGTATATGTATACAATGGAATATTATGTAGCCATCAAAAAGTGAAATCTTGCCATTTGCAAAAACATGGATGGAACTAGAGGCTATTATGCTAAGCGAAATAAGTCACTCAGAGAAAGACAATTATCAAATGATCCCACTGATATGAGGAATTTGAGAAACAAGACCGAGGATCATAGGGGAAAGGAGGGAAAAAATGAAACAAGATGAAACCAGTGAGGAAGATAAACCATAAGAGACTCTTAACCTCAGGAAACAAACTGAGGGTTGCTGGAGTGGAGGGGGGTAGGAGGGATGGGGTGGCTGGGTGATGGACACCATGTGCTGCGGTGATATCTGTGAATTGTATAAGGCTGACAAATCACAGACCTGTGCCCCTGAAACAAATAATACATTTTATGTTAACAATAAATAAATAAATAAGAAGTACTTTGAAGAAAATTTTTAATAAAATTAGCAGTATAGATAAGTGTTCCCAGGAATATATCTAGAAAAAGATAAGTACTTTTTATGAGAAAATTATAATAGTGTATAGAAAGAAGACTCAAATAAGTGGAGAAATACAGCATATTCTTGGTTTGGAAGATTCAGTATTGTAAGGATGTCAGTTCTTTCCAGTTGAAACCATACAATCAATGCTATTTTAATCAAGGGCTCAGTGGGGTCAGTGCAGAAGTTGACAAGCTGATTCTAAAATTATATAGAAGAGAATGGGACCAACAATAACCAAAACACTCCTGAAGAAGAAAAACAAGGTGGGAAGACTTGCCCTATGAGACATCAAATCTTATTTAATGGCTATAATATTTAAGAGAGGGTGCTATTGACAAAGGGATGTATACATTTCATCAAAGAGGAAATAAAAATGGCCATGGCATGAAAAGATGCTAAATTATTAGTATTCAGGAAAATACAAATTAAAACCAAAAGATACCCTTTTACATACTCTAGTTTGGCAAAATTGAAGTCAGATAATAAAAAGGATTGACAAAATATGTAAAACAACATGTACTTTCATCTGATGTTGATAGAAGCTCATCAATTGGGGAAAATTACTATTGAGCATGTACATATCTATGACCTAGTAATTCCACCACTAGGGATATAAGCTAGAGAACTTGCACAGGGACCAGGGGATATAGGAAGGATGCTTACAGCAGTGTTATTCCTAAGAACAAAACGCTGAAAACAACCTACCCTCCATCATAAGTAACAAGAGCATCAGACTGAGACATGGTCCTACCCAGGAATGCTCTGCAAAGGTGGATGCGAATGAACTACAGCCACAAGTATCAGCATAAGCAAGGCTTAGAGACACAAAGGTCAGTGAAAAGGCCAGGTCACTGAAGAATGTATCCAGTACAAATCTAGTCCCCTACTACTCTAATCAGGGAAAACCAAGGAGCATGTTAAGAGATATATTCATATGCAGTTAAGAAAAGCCCTGTGAAGTAAATGAGCTAGTTGATAACATTAAATTATCAATTTTATATTGAGGGTTATAAAGGATCTTCTGAGAAAGCTTCTAAGGTGGTGGTAATATTCTATTTTTGAAAGTAGGTGGTAGGTCCATGAATATGCATTTTATTATTATTATTATCATTTCATTTTCCTATATACATTTTATACCACTTTGTGTATAATTTATGTGTATGGTATATTTCATAACAATTTTTAAAATTAGTGTGTGAAACCATATTATCTTTTTTATACATAACTACCATACTAAAATATAGAAATTACAAAACACACAAAAACCAATATTTTTTAAGGATAGGGTAAAATAAAATAAATATCCTTCTAATGAGTGGTACCAAAAAATACTTCTAGTGAATTGTAGAAGTTTGGTTTCATGTTCTGAATAATTAACTTTTAATGTCTTGCTAATCTTGATAGCTTCATGTTAGCTAATTTCTGAAGAATAGTATATATTCAGGGTGGTGTATATTGCTAATGACAGTGGACACATATTAATTTTTCAAATGATCTTTAATAATTCAAATTTTTGCTTAACTACTTGTTAGATTTCATGAAAGTGTCACTATTTTTACTTCAAATACAGCTGATGAAGACCTAGTTCTAAGTGGAGAAGGAGTGTCAGCTCCTAAATTTCCTTGTAGTAGTCTG
Organism: Mustela nigripes; assembly: GCF_022355385.1. Taxonomy (NCBI): domain Eukaryota; kingdom Metazoa; phylum Chordata; class Mammalia; order Carnivora; family Mustelidae; genus Mustela; species Mustela nigripes. Next base: position 97,888,693 of record NC_081575.1, read on the forward strand.
GGTATTTTCATCCATCTGAGGATTCTTTGTGAGAATTTTTTGAGGCCCTTATCAGTGTCTCAAGAGTTCATTTAAGCTTTTTATTTTTTTTATTTTTATTATTATTTTTTTAAAGATTTTATTTATTTATTTGTCAGAGAGAAAGCGAGCGAGATCGAGCACAGGCAGACAGAGTGGAAGGCAGAGTCAGAGGGAGAAGCAGGCTCCCTGCGGAGCAAGGAGCCCGATGTGGGACTCGATCCCAGGACGCTGGGATCATGACCTGAGCCGAAGGCAGCTGCTTAACCAACTGAGCCACCCAGGCGTCCCCATTTAAGCTTTTTAAAACAGCCTGTAAATCCTCTCAACTAGGCTTACAAAAACTATAATTGTTTCCTTTTTTAAAGACTTTATTTATTTGAGAGAGAGTGAGAGAGAGAGCAGGAGCAGTGTGCTGTAGGGGAGAAGGAGAGGGAGAAGTAGACTCCCTACCAAGCAACTTGATGTGGGGCTCAATCCCAGGACCCTGAGATCATGACCTGAGCCAAAAGGAGAGGCCTAACTGACTGAGCCACCCAGGCATCTCCAAAACTATAACTGTTTCTACTAACAACTGGTGTATAACTAGGCCAAAGTGTAGGAGCTTAAAACAATAATTTAACATTATTAAATATTAAAAACTTGTGAGTCAGGAATTTGGACAAGGCACTGTAAGAAGAGCTAATTGCTGCTCCATGATGTTTGGGACCTCATCTAGGATAAGTTGCCTGGAAGACAGAACACCAAGGCCACCAGGCATCTCTCCACATAGCCTCTCCATTTGGATAGCTTGAGCTTCCTCACAGCATGGTTGTCGTAAGGTTCTAGAAGTGCAATGCAGAATGTCTTACTCTCTTCATAGGCTAGCCCTGTAACTGACATAGCATCACTTCCATCATACACTATTGGTCAAGCAAGTTTCTAAGGCCAGCTTGGATTCAAATGAGACTGTAATCAGATTACATCTTTCAGAAGTAAAAAAAGAATTTGCAGTCATATTTAATCTTCCATAGAAATACAGCACCAAAAGGGAGCCAATGCAAACCCTTCTCACTGAAGAACTGCAAATCTCGGGGCACCTGGGTGGGTCAGTGGGTTAAAGCCTCTGCCTTCGGCTCGGGTCATGATCTCAGGGTCCTGGGATCGAGCCCCGTGTCGGGCTCTCTGCTCGGCAGGGAGCCTGCTTCCCTTCCTCTCTCTCTGCCTGCCTCTCTGCCTACTTGTAATCTCTGTCTGTCACATAAATAAAATCTTAAAGAAAAAAAAAAAAAAGAACTGCAAATCTCCCACAAGTGGGACATGAAGGTCTCATACACTAACACACTGAAGAAATTAGTGTCAGTTATTAAATATTAGTGAAGCTTGCCTCCTTTCTTCTTTGATAAAAATAAATACAATTAGAAATTCATGCCTCCTTGTGGGGAGTCCCCAGATGATTTCTAAGCAGAGGTAGGCATTAAGGATGCTTGAAAGAGACAAGGATCACATTGAATTGGTGATCTGCTGTGGGTCCACAACCCATGCAGCTGGGCTGCAGAAATTTGAACATTTGAAGTGAATGCTCTCAATTGGTTTCCAAATGGCAGTCTCTTGTTTTCCTCACACAGTAGCCTGGCTTAGAGGGCTGGACTGACGGCTAGGTGCAGCTTTAGCAGTACTGCTGCCCGCTCTGACAGGTGGATGGGTTCCTTTCACGGAGCCAGAGGCCCTACAGCTGCTAATAGTAATTATACTTGTCAGCAATGCATTCCCCTCAGGAAACTCCTGCTGGTTCATTAGGGCTAATTGCCAATAGGCAGTACAGTTTCCTAGAGGAGGAGGGGACATAAACCCATAGGGAGTTAAGAACAGCTGTGTGAGCTCAGAGAAGCCAGATGTGGCCATTTGCCATTACAGTGTAGCTGAGGGCTGCTGAATTCATTCAACCCAGTCCCAGGAACAGAATAAAAGGAAGAATTTGGTGAGGTAGGCTAAACTCATCACCATCTTTATCGTCCCACAAGCTTTTGTGGAAAACATGAACACACCTTGCTGGACTTCTGACTTAAAAACAACAACAACAACATCTTTATTCTAAAAATACATTTCCTACCTTATATAGGACTTGGGGACTGAAGGATTCTCCTATAATTAGTTTCATTCACTTGTCCATTCAATAAATATTTATATACCTACTACGTGTCTAAATCTCTGCCTGCACTTAGGGTACAAGATGAGGTGCTCTCCGATGGGAGCCAGATCATATTTGGAGTATAGCTTTCCATTAACATGAAATAAAAAGCCACTGAAACAGGGAAGTGCCATCATCTTCTATTCCAAAGTAGCAGTCTGTTTACTATGTTGACAATGACTACAAAGGAGCAAAGGTAGAAGGCAGAACACCCATAGAGAGGCAATTGCAATAAGTCAGGTGAGGGATGATGGGGGCTCAGAGCAGAGTGGTCATGAGGAGGTCACAAGAAGTGACAGGATTATGGGTACATGTAGAAGGTAAAATCGATGGAACTTCCTGATGGGTTTGAATATGGAATGTAAAAGAGAAGAATATAGACGGCTCCAAAATCGTGGGGCTATGTATCTCCCCCAAAGGGTGGAGTTGCCATCAACCGAGGTAGAAAAGAAAAAAAAAAAAAAGCCAGAGGTACAGTGGGAGGAAACCAGATGTTCCATTTGGAATGGTGATTCTGAGACATCTATTTGACATCTAAATGAGATGTCAAATAAGCAGCTAGATGTGTGCATCTCGAGCTGAGGAGAGAGGTCTGGACTATAGGCAAACTGGTGGTTATTGATATATGGAGAGTATTTAAAGTGTTTATTTTTTAAGATTTTATGTTTTATCTATGTATTTAAGAAGGAGACAGACAGACTGAGAGAATGAATGAGAGGAAGAGCAGAGGGGGAGAAAGCAGGCTCTCCACTGAGCAGGAAGCCCCATGCAGGACTCAATCCCAGGACCCTGGAATCGTGACATGAGCCAAAGGCAGATGCTTAACCAGCTGAGCCACCCAGGGAACCTTAAAGTCTTTAAAAACCAAATGAGTTCACCAAGAAGTGGGGATAGCTAGAGGAGAAACAATGACTAAAAAATGAAGCTCTACAGTGCTCCACTACTGAGCAGCAGGGAAAGGAGGTCCTGGCAAAGACATAAAAGATAGAGAAGAAGCAACCAGGGAGGGAGGAGGAAACCTGAGTACAGGGTCTCAGAAGCCACCTGAAAGAAGCACAATTAATGGATGAGGGATACTAGATTCAGCCTCATAAGGCCCACAAGTTGGGTAACATGAAAACTGAGAGATGACCATTGGATTAGTGGACAAGGAATTATCAGCATTTAAAATGAAATTCTTAGTGGTTCTGTCTGTCTCAATCTTTAATATCAGTAAAAATTTTTGCAAAGTCAACTTAGAAGGGAGTATGACTCCCCCATACAGAGAAACCTAGGTCTGTTTTTTAGGATTTTTAAAATGATAAATAACAAAAGTAGAAAGTAAAAGCCTCCTTTAATTAGAGTGGCAATTACAATGTTCTAATTCAACATATTAGTTGAATAAGCAGCATGGCCCACTTGTCTACCATCTGATATAAATTTGATCATATAGCCTAATAACACTTCAGTTCCCTCCTGTAGCTTCTACCTCTTCGTATTTACACACTGTCTCTCTTGGCATCTCCTGAACACTTTGTCTCAGAACACCCAAGGCCTTCTTAACCCAATGTCAAAATCCTGCTTCCAGGTGAAGTGTACAGTGTAGTGGCTGAGAACCTGGCGTCTCAAACTCTGCTGCCCGAGTTTGAATCCCAGCTCTATATGTGTATTAGTCAGCTATCACTGGGTTATGCTGCCTAACAAACAAATGTTAATTCCCACAATGAATGTAATATTTCTCCTTCACTCGACACGTAGGTAGCCAGAGGTAAGCTGTCTTGAGTGTGCTCCTGACTCTGGAACGTGGTAGGGTCTGTACCATACCATATGTCTTCTTGACTGAAGCAGGAAACTTGATTTGAGAAAGGCATGCTCTTGTGGAAGACGACAGAGACTAAACCAGACTCTGCAAGTACTCTTAAAACTTCTGCTTAGATGTCACATCCAATCACTTTTTTTTTTTAACTAAAGAAAGGAAGTCACATGGTATGGTTTCTAGCATCAATTCCTTCCTTTTCTGTATGTATGTTCTGCTCTGTCCATCAAAAAGTGGGGCCATTCCCATTCCTCTTGAAACTGAACTGGCCTTGTGAACTTGCCTTGGCCAAGAGAATGTGGCAGGCAGTGACACTTTATGATTTTTAAGCCCAGCTCTTAAGAAGGCCAGCAGAGTGGCGCCTGGGTGGCTCAGTGGGTTAAAGCCTCTGCCTTCGGCTCAGGTCAGGATCCCAGAGTCCTGGGATCAAACCCTGCATTGGGCTCTCTGCTCTGCGGGGAGCCTGCTTCCTCCTCTCTCTCTGCCTGCCTCTCTGCCTACTTGTAATCTCTGTCTCTCAAAAAAATAAATAAAATCTTTTAAAAAAAAAAAAAAGAATAATAATAAGAAGAAGGCCAGCAGATTCCACCTCCTATGTCTTAGGACCCAGCTGGCATGCTGAAAGGAAATCCAAACTGGATGACAGAATGAACAGAATCCATGCACAGGAAGTCCTGAAGGATGAGAGGCCATCTTGGACATTGTGGCCTCAGCTAGATCCCAGTTGATGTGGGTACATGAAGAGATCCTGAGGAAGACAAGCTGAAGAAACTCCCTTGGAGCCTCTGCAAAACCACAGAATCATGAGACATCATAGTGTTTTTAGCCACTCACTTTTGAGGTAGTTGTGCAAGAACGGGTAAGTGAACTGCATTGGTCAAGTCCCAAACCAATGGAGCAGGGAGGAGGTGTGTGGAGAGGAAAGTGAATATTTTTGAATAATAGTATAGTTTAGCACAGTCCCTCAGCAACATTATGAACTACTTCAGCATGCAGTGTCTCAGCTGCTCCTCTGTAAATGGGAGTAATTTTTTTTTTAAGGAGGCTCCATGCCCAGCATGGAGCCCAATGCAGGGCTTAAACTCACAACCCTGAGATGGAGACCTGAGCTGAGATCAAGAGTTGGACGCCTAACCAACTGAGCCACCCAGGCACCCCATAATTGGGAGTAATTTTTAATTGAAACCCTCTCATTAGACTGTTGTGTGTTAAAGTAAAAGGGTTAAATAAATAAAGGCATTTGACTCATTCTAATTTGGCACAAAGAGTTAGCTATCTTTTGTTCTATCCTTGAGAGACCTCTGTTTCTTGCCTTTGTGGTCCTTGTAAGGTGTCATTGGGAAGCTGGGACACTTACCCCAGTCCAGATCTCTGTAGACCACAGCTATACCTCACAGAAGGACAGTAACACTCTAGTTAGTCATTCAGCTCTAACCATGTTTACCTTCACATGCTCACTTACTGCCCATAAAGCCCCTTTTGTAAGGAAAGCTCTCTAGCCTGGACCATATATACTGTGTCAGAGACAGCCTCGCATCCACCCAGATGTAGGGCCTGGTACTGGACCCCAATCTTCTTCTCCATAATGCATCCCTTTGGGGACTTCCGTGTCCCTCCCACTAATGAACCTCCACTGGGACTATTTCAAATCATGAAAGAAGTGAGACAGTGGTCACAGTCTTTTCTCTCCCAGGAGATTCTTTGGTCCCTGAGGACATGGAACCAGTTCCATGCTGTACTGAGCCATTGGAAACAGAGTTATGACAGAATCTAAAGTGATAAGAGTAGTTACAATTGGAAAGAGAAATTTCACCTGTTTCATTTTTCTTTTTTCTACCTCTTTCTTTCTCTTTCTTCCTATATCAGAAAGTTTAATGTAGCTTTTTATTTTTTACCATCAGAATGTATTATTTATAAGCAGAAAACAATAGATCAAGGGAGAAAAGAGTGTGAGGGCTTTTGAAAAAAAAAGTCCCCCCAGTAGTATCTCAATATTTGAACATGCAACTCTATTTAATCATGCAAACTTGAGGTTGCTTATCAACTTCCATGAATTCATGACACGCTGAATTGATGTTGGAGTCTTGACCTACTGAAACAGAAGAATCTCTTAGAATCTCTAGGGATGCTTATCAGCATCGTTGAATCTATCCTGATAGTCCCTGTTGTTTACATGCAGAACAAATCTTCCCTTCTAATGCTTGGGCCCTGGGCAGAAGAGAGCCACCCCATACAAGAAACTTCTGGTTCCTTTCCTCTGCAAAGACTTATCATTAACTACAGTGAGCTATTTTAAAACAGAGCCAAGATGCCCTTCAACAGATGAATGGATAAAGATGATGTGGTCCTTATACACAACGGACTATTACTCAGCCATCAGAAAGGATGAATACCTAACTTCTGCATCAACATGGATGGGACTGGAGGAGATTATGCTGAGTGAAATAAGTCAAGTCAAGAAAGTCAATTATCATACGGTTTCACTTATTTGTGGAACATAAGGAATAGCACAGAGGACATTAGGAGAAGGAAGGGAAAAATGAAGGGGGCAGAAATCAGAGTGGGAGACGAACCAGGAGAGACTATGGCCTCTGGGATACAAACTGAGGGGTTTAAAGAGGAGGGGGGTGGGGGATGGGTTAGCCTGGTGATGTGTATTAAGGACACCACTGATTGCATGGAGCACTGGGTGTTACACGCAAACAATGAATCATGGAAAACTGCATCAAAAACTAATAATATACTGTATGGTGATGAATGTAACACAATAAAAATAAAATAAAATAAAACCACCTATTCCTCTCCCCCCAAAATAATAAAATAAAATAAAATGTAGGGTTTTTATTATCCAAGTAAGATACTGTGAAGCCAACAGATGTTAACCATTGAAATGATAGTTTGTTCTTTACAGAGCCTAAGAAGAAGAGCCACACCATGCCATGCAGGGCCACACAGAGAACAGGGTTTCTCAGGAGGCAGAGGGAATAAAGGCAGGATGTGGGTAGAAGCCTTTACTGTGGTTTTCAGTGCAAGGAAAAGGCAAGGCAGACTAAGCAGGTTAGGGTTGGCTTGTATGAATAATCTCTGGAGGCTGGTGGGGGTGATGTTCTGAGCTGTCTGATACTTGGCCCTGGGGTGCCAAGGACCCGGGAATATTGGCCTGGAGAGTAAGAGCCAGATGGAGGAGAGGAGGGGGTGTGGGGTCTGGATTTGTTAAGTTGCATATGAGAGGCATACTCCAGGTTGAACTGTTTTTCTCTAGGAATTAGTTAACCCTTTGAGGGTCATTCCCTTTCTGGTCAGCTGTCCTCAAGCCCCAGACACCTGAGCATCAAGAATAGAGAAAATATCACGAATACCTGTGCCTTAATTGGGGACCATCCTGATGGGTCAGACAAGTTTCTTTGTCCCTGAATCTCAATGAGGGGAAGGGATGGGTTGCAGGGGGCACTGCCCAATTTGGTCCTGCAAAAGTATAGGCCCTCAAGTCAGAATGCCCCATTCCATACAGTCCTTGTTTTGTTTTAAAGAAATCTATTTCTTTTTCAGAATTAAAACCTGCAACTTACACTACTAGGGCATTGCTCAGCAGCTTGCTGTAAGTTCTTATCTCTTCTTCTATTTCCTCCACCAGATCCTGATTTCCATGAGGCAAGAACAGTGACTTCCTATTCATCCTTGCACTAATACTTAAATATTTGTTAAATAATCTAACTAATGAATGAAGTTGGGAAATAGGACATCTGGCAAAAATAGTACATGGGTACAGGTGTCTCATTCTTTCTCCATTATTTATGATCCTTGGAATTTTACCAAACATACTTAAAAGAGGAGAAAAACTGTCAGCTAAAATTAGTACTGATTCCCTTCCCTGGGCAAGGCCAGTGTTTTTTTCATAGATGCCTTACATACTATAAAGCTCACTGGTGTAAAGTGCACTAACTTCAATGGTTGTTAGTGTATTCACACTTGTGTACCAGTCACCATAAGCATCCCTGGAGGTCCTCCAAAGTACCTGGTAAAAGAACTTCAACTTTCTTTCATTTCAAAGGTAGGGACTCCAACATCAATTTAGCATGTCATGAATTACAGGGGATTTGATAAGCAACTTCATGTTTGGATAATTAAATAGTGTTGTGTGTTTAAATCCTGAGATACCACTGCGGAAAATTTTTGTTAGAAGACCTCACATTTTGGGGTACCTGGGCAGCTCAGTCAGGTGAGCCTCCAACTCTCAGTTTTGGCTCAGGTCATGATCTCTGGGTGGTGGGAGGGGTCAGGCTCTGTTCTCAGTGCAGAGTCTGCTTGGGATTCTCTCTCTCCCTCTCCACTCTCTCAAGTAAATAAATAAAATCTTTAACAAACACACACAGACGTTTTAAAAAGAGACCTCACATTTTTTTCTCCTTTGATTTATTGTTTTCTAGCTATAAATAATACGTTCTTAGAGTATGACTTAAAAAGCTACACAAAACATTCTGAGGGAGGGAGAAAGAAAAAGAGAAAGAGGAGGTGGGGAAGCCAGGTGAAGTTAACCTATCAGATGGTAACTACCGCTATCCCTTTAGGTCCTGGCCAAAATTCTGTCTCCCAGTACTCAGTGCAACACAGAGCTGATTCTGGTCAGGAGGTGGGTAAATGTCCTTAGGGACCAAAGAATCTCCTGGGAGAAAAGAGACTTTGACCTCTGCTCTACTTCTTTCATTGTTTGAAATAGTCTCAGTGGAGGTTTGTCTGTGGAAAGGACTGCATTTTAAGAAAAATAGAGGTTAATGGACGTGCATGCAAGGAAGGTTAATGAGAGAAATCTACAACAGGGAGAAGTAAATCAGTGATACACACACACACACATATGTGTGTGTGTATGTATATGTATATAACAAATATATATGTGTATATATATTTCCCATAAATGTTGAGGGAAGGCTTGAGGAAGAAATAGGTTTAAAAAGGCAATGTATGGCTTTAAAGTATGTAAACCTGGTGATTCACAGACCTGTATCCCTGGGGCTAATAATACATTATATGTTAACAAGAAATTTTTTAAAAAATTAAAAAGGCAATGTATAGGGGAGGCTGGCTGACTCAGTTAGTAGAGCATGCAACTCTTGATCTCTGGGTCATGGGTTCAAGCCCCATACTGGGCATAGAGATTACTTAAAAATTAAAATAATTGTTAAAAGACAGTGTATGAATTGTAACGTTCATACATCATGGTTGGAAATGTGAAATGGTAGAGCCGCTATAGAAAACAATCTGGTGGATGTTCGAAAAACTGAACACAGAATTTCCAAGTGACTCAACAAATCCACATCTAGGTACACACCTCCAAAAACTCAAAACAGGTGTTCAAACAAAAACCTGTACATTACAGTTCATACAACACTATTCATACTAGCCAAAGGGTGGGACCAACCTACATAAATGGGCAGTTCATGTAAATGGAATAGTGCAATATGTGGTCCTTCATTACTGGGATTTTTCATTTATTAGAATATTTTCAAGATCCATTCACTCTGTAGCATGTATCAGAGCTTCACTGCTTTTCATGGCTGCATAATATTCCACGGGGTGTATATACTTCATTTTGTTTATCCATTCATCTCTTGATGGTCATTTGGGTTGTTTATATCTTTTGACTAAATGAATTTCTATGAAATGTCTTAAATTGGTAAATCCATGGAGACACAAACCAGATTAGAAGTTGGCAGAGGTGGGGCGCCTGGGGGCTTAGTTGGTTAAGTGTCCACTTTTGGTTCAGGTCATGATCACAGGGTCCTAGAATCGGGTCCTGCATCGAGCTCCCTGCTCAGAGGGGAGTCTGCTTTTCCCTCTCCCTCTCCTCCTCCCTTCTGCTTGTGCTCTCTCTCTCTCTAAGAAATAAATAAAATGTTTTTTCAAAAAGAAAGGAAAGAAATTTCCAGAAGCTGGGGAGTGAAGGAACCAGGGACAAGTGGGGGTGGGGAGTCTCTTCCAGTGGGCACAATTTTCTTCAGAGGTGATGAAAATGTTCTGCAATTAGATAATAATGCTTCCATAGGGAATATATATATATACATATATATATAATATATATAATTATGTGTGTGTGTGTGTATATATATATATATCTTCGTTACTTCTCCTGTCCAAGATATCTATTACTAACTTTCCTCCAACGTGTCTTCCTTCCCCTCTATTTTCCTAAATTACACTCATAGAAAATGTTTAAATGAAAGCAGAGGAGAAGCAGAAAGGAATAATGAAGCAGGGAAATACTGAAGCAGGAAGCACAGCCATTTCCTCTCCTGCACACTGTGGACCTTCATCAGTTTGGGTCCCTCTGACAGCAGCACTCATTTGGGAGTGGATCCCAAAATGGAGGAGTGACGTTGAAGGGAGAGTGATGTAGGGAAGAACGGGCCACAGTAAGGGAACATTATGCAGCTTACAGGGCCTCAATTCCACCAAGGCCACTGAACAGCCTATATAATATCTTCCAGAACTGTCCACCCGACAGGCGGGAGTACCCATCCACAGGCCCTTGTTCCTCATTGCTCGATGGTGGCCCCAGAGATGTACCTTCATGGGCAGAGTCTTAGTGAGGCTCAGCCTGTCCCTGACATTGAGGAAGGCCTGGGGCAGAAGGGAAGAGCGACAGTGTTGTCCCCTGCAGCTGCCCCCGAAATAGGGAGCATAACTAGAACCAATGGAGCCAAACATTACAGGCCCATACTAGGAAATTCTTTAAAAATTATTTTTTTCGGGACGCCTGGGTGGCTCAGTTGGTTAAGCAGCTGCCTTCGGCTCAGGTCATGATCCCAGGGTCCTGGGATCGAGTCCCACATCGGGCTCCTTGCTCAGCAGGGAGCCTGCTTCTCCCTCTGCCTCTGCCTGCCTCTTTGTCTGCCTGTGCTCGCTTGCTCTCTCTCCCTCTGTCTCTTACAAATAAATAAATGAAAAATTATTTTTTTCAAGATTTTATTAATTTATTTGAGAGACAGGGAACAGGGAGAGGAGCAGGGTGTGAGGGAGAGGACCTCCAGCAGACCCTTCGTTGAGCATGGAGCCCAAACCAGGGTTCCCATCTCATGACCCCGAGATCATGACCTGAGTTGAAACCAAGAGTCAGCCATTCAACCGACTGAGCCACCCAGGCACCTCCAAAATTATTTCTGCTGAAATATAATTTCTATGCAATAAAAGGCACAGATCATAAGACAATGGTGAATTTTGACAAATCTCTATGCCCATGAAAACACCCCCTCATTTGAAATGTGGAACATTTCCATTATCCCAGAAAGTCCCTTGTGCCCTGGAAAGCAATCCCTGCCTAAGACCACACCTTCAGTCCCCACCCCAGTCAACCACTGTTCTGATTTCTATCACCACGGATTAGGTTAAATTGTTTAAGACCTGCACATAAATTGAATCATACAGTAGGTTTCTTGATTCTGGTTCCTTTTGCTCAACAAACATTCTTGAGAATCAGTCATAATGTTACACGATCAGTAGCTTGTTCCTTTCCCTTGCTGAGTTTTCTGTTATGTGAATATACCACAATTTGTTTATTCCCTCTCCCACTGATGGGAAGTTGGATCAATGCCAGGTTTTGACTATTATGAGGAATCCTTATAAACATTCTTATACATTCTTTTGTGGCGATTTTTATAAATGTCTTATCTTTTTCAAATTCTTTTTTGAATGTGTAGAACTGTCTTGTTAGGTTGGTTACTCTGTTTCATAAATTTTAGTGGAAGGTGGAGAAGGAGGCAGAAAGAGGCAAAGGAGAAGGTCAGGGCCACCCACCCTTGGGCCAATGAGGACATTAGTTATAAGGCATGTATTTAATCTGTTGTATGAGAAGTAGTCGATGCTACATTTTTTTTTTTTAAATATGTCCTTGGCCATCAAAAACTATGCACAACAGACATCCCTAACTCCTGCTATACCTTTAACAAACAGTCCAGGTATGCCGAGCTTTCAGTTTTTACTTTTTTCATTTTTGTAAAACTTTAATTTTCTATGACTATGCCTTATTTTATCATCATGAAAAGATAAAGATTCTTTAAGTCTGCTCAGTGTGGGTGAGCCTCTAAGAGCATGCCTCCTCTCCCTCAAAATCACCATCATGATGAAATTTAATGATACCAAACAGTATATATATATACACATATATAACACATATTATGTATATGTATAATATATATGTATGAATATAGAGAAAGATATTATACATTTAACAGAAAAAAGTCTTGAATAGCCTGGAGCTGAGAAGGTATCAAATTATGGTGCCATTACCTTCTCCCACAAGAAATGGCTAAAATATACCTAAATAAGATTAGCATAATAAGAAAGTACAAACAGCAAAGATTTTTAAATGTATGAATCAAAATACTGTTTTACTCAACAGATGAAATCAGAGAGTCAGAAACACAGACCATTCAAGATCCAAAGGGCTTCTCAGCAGGCATTTTGTTCCTGGGTGTTCTCTAAACCCCAGCCCCAGGGTGGTCCAGGGGGTCTTTCTGTGAATCCCACCTCCCAGGTCTAAGCTCTTTGTACACTGCCCTAAGACTCTGTTCCTCCCCGTCAGGTCCCCAATCGCTGCACGTCCTAGCCGGGCTGCCTCCGTGAAGACCCTCTTTCCAGTACCCCATGCACTGACTTCTCTTGACTGCCAAGTTTATGACTTACTAACCCCCTGGGAGACAGATAAAGACCCTTCTCTCTCTGCAGGAAACACATACGTTTCCGCAGTAGCCTTCCAGCAGCATCTCCCCTGCCTCAGTGGGGTAGCCTCGAATGCTCGCTTAAGTGGTGGGGGTTCCAGGCCCTGCAGGAAGAGGGTATTTATGGCAGGGCTATTTACAGTCCAGGCAGATCATCCCCATGACAGCGTGCAGAGGACCACCTCCTCTGTGCATGGCATGTCCTGCCTCTACTATTCACCCTCAAGGATGGAGACTCCGAAGCAGAAAATCACGAAGAGCAGTTTTTTTAGCTGCCGCTGGCAAACAACCGAGAGTTGACTCCGTCATGCTTGGAAAAGCTATTGCAGCAGTGGGGTGATCTCATTAAAATCATAAAATAAACTAAAGCAATCAACACTGCATCCTTGGGATGCTGGAATAAGGCGGGAGTTCAGAACTTGCTGGTAAGCCAAAAGCTCCTTTTTCACATGGGGGAAGAAAAGATTCCAGCTCTTCTGCTTACCCTTGTGCATCTGAGTGCACGCCTACCTGTCCAATCACATCCTTTGCTTCTCCGGCACAGGTGCGCACGAGGTGATCAGTCCTGATACATTAAGAAGTCAGCATCACCCAGCAACTTTCGCCTTCGGGGTACCCTCAACAGGAAAAAACTTACGTACGTTCCAGAGGAGACGTGTATGAGAATATTCATATAAGTGCTCATCATAATAGTCTCAAACTGGAAACCGCAGAACAATCGTCAATAGTAGAATGGGTAAGTAATGCCGCGCTAGAGAATTCATGATCTTCAGCTTTGCACTCAGTGCAGTTGGAGCTCACAGGCATGACTCTGAGTAATGGCGGCCAGACCCAGGAGTGCGCACTGTAGGCCGCCATTTTCGCCTACACGTGCTACCTTAATACGCTATTCGGACTCAAGAGAGTGGTTACCCCCAGGGGCACGTGGTGACCGCGCAGGGGGCAGGAGGGAGCTGAGGTGCTAGACACGCTCGGGTTTTTTGATCGGGGGGCTGGTCTTAGGGCTGTAATCAGGTTGGAAATCTCACTGAGCTGTACCTTTGGGTGCACTTCTGTAGCCTATGATAATTTAATAAAAATTAACTGGACAAGGACAAGGCTTCGGTTTCCCAGCATCATCCCAATCGTCAATGACAACATATCTCATGCTTAAACATTCGTTATGAGGGGAGATCTCCCGTTAAGTATACTTGTCACAAGAGAAATTTTAAAAATGTCTTCAGCATCAGACTATGACAGAGGCCTAATGACTATAAATTGCAGTGCAGGAAATGTAGAGTAGCAGCAAAGAGTTAAGTGGTAGAAGGATGTGTTCTGTGGCTAATTGCTATTGAGGAAAGAACTTGAAAAGTAGAGGAAAGGAAGTGAGAAGTATGTTAAGTCCCTTCGTGAAACAAAAAAGAAATATCCTCATACCAACAACGTCCCACATCAGCGGACTTCACTAGCAAAAAGAAGGTCACTCGTCAATGCAAGAGGGAACCAACCCATGGAATTTCTTCTCTCCCATGCTAGTCATAAACAATATCATCACATTCTTATTCTGAGAAGCAAGGACAAGGTAAAAGTAATTGCTTTCCTTTGCTTTTCCTCTTGGTAACTGGTTTCATTTCCTTTGCTTTTCCTGTTGGTAACTGGTTCCAAATCCTCAGATGGAAATAGGACATATCTGAGGGCTGTGGGTAGGATCCCTGAACCCAAAAGGAATTGCCCAGAGCAATGACAAAGATTGATGAGCGTGGTGGCTGGAAAGGAGTGTGGTACCACCTCCATCTGAAAGCACTGAACCAAGGCCTAAAGAAAAGCAAGTAGAGTCCAGCAATAGAGTCAGGGAGTGAGACAAGGACTTTGGGGAAAGATGACTAGGAAGCCAGCAACTTCCCCAATTCTCCTGTGAGGCAGGCCCTGATGCCGACTCCCTGGGGCCATGTCCATTACCCAGCACCCAGACCTTCAACATTCCAGTCCAGACGTGCAACAGATGAAAGTCCTCAGTGCTGGAGGTAGAAGAGACGGGGCGAGCGTTCTGAGGGCCATAAATGCCTAAGACAGCTGCTCATCATTTTATGTATGCACGAGAGAAAAATCTCTGAGGAAATTGTGACAAGGATAATGAGACTCGATTGAGTTAATTCTTCCTCCAAAGGACAAAGAACTCCTTTGGAATAAGCTGGGTACCTTTGTAACCCACCGATCTGACTACTCCTTCAGGCCCCTTTCCCCTAAAGTATTGTTTCTCACACTTTTGGCGTGATCTTGGAGATCTTGCCAAAATGCAGATTTTGCTCTGTGGCTCTGGACTGGGGACCAGAGATTCTGCATTTCTAACCAACTCCCAAGTGATGCTAACGCTGCTAGTCTAAGGACCCCAGTTTGAATGGCAAGGTCCTAAAACAGGGATTTTTTTATTTTTAATTGAGCACAGAAGCCTGACAGAATTCTCTTACTGATCATTTCAAAATTTATCTGAGTATACCTTAATCGTCTCTGGAAGACACAAAGACACTATCAACAGGGATGGTGGGGGGTGGACACGGCCTGACAGAGGGTAGGGGGAGGAGAAACACCATTTCCTGCATACAACTTGTACTTTGTGACTCATGAGCCATGTGAGCCTAGAAATTTAAAGAATTAATTTACAACAGGGTGGGGGGGGGAACAGAATTCATTTATTGTATCTGGTTTGTTCCTAGGGAGTAAAGCAGGCACCATTATAATCTGTCTCAACACTTTGATTCATTCCTTAACTTAGTAAGTCAGGCCAGCTCCATTGTGTGGAGACCTAATTAGTATCCAGGAAGCGCGAGGCTTGATCACAAAGGTCCCTCATCCTATCCGGCAGGCCTTGAGGGTGAGCGCCCTCACGGAGATGTGGGGCCGTTTCAGGGACTAATAACTGAGGGCAGGCTGCATATTTCAATGCAAGCACATACCTAAGATATAATTCATTAATAAGATAAAGAAGCCTGTTAAGGTTACAGCTCCTTCCAAGTCACAGATTTCCTGGCGTTCCTCACAACTGGAGCAAAACTAAGATTCAAGAAGAGGCCTGACACTCACGGCCCTGAAGTCTGAGGGGGAGAATGAACACTTCGTTGGAGGGGGGCGTGTGTCCTTAAATTGAACAACTGACTTTCAGATACACTTTCAGACAGTGATTTCTTCAACTTACGATTTCTTCCTAAGTGGAAAACTTTATTTAAAAGAGTGTTAAAAGTGTTGGATATTTATTGGTGTATTTTTAATGAAGGACGGTGTGCAAAGTACACAAATCAGAAGTAGATAGAGATCAGTGGGGTTCCAGCAGGTGAACACGCCGAAGGAAAAGATTCAAGAACTAGAATGTTTTCAGAACACCAGAAAGCACTCCTTAGGCTTCCTTCCAGTCACTAACCCTCACCCCTAGGCAACCTCTTTTTGGACTCTAAGAACATAGTAGTTATGTCCGCTTTTGAATTTATGGAATGAAATCATACTATTGTACTTCTAAGATGTTAATTAGCACCCTCGTGGTCCCCTGTTCTAATCAGTAAATGGTACATCTCTGCCTCTATGCTCAGACAGGGCGGCCTTGAGTGTCTGGCTGATGAAGTCAGTGACCAAAGTACATCCCTGAACCACTGTGTGTGCGTGTGCGTGTGTGTGTTTCCAAAGAAGTGCTTGAGAGAACATTGCACCCCCAAATTACGACACCTCTCTATAAAAGGACACATCCAAGGACAGCATCTTTATCTCCATTCTCCTTCCAAGTCATCAATTTTAAATTACCACGTGACCCAGAGGCACTGCAGATCCCAGGTCCGCAATCTCTTCAGAATCAGGAAAGAGAATGGAGAGGATCAATCTTCCCCTTGTCGGCAAAGCCCGAAACAACAATATCCCTGTTAACCTCGTTAGGAAGAAATCCCATTCTCTTGTGCTCTGGGGAGGAGAGTGCCTGCAGCCCCTGAAATTAGATTATCTTCTCTGCTGGTGCAAGATGGGGCAAGAGCAGGGGTGACTTCATTTTGGATTTAGTGGGTGACTAAGTGGGCCACCTGAGGGATGTCCTTTCTGTGCGGACACTCTGGGCAGGGAAGATAAGATATATAAAGTGACACAAAGAAGACTTCAGAAGAAAATGCTATAAAGGCAGTTGATGAAGTTGTTGACAGAACATAGACTTGGAAATCTAGTTTTGTAGTATGGGTGTCAGGAATCAGTGCTATTGATGACCACACAGAGGATATTGGATGCCGAAAGTAGAGCAGCATCTTTACTTTCTCATTTTTTCCCTCAGAAAAATCTCTCTGGCTGAAATCTACCTCACTCCATGTCAAACCCAGCAAGACTGAAGAGATTATAACAACCACGGGGAAGGATCTGAAGAACAAGAACACATTTTATCGTGGCAGGAGAGATGAAAGCTTCCTTCACAGTCCAAAATAAAGTTGTTAGGGCTCTGGAATGTAAGGATTTAATACAAAGGGTTCACCTGTGTGAAGTCCTATTATAACAGCCGGATGTATGTTACAGAGCCTGATATCTTGATTGGGTAACATATCCTGTCCTAGTTGAGGCCATGAGAACCTACTGGTGGTGGCATGCCACGTTTATGAAAGGAAGCTGAGGTAACTTGCAGAGCTTTCAGTCAGCAAACATTCACAGGTGGCATAAAGTGGGGTGCGGTCCCCAGTCTCAGGAAACTCACCATCGACTGGGAGATGAGCATCACCTGGGTGACTGGGTTAAAGGGCAGAATCCTGAGCCCCTCCGCACTCCTGAATCAGAGCCTGCGCCGGAGTGGGATTCCAAGGTGGTTTATGCCCACATTTAAAATGGAAAAGTTTTGAGCCTAAATGGCACTCTAGCTCAGTTATTCTCAACCCTGGCCACACATTAGAACTTTCTGGGGAACTTAAAAAAAACCCTGGTTACCAGTAGAGCTGTATGTCACAAGAGGACCTGGGCTGGGAACATGAAGGGGGAACAGCGTTGCTGTATTCCAGAAGCAGCAAGGGGAGCTGAGTGATGGAGAGAGTGGTGGGTGTAGGGTCGGCAGGACAGGCTGCTCCGAGGTAACGTTCAGGCCACTGGAACTAGTAAGGGCTTTTTCTGATGGGAAGTCATTGGTAGGTTTTGAGCTGGGACCAGCTTGTAAGCATTCAGAATAGGGAAAAAAAAAAACTCAAGTATTAAAAAGCAAAAGAAGGGACACCTGGGTGGCTCAGCCAGGTAAGCGTATGACCCTTGATTTCAGCTCAGGTCACGATCTCGGGGTCCTAGGCTCAAGCCCTGCTTTAGGGCTCCATACCCAGTAGGGAGTCGGCTTCTCTCTCTCTCTCTCTCTCTCTCTCTGCTCCCCCCACCTCTCTAATAAATGAATAAAATTTTTCTTTAAAAATAAACAAAACAAGACCCCAACATACTGAGAATGGTTAGTCTATTAATGCAGTGTAGAAACCAAAACTTTGTTAGGATAACAGAGTTCACAGAGAAAAATGAATTAAGTAAACCCACAGGTTGAAGTCCTTACCTTACAGGATCAGTCAATCCTCTGCTCTGGCAGAGTGAGAGGGAGGAGGAGGGAGGAAGACGTGGAGGAGAGAGTGCGAGAGAGAGCGCCACCCCGCGGATGGGGGATGATTTACAAGGGAGCACATTAGATTGGACGCCCTTCCCAGGCTTCTTTTTGGGCTGCTCCCCCACCACGCCGAACACTTCCTCTACTACATTTTTGCCAGACCCCCAGGAATGGTCCCCTGAGCGAAGTCACCGAACATCAGTTAGACGAGCTCAGGTAGAATCCGTGGGCATGACTCTGGTCCTCTTCCTGAAATGGGCCTACCTCCCTTCTCCCTCAAAATCACAATTCTGGGCCGGGGGGTGGTGGGGGATGGCAGAGCGAAGTGAGGGTTGGAGAAGGACATGGTGCAAAGTCTGGGAGATGACTTTCAAGGACTGTTAAATCCACGAAAGACAGTAAATAGCCTCCAACCCAGTTTTCTGCACTTCATAGATTTGGAAATGGAAACCCAGAAAAGTGAAGCATTCTGTTTGTTTGTCTGTTCCCTTGCCGTCAGAAATGCCATCAGATCCAGTCTAGGGCCCAGGCTGTCCATGAAATTGCCTGAACTCTGAGGAGGGCAAAACCCCTTCTTCATGAATGTGGTTTGCCTCCAGAGAGCCTGGCATTCTCCCAGTCCTGAACCTATAGTGTAGATGTCTGCTCTCGTCCCTGTCCTTGCAGCTTCTGTGACTATCCCAAAGATTCTCACTTGAGCCAGGACAAATCCAAGAAACACATGGCAGTGTCAGAGGCCCTTCAGAGGTTGTGGAGTATAAAGAACTCTTAACTGGTGGAGGAAGTTCCAGGCCTTCCCCAACTTCATGGACCTGAGCCATTTTGGCAGACCAGCAGGAACCAGAATTATAAGTCCTTTCATGGAGGTGGCTGCCAGGCCAAGAAGGTCCCCTAGGGCTTGACATGATCCCTGTACACCCCATCAATAAGCCCCAGCAACCAGCACATAAGCAGCAGTCTTCCGCAGACTTGTATATAATGGCCCCCACAGTCAGGCAAATTCTGGGCAAAAGCAATGTGTTTGGACCCCCCACCCCCAGCCCCAATGCTGGAACCACTCAGGACCCACTACCCAGGCCCTGACTCTAGCTCACGCTGCATACCAAGTCCCTCCACAATGTGCTGGCTTCAAATAATAAGCATTTATTAAATCGGCCGAGTCTGTGGATCAGCGGCGAGGTTCTGTTCTGGGCTATCTAGGATGGCTACACGTTTGGTAGTTGGCCTGGGGGAGGTGGGGGGCAAGGTCTCAGAGGCCACAGCTGAGATGATGGTCTGCTCCCCGAAGACGCCCAGACCAGCCTGGGCTTCTTCACACTGTGGCCTCAGGTTTGCAAAGAGCACCAAGACAGGGCAAACCCCAAAGGGAGGACAGGGGCCCTCCAAGATTCTATTTGTGTCATTATTTGCTACCCAGATTCAAAGGGTAGGAAGATAAGACTCCACCTCTTGCTGGGAGAAGCAGCCAAATTAACTTGCAGAGGGAGTACATACCGAGATGGGAGAAATTTGTGGCCCTTTCTGCTATCAACTAAATGAACCACACTACCTGTGGCAGAAGAAATGCTCTCTAGGAGGCTTTGTCCAAAGTCCTCTGAGCGTAAATTTCCTTTCTGCACCAACGCATTATACAAGGCTTCTCTTCCTTGTTCCCCACAATCATTTGCTTTGCGTCGTCAGTGACTGGATCCCACAGAGACATCACAATATTCCAACATGAGAAAATTCGAATAAAAATTCCTGGCGTTCTATATTATCTCTTGATTTACATATTACATCCCCACACTGGTTATTTGTATCCTTGGGGTCATGCATGCATGCACCAAGTAAAACTTTTAAAAATGTATTGTTTTCCTATTAAATATATTTTACGGGACACTCTTCCTCAGAGAGCCTGCTGGTGGACAACGGCTTTCTGCCAAATAGCAACGTCACAAATTATATTTAGCGAATCAACGTGCTGTGAGACAGTAGCAGACTACATTAGAGATATAATGCTGGGCTGGTTGTTTACTGCATGTATTGAATATTTCTCACATATCAACGCATGGATGTTTAAAGGTCATGATTGCATTTACACTTGAGTCGTCTAAAATAAGAAAGCCATAACCAGGAAACTCAACAATATATTTTTCTGGGCACGCTCCATTTTCTCTCCGGCCAAGTCCTCCAGTATTCGGATGACACACAACCGAGCATGCATTCTAGGGTATGGGAGTGAGCTGGTGTCAAAGAGGCTGTGATTGTTTTTTAATGTGACAGGTTTCTAAGAAGAATTCGGTTTTCATTGGTGCTGGTGACATTTGATATGTTTACGTTTGGAAAGACCTGACTTTGGTATTTCTCCTCTCTACGTCTAAAATTTTATGAAATAGCTCAGTCACTTACAGCCCATCTATTCTACTCATAGAGAGAAAAGAGAAAAACCACCAGGAATCTATTCCAAATGCTCATCTCCTCTTAGAACCAGCTTTCTAGGTAGTGTGTGAATTCACCCTCTGTCAAAAGCAGCCATGAGGGCTACGTGGGTGGCTCAGTTGTCAGTTAAGCATCTGACTCTTGATTTTGGCTCACTTCATGATCTCAGGGTCATGGGATTGAGCCACGAGTTGGGCTCTGTGCTGGGCATGGAGCCTGCTTACGGTTCTCTGTCTCTGGGGTGCCTGGGTGGCTCAGTGGGTTAAAGCCTCTGCCTTCAGCTCAGGTCATGGTCCCAGGCTCCTGGGATTGAGTCCCGAATCGGGCTCTCTGCTCAGCAGGGAACCTGCTTCCCTCTCTATCTCTCTGCCTGCCTCGCTGCCTACTTGTGATCTCTCTCTCTCTGTCAAATAAATAAATAAAATCTTTAAAAAAAAAAAGATTCTCTGTCTCCTTTTCCTCTGTGCCTCCTATCTACCCCCATCCTGCCGGCTCTCTCTTGTGCTAAAAAAACAAAAGCAAAAACCACCAAAAGCATCCATGAGCTGTATTAGCTGCGCTTACAGGTCATCAGGAGGTGCCCCATTTGTATGTGCATGGAGGTAAGTGTATCTGGGCACATGCATAAGAGAATATTGTTTCCTTCCAATGTGAAGCCACACGAAGTCCCAGACTCTTTGGAAACACGTCCACTTTGAGTGTAAATATGTCATGAATAATAAAACACAAGGTTTTCCAAACTTTTACTATAAAAGGCCAGATAATGAGTTTTGGGTTTCTCGGGACATATGTTCTCTTCCAACTGCTCGGGTGCACGGTTATGACAAGAAAGCCGCCACAGACAATGCGTGAGCACATGATGCTGTGTTCCAATGACACTTTATTTGTGGACCCCAAATTAGGAATTTCGTGTCCTTTCCACACGTCATGAAATAGTATTCTTTAAAAATAAATGTTGCCACCATCTGCAAATGTGAAAACCATGATTGGCCCTTGGCAAGTAGAGAAACAGGCTGTGGGTCAGATTTCGGCCATGAGCCATAGTTTAGAGACTCCTGCCTTGGTACATTTACGAAGGGAGCAGTCATCTGACAGAGGACAGGGATTCCAGCCTTCAGTTCTCTCAACTCTGTTTTGGCATGTCCCTTCTCTCTATAAATACATTTCTCTGGGAAAGCTGATTTCTTAAGAAAATTTTAAGCGACTCTGCTTTTATATATAACCGCAGGGAAGAATTGCTTCTTTGTGCTTCTGTATGTTTTTAAGTAAAGATAAAATCATTTGATAGCAAATTAGTTTTCCCTTTCTTTATTTGCACATCATTTCGTGGGTTTAGGTCTCTCCCTTTCCTTATTTATTCTTTACAAAGCTCTGGATTTCTTTGTCTGAGTGACGGGACAATGATCAGTGAATTGGCAACATGAGTAATAAATCACTAAGTTAAGGAACAAAACTCATTCCGATAATGGCAGCTCATTCCTCCATTCCAGAATCAGCAAATTTCATCCTTCGAGACCTTCCATTACGCATTGTAGTCCTAGCCCTGTATTGTCTTTGATTATAGTATATCATAAAGACCTGTGTTCAATCTGATCCTTTTTGATTTTCCAATTTAGATCTCAAGAAGTGAATAAAATCAATGTCAGCATTTTGACAGTGGTAGTACTTCAGACTTTGTTCAGCATTTTTTTGTAACTCATGTCGCTCTGTATTCTGATGATACATGGAGAATATTTTGCCGTGTTTGCATTGGTCTCATTGGATTGAAAGTTTTTGTCTGATAGGGAGGAAGCTGAATGCCTCCATGTCCAGATAAAACTGCTCCCCCCTCATTTCATTCCAGATGAATTAAACCGGTCTGAGGAATCTTTTAAATTTTTTAAATTTTTTTTTAATTTTTTTAAAGATTTTTTTAAAGATTTTCTGAGGAATCTTTTAATGTTATTTTGCCATCCTATACCTTCAGATTTTTTTTTTTTTGGTAAAAATATCATATTGGATTTATTTAATAGCAGCTTTAACTTTATAAATGGCTGTTTGAATTCTAAACCCATTTTGATTCTCTTTCTCCATAGTTAAGGTGATAGGATGTCAACCTGCTCTGAGTGGTTAAAGACTCCCCCGAGGTTCTTTTGAAGCACTTCCACTAACGTGTTATTTACAACCTGCTTCGTTCCTGTGTTACCACCTTAAAAAAATTGCATAAATCTCTGTTTTTCAGTGTAAGCCTTTTCCTTCTTTGGGTTAACCATGAATTCAATTCAATTCAGCGATTGTTGGAGACTCAACGAGACACCAGGTTTGGTGCCAGGTATTGTAGAAGGTACAAATATGCGTGGGACGATGCCCAGCCTCAAGGCATTCACACTCCTCTTGAGGAAGAAGAGCCCAAATACCAATATGGACCAAATGGGATAGAATGTGTGAACTGGGTTTCAGGTGGAGGACTCTAGATAATGGAGAGATTCTTTACTGCGGGTCTTACAGCATCAATTTTAAGCTTTAAGGGTCCTTGGCTGTTCATATTCAACTACTACTGTCATTGTCTACTTTGGTCGGATAAAATGAGTCAGCAGCCTCTTTTTGCCTTGAGATCCAATGATGAAACTTTAAACCACATTAAAAATGGTATTCCTGGGGCGCCTGGGTGGCTCAGTGGGTTAAGCCTCTGCCTTCCACTCTGGTCATGGTCTCAGAGTCCTGAGATCAAGTACCTGCAGTGGGCTCTCTGCTCAGCAGGGAGCCTGTTTCCTCCTCTCTCTCTGCCTGCCTCTCTGCCTACTTGTGATCTCTGTCAAATAAATAAATAAAATCTTTTTTAAAAATGGCATTCCTTACACCGACCAAATACACTCCGTATTCTTGCGGGGGTGGGGCAGGCTGAAATATGACATTGTTTGAGACATGACCTATTATATGTTTTGACTTCTTCATTTAGTGCAGTAAAAAAAAATGCTCATTAATTGCACAAAAAGTAAACCCACTGACTCAAAGAACGAAGTGCACCAGAGTTTGGGAATGTAAATTGAATTGCCTGTTTGACTCCACTGGTTCTCAGCTCAAAGTGGTAGAGCTAAAGCCTCGTTGGGTTGGGCCTGGGCACAGACAGCTGCGGTTATGGCAGGTGGAGAAATGCACAGGGACAGTTATTAAGGAACAGAGGGGAGAGGAAGTGACGGGGCTCACAAGTAAGTCAGCAGTGTGTAAGCAGTCATTATCTGGCCCATCTGAGATGAAGTCAGGGTAACCAGGTGTAAACAGCAACCGAAAAGCTAACCCAACGATCCCATGGAAAGGCAGTCTATGTGACTGAAGAAAAAAAGCAAGCCACCACAGAATCACTGCACCGAACCCCTGGGCCATTTGAAAGGGCTGGTGAAGAGACAATCAAGGGGATTGTCGTTTCCGGAAGAAAACGGGAAGAACATATTCTTTCACTTGGCTTCTTTAAGCCCATCACCAGAAATATACTTTTTAAAGACAGACCTTATCATTAATGAGTACTTAATTTAGCAAACTATGAGGTTTAACTTTGGGGATGAAGCTCTGTCTGAGGACAGATCCTGATGCTCCCAAGAATGGCGCTCAGAACATTGTAGAAATCGAGAGTTTCAAGCTTCTAGGGCTCACTCTATGAGTATTTAAATGGCCACTCGGGAACTTGAAATTGGTAGGTATTTTCTTCTCCCTTTCCAAGCTGGCACTGCATCTTCTCTTCCTTATAAAGGACTATGTGAGAGGTGTCTGATAAAAGGTATTGCTCTGAAGGAGCGCAGGTGCCAGTGGAACAGAGCCCATCACCACCAGCTCAGTCCCGGAGACTTGTGTCTACAGATCACAGTGAAACTGAACACTGAGGGAGCCGGCCCCATGGACACATCTAATGGACCGGCGGCTGCCAGTTTATTATTTAAATGTTTGCCCTTCCTCAGTGGTGATTTTTCCCCCCAGAAACTGGCTCAAAGCAACATAGGATCCTTTTATATAATCTCTATAGATTGATGGTTTACTGCATAGCACTTGAAATTGAAAACACAAACGGATTCTTTGAGTGTCAGAGCAAAACAGCTTCGGACTTGCTCTGAAAATGCACATTGTGGAGATTCTTATCTGGAGGGGCCTTTGTCTTCCGGCCAAGTTTGGAGGAGGATAGTCTAATAATAACACAGTGAAGCAGTCTGAGTAGTAAATGCACAGAGTTTTTCAGAGAATGTGGAGATAAAATCCAAAATAGAAATTCTCCAAACAGTCCCCAAACCAATATATTCCGCTCCTCCAACACCCCCAAAATGAAAACGAAAGTGCAAAAGAGCAAGTCTCTGTGTATTACCAAGAATTGGTTATTTTTGCTCCATAAATAAATAAATAAATAAATGACACTTGTTGGGTATTTTTGATTACTTAAAAAAAAAAAATACATGCCAATTGTAGAAAATGGGAAAGTTCTGATAATCCCAGCACTCTAAGATAACTGTTCTTTCTGCAGACACGCGTCCTGTGTTTTTTCTAATGAAAGTGTTGTCATGGTGTGTGTACAATTTTGTAGAAGTAAGTTATTTTTGAGAAGGTAGCAATGGGGAGTTCAATCTTCAAGAAACATCAACCGTAAAGGTCAGCTGATAACACTTGTCACTTCCCTGATATACTTTCTCCCATGGCTTTGGCCAAATGTAATGCCTCTTGCAGGATCAAGAGAGACAGTGACACTTCAACCAATTAAGGAGAGACAAGTTAGATGCACGGAGAGTGAGGAGGGACTCAAAGGCCAGTCTCAGCCTTTTGACGCTCCCTCTGTGTTAATTAGCCCAGAAGTCTGTGAGCTGCTCATTTCATCCTCTTCTACACTCAAACCAAGCTAACTCCTACTTACCTTGGCCCCCCAAATGATCATGAATGCAAACAGAAATGTGCTCGAGAAGGAGATGGCTAAACCCACACCAAATTTCTGTGGCATGAGGAGGTGTGCACGTGCGCAGGTGCTGCTGGGGGCACACCCTCACCTGTAACGATCACCCCAAAATAAAGGCATTTTAGCTTTCTGAAGGGAGACCAGAAGGAATCATGAACTAATTATAAAAGCTACCATTTGCTAAGTACTACCTAGGCTCTGTGCTAGTCATTCTGCTTGCATTTTCGAATTACATTTCTTTCCTGATCACACCAGTCCAGCTGCAGCCTCCCTCCCGCCTCCTGCTCAAGGACCCGTGAGTCCCCTTACGACACTCGATGGGGCACGTTTTTCTATAAGGCTTGTCACTTTCATGAACTTCATCATTTACTTGTTTGGTCATTGTTATTACTATTATCTCTGTCCCACCATTGTCTGTTTTGTTCGTCGGTGTAACCAAAGCTCCTCAGACAGTTTCTGGTACATAATAGGGGTTCATTAGATATGTGTTCACTGAATGAATGTGTGAATGCTTTACTTCTTCATCTTCACACCAACCCTTTGAGATTGATGTTATCATCTCCATTTTTTAAAGATTTTATTCATTTATTTGAGAGAGAGCAAGAGAGCGAGCGAGCGAGAGAGAGCACACATGAGCAGGGGTATCGGGGTGGGCATAGGGAGGTAGAGAAGCAGCTTCGCCGCTGAGCAGGGAGGCCCAACTCAGGGCTCGATCCCAAGACCCTGGGATCATGACGTGGGCCGAAGGCAGATGCTTAACCGACTGAGCCACCCAGGCGCCCCAATCATGTCCATTTTAGAGAAGAGGAGGTTGCAAAGGAGGTTGCAAAAACTGACCTAGGGTCACATGGCTAGTAAGTAATAACATTTTGGTTTTGGAATCCAAACTCTCTCGAACCCAAATCTCGTACTTTAAAGAGTGGTCCCCAGACCAGTACTGTTCCATGAACTGTTACGATTGAGGTAAGTGAAATTGAGAGAGACTCTTTGGAAGCTTTTAGAATAGTTTGACATTGCTGCAACATCTACAAGAGCGTCTATCGGCGGACTGGTCTCATGGGACAGGGTGCAGAGCACCTTGGCTGTTGGTCACCCACGCCTGGTGAGTCACATACTGCGCCGGCTGCACATGAGTCATTCACTGTAAGACCACATTACACTACATCGTATTTTAGGATTATTCTGTCACCTGTAACTCTAAGTCTATAAGAATCAGAAACAATTTAGGAATTTATTTATTTTAATAATTTTTCAGTTTTTACAATGCTTTAACTCTTAGGGATTCACATGATTAACTAAATTAAGGAAGTAAATTTTGGTGCTGAATTACATTTGACAAAATAAGCTTTACTGGGCCATTTTTGTCAAGAAGATAAACCATTTATGATGGCAGCAGGAGTAGTAAATCAGATGATGCTAATCAAAGTTGAGTCCTGAAAATGGAAGGCCAAGAGGAGTTTGTACTAGTTTTAATTGCAAGTATTTTCCTTCAGGTGGTAAGTTCAGGCCTGCAGCCATAACTGATGGTAAAGTGCTTCAAACAGAGTGTACTAGTTGTAGAAATTTTCTAGCTAAGAAAGACAATAAAAATATCAAATTGAGAGCAGCATTTACAAGCCAAGCATAAGAAAGAAAGGGTATTGAAATAAAAAGCCAACAGAAGTTGATACTCGATTTTTCACATAGAAACACTAGTGCTATGTGGGCTTCTTTTTTAAAAGATTTTATTTGTTTATTTGAGAGAGAGAAAGCATGTGCACGGTTAGGGGCAAAGGGAGTGAGAGAAGCAGAATCCCTGCTGAACAAGGAGCCTGATGCAGGACTCCATCCAGGACCCTGGGATCATGACCTGAGCCGAAGGCAGAGGCTTAACCAACTGAACCCCCCAGGTGCCCCATCTGTGCAGGCTTCTTATAATGGACCCCAAATCCATATATAATTGCCAACACATCAGAGAAAGACACAACAAATATACTTGCTTGGAAATGTTGGGTGAATTGGTGGCAAAGAAGGTAGTACAGGTTTCACTTCCCAAAGGGAGGAACAGGCTAGTTTATGAAAGAGCGACTCATAGAAAACATAAAATTGCGAAGTACTTCCCACTGCAACTTGGTTATCATTAGCAAATAATTAGTATAACAACTTTTAGCAAATGTCTGATTTCAGCAGGACGGAAATATTAAGAATTTTTTTTGTCAACCTCATTGCTAAAAATGCACCTTGCACTGCACTGTAGAAAACTGGGAACGTGAATGTTTCATCTGATAAAACATTGCCAATAAATGTGGTCAGCAGATGAGGTGTCATGTGAAAGTAGTACTCCGTTTTGTTTGTAAGTAGGCTCCATGCCCGGCAGGGAGCTGGAACTCACAGTCCTGAGATTGAGAGTCACACGCTCTGCTGAGCCAGCCAGGTGCCTCTGGAAGTGACACGCTGATAAGTCAGCTGCAATCACAAAAACAAACAAAAAACAAAACAAAAAACCCAAAACAACAAACCCCCCCCCAAAAACAAACAAGCAAAAACCCCACAAAAGAACACATTCTGAGTAGTGACTCACATTAAGGTGTGTCTAGAATGTAAATCAATGGACTTTCCTTCATCAAGAAAATCTTGCTATGAGAATGTCAACTGAACCAAACAGTGGGCTTAGTGACATGGTAAATCTGAGATTACATTTAAACTAATGCATTATGGGGCACTTGGGTGGCTCGGTTGGTTGAGAGTCTGACTTTGGCTCAGGTCATGATCTCGGGGTCCTGGGATGGAGGGCTGTTGGGCTCCCTGCTCAGCGGGGAGTCTGCTTAGCCTGCTCCCTCTGCCCCTCCCCCCGCCCCCCCTACACTCATGCACACTCAACCTCTCTCTGTCTCTCAAATGAATAAATAAAATCTTTTAAAAAGAAACTAATGCATTACACTTCAGGTTTGTGTCTATATTTTGTGATAACATAGAAGCTGAACATAAATAATGATTATTGCATACTGGGTATGATGATAAGCAAGAGAAAAGTTTATCAAGAATGTTTACACTATAGAATAAACTCAGTGTTTCTGCAAAATAGGAAACCAGTTTAATCCAACTTTTTAAAGGTAGGAATTAAACAGCCAGTTTGATATTTTTGTATTATATTTTCACTATATTTATGATCTGAGCTCTGTGCTTACCCTGTGCAAGGACATTGTGTGACTTGTTTTTCGACGGCAGGCAAGATCTAAAAACCAAAACAGAAGTTAGAACCTTGGAAGAACAAAATTCGTACAGATTGTTATGGCCTACTTCATAATTTAACAGTTATCACAGACCTGGGTAATGATCTCGATATTGCATAATCAGGGAAAAAGTTTTCTTTGAAGACCTTACAACTCTGATAGAATATTTTGAGTTTTATTTTCCTTCAAAAAAAAATCATGCATGGGAAATTCATGGATCTTTAACCCCTCCCTTTCAAAAAAAGAAAAATTTAGTTATATTTTATAAGATTAATTGTTAGAACAGGCTGCTGATGAAAGATTGAAGATGAATTTTGAAAATACGGCATGGCTTAGTTCATCTTGGATAAAAGTTAAAAACAAATTCCCCAGCTTGCTGAAACTGCCTTAAAATACTGTCTTCCCTTTCCCATAACACACTTACGTAAGATTGATCTCTCTACTATGAGTGTTATTAAAACAAAACATAGAAACATTTTATTTATTTTTTAAAGCTTTTGTTTATTTATTTGACAGACAGAGATCACAAGTAGGCAGAGAGGCAGGCAGAGAGAGAGAGGAGGAAGCAGGCTCCTTGCTGAGCAGAGAGCCCGATGTGGGACTCAATCCCAGGACCCTGAGATCATGACCTGAGCCGAAGGCAGAGGCTTAACCCACTGAACCACCCAGGCGCCCAACATAGAAACATTTTAGATATGCATTATGGCCTGTGAGTAGTCATGTCTAGATTAGTTAACGAGCAAGAAGGAGGCCTCATTCCTTACCTCAAAACTGCAAATATTGGTACATACGATGTTGTTCAAAAATGTATATAGGCATTTAATATAAGGAATTGCCACTTTGCTCCACTTTTGTTTAGTTGTAACTATAGCATAACAAGAAATTATATGTGATGGTGATTATATTCATCGTCTATATGCACATTTTTATAAACAACATATATGCTTTCTGTGCTTCTCTTTTTTGTTTTATTTGCTTTGATTATATTTATTCAAATGTAATTTTATGTCTGTTGAATCTAATAAGACAGACCTGAATTTTATGTCTTTGTTTCTTTTTTCTTTTATTTTTCTAGGCTTTGGGTTTTATTGCATTTTTACAAACGTATTGGTTTACTGTGGGCTGAAAATCTTTTAAATATCTAATCCTTTACCACAGATAGCTTGAGAAGCGCTGCCCCAACCGCCTCCACTGCAGGACCACGTTGGCCTAGCAGGGCATCTGCCTCCATGATGGTCCTGTAGATTTGGGCTGATCCGACTCACTCACTAAATCTCCCTGAGACTTTGGATCCAACGATTTAGCACAAACTGTTCCCTGGCATCCATGCACTCAGGACCTTCTGAGCCCTCTGGAACCCTTGATTCTTATTCTAGGACTCCAACCCAAAAGAAAGCATGACAGAGTCCTTCAGGCTGTTGGGACATGCTGATGGAAATATCTTCCCTTGTCCCTTAAGCACATAGATGGAATTGCGTTGAGCCAGGGCAGGCGAGATGGACTGAAAATCAAGTTGACAAGGAGAAACATGGTAAGAATGGAGCAGAGCCTAATTATTAATGACAAGGAAGCTTGCCAGCAGGAAGCAAGTGACCTGCTGGGCCTTCTGTTTGGTTTTTATTTGGTTTGGCTTCTGTTTCCACATTCCAGTCTGTGTGAGGCCTTCAGCGTGCCCTTGTCTCCGTGGAGAAGTGCTCAGAGATTTGGTAGTAGAGTCTCTACAGTCCAGAAAACATACACACAAAAACAAATCGTCCACAACTGCACCCATGAGCACTCTCAATTCTGTATCATGGGTCACCTCTTACCAACCAGGCACTTGAGAGGAATTGGGTCTTTCTTTAATCTTTACAACAACCTCATGAGCTAAATATTCTTAGCCATGTCTTACAGATGAGTAAAGCTCTAAGAATTTAAAGAAATTTTTACCAATCCACCTACTTTTCTCCTACTACATCATCATCCCACCTTGGCTTCCCCCACTGCCCCGCATCATTTGCCTGAATTCTGCTGATCTTTCATGACCCAGCACCAAACCTGTGGTTCTCAGCTTGGGCTTTATCTCGG
Organism: Mustela nigripes; assembly: GCF_022355385.1. Classification (NCBI taxonomy): domain Eukaryota; kingdom Metazoa; phylum Chordata; class Mammalia; order Carnivora; family Mustelidae; genus Mustela; species Mustela nigripes. The sequence goes on from NC_081575.1 coordinate 97,919,556, forward strand.
AATCACCTGAGGAGTTACTGCTCTCTGGGTCCCATTCCCAGGGAGTCTGATTTCATTGATCTGGGATGTGGCCGATTAACATAGTCACCTCACTTTCAAGAATTCTAAGTAATTCTAAGGTTCCCTCAAAGTAGAACACCATTGGCCCAGTCTCTGAAGGTGAGTTAGATGCCCCTTTTCTGTGGACCCATGGCACCTTATTTTTGTTTGGTCATTCATTCATTTATTTACTTTGTACTACCTGTTATCAAATTTAACTTCACAGTATTCATATTGCCTGTTGTCCCCTGTAGATTTTAAATCATTGAAGGCAGAGACTTCCCTGTTCACATTTGTTCGTTCATTCATTCACTAACTTAGCAAGTATGCATCGAGTACCTACTGGAATCAGCCTCTGCTTTAGAAATTGACAATAAACGTGAGCAAGGTGCCATTCATCTCACGCTATCACACCACACAAAGAACCACCAAAGCATCATCTTCTGTCTTCCTCTTTATATATAAATGATTTTTTAAATTACCCAGAGTTTAGTGAAGGAAACAGAAAGTACAAAGACAATACATGTGTTCTTAAATATGCAGCAGAAGGATGCATTTGGAAGAAAGGTCTCAAGGGAGTAAGAGCCCTTTGGGCAAGAGATTCTTGGGTCCCAGCTCTCTTGAGAGTGACAAGCTGCATATTGGTATGGCCTGGTACAAAATGAAAATGCAAAGCCCCTCGTTCAAAAGGCAAGAGACTTGTCACCGTGTTGTTTATTTGCTATTTAATGCCATTCTAAAAAAGAAAAAGTAAAATTTTAAATTATTGGCATGAATTTTTATCATTCATCTTTATACCATGCAGTGCCAGTTTTAAATGCAAATATAAGGGGGGCCTGGGTTGCTCAGTGGGTTAAAGCCTCTGCCTTCAGCTCAGGTCATGATCTCAGGGTCCTGGGATCGAGTCCCGCATCGGGCTCTCCGCTCAGCAAGGAGCCTGCTTCCCCCTCTTTCTCTGCTTGCCTCTCTGGCTACTTGTGATCTCTCTCTGTCAAATAAATAAATAAAATCTTTTTAAAAAATAATAAAAATGCAAATATAAGAACTTTTCACTCATATGAAGGATCACTAAAATTACAGAATTCCCATTCTAAAACCAGCATGTGCATTTGTATCTCATTCTTACTGGAACAATGGAAAGCCTGCACAAAACCAACTCAACAGTTTTATTTCACTTCTTGATTTGTGCATTTTCTACTGATGGTCTGTACCTTCAGTGTCCTGATGAGTAAGGAAGGAGAGAAAGGAACAGGAACTGTGTAGTCACCTTTTTCCTTCTTTCTTTCTGTGTCTTCATTTTCAGCAAAAGTGGTTAACTAATAGAGGAGAATAAATGAGTAAGAAAGGATAGGATAGGGTTTCTTGCTTGCTTGTGTTTTCTTAGACTTCCTTCTGCCTTCAAACAAGTTCTAGTGCACGTGGCAAGTGTGGTATTTCTGGGTCGCTTGCCCTCACTGCCTCCATCATAGATGTAACACATATATTCTGTGCTTGCTCTGAGTCTCACAAAACTCCCACACATGTAGATCCAGCAGAATCCCAGGCTCAGGGGGCACTGTAAATGCTTTTGTGTTAGAGGAGAGACAGTGAGCCACCGAGAAGGAGCAGAGTGAAAATGCAGTGTACATCCCCTGCTCACGTGCATGCCCGCCATCCCATCGGACTTCATTTACAAAACACAAGCTCAAAGATAAAATTATGAAGCCTTTCAAGACAGTAATAGCAGAGTGTTAAATCAAGGGTGGGGCATTCTGAGCCCGGGGCCATGGAGGATCACACAGAAGGCACACTTATGAACCTGGCACTGACCTAGATTTTGGGCTTGAAGAGGCTCTCAGTGGTCACAAATTCTAAGTGGACTAAACTCAGGGGGTGTATTTCCTCAGTCCCATGACTCCTCATGTCCCCATGAGGACTGTAATCAAAAGAGGTCCCAAGTGGGACCCTCCACAGGCAGGTCCCATGGCAGGAGCGCTGTTCCTTGTGCCCGGTTCTGAAAGCATGGCATATGGTGACTTCTACTCCCAAATGAAAGATGGTGGGAGCGACAGGTCTGGGAAGACTAAAAGAGTTACTGTATCCTCAACCAAGCATATTGAACAGACTCAGTATATATTCATGAATAAATGAATGCAACACACATACAGCAAACAAGTGGTCATGCGAGCAAACCATTGAGAACATGTGTTTTGATGAAATGATACCTGACTTCCACTGGGAATGCAGGCCTGCATTCAAAGCCAACTCTTCCTCCGGTTCATTAAAATGTGATTTTACATATACCCTAATTGTGTACCATTCATCTCATGCTATCACACCACACAAAGAACCACCAAAGCATCATCTTCCGTCTTCCTCTTTATATATAAATGATTTTTTAAATTACCTAAACTAACAAAATACTGAGCTCTGTGCTTTCTTGCCTCAATTACGTTTTTCATCATTATATTCCTTCTTCAACCTTGAGAATTACTTTTCTTAAATTGCATTCCCCACATCTGGGATACAAACCATTCTGTTGATACAGCAAATGCATACGATAAGGGAATTATGCATCTGTTTTAATTCTCTAAAACCCAGGCAAGATTTGACCAAACAAATCACTAGGCCATTCAAAAATCCACTTTTTTCATTGAGTATATTCATACAGAACTGGTAAGAAGTCAACACTGTGGAAGAAAATGTTGCTCACCTATTTTTTTTTCCTTGGGAACAAGGCTGAAATATTTGGATTCTATTGTATGCCTTCTTTCAGTTTGATTAGGACAGTGACTCTGTGTCAAATATGTCCCACCACCAAAAAAGAAAAATTCATATGTTCACTGAAAGAAAATAACTCACTAAAAGAAAATAACCCACTAACATAGGCCTAATAGGTTCAATAAATATTAGCTCTAGTTTCTCTTTTCGCTTTGAATTTTGTGTTTTAAGCAGATACTCAAAAATCTCATTGCACAACTATGACCACCTAACCTTTATAAAGCAAAAGTACTTTTACTACAGTCTGAAACCTTCAGAAATTCTCCCTTCACTTTTGTAGCTGAATTCTCTCAACACTGGGCTTTTTTTCTTCAAAAGGCAGGTTTTGGTTGACAGACCCAACTCCTATCTTGCTCCCAGATGTACTTTCAATTACCTTCAACAATTCTAAGGCAATCTAATCGATAGAAATCAGCCTGATTTTAAAAGGCTATGCTAATTGCTCTAATTCCTTTTATTCACTAAACCTCCCTATATTTCACCCTTCCTTAGAAGAGAATGGTAATTTTTCTTTAGGAATCAATAAACTCTCCCGGAACCATTGAAGCTTCCAGAAAAGGCTGTCAGGTAAAATTTCTATTTTATCTTAACTTCTTTCCATATTCATTGATCCCACTGGCTCAAAGACACAAAAATAGTACTGGATCTGAAAAAAATGAAATACAGCCACCAGAGCACAAAGTAATTAGTTAGCCATCTCCAGTACCAGTGGTTGGCCTGTGTCTGTCGCAGAGGAGGGGAGGCATTCAGGCATGATTTGTTGATTGTTTGACTGATGTGTAAAGGGCAAGCACTTGAGGGAAAATTGGAACATTCCTTATCATTCTATCCTTTCCAACTGTGTGAAATACTTGATTTTCTATAAATCATTCTCAAAATACGTTGTGTCAGTTTCAAGTATGAGAGAAAGGCAATTTGGATCAGTTCTCCAGCAATTTGTGATGAAAATTTGATGACAAAACAGTTCAACAGCAAACAGCATTCACATTTAGTGAGAAGAAGCTACAGGCCAGCCACTTACTAGGTACCAGACATATAAGATCGATTCCTTGACTTCTAAAAGTTCACAGTGAAGTGGGGGGAATAGTGGTATAAATAATTATCATGAAACATGCAGGCTTGGAATACAGGTATGTGCAAAGCAGGGCAGGGACACAGAGACCCAAGAGTTGATGGCAATTCAGTAGGGTGGCGAGGAGCAGAGGCTCTGGAGTTAAATGGGGTTTGAATCCTAGATCTGTGATTCACTGGGTGACCTTGCAAATTACTTGGCCTCTCTGGGTCTCAGTTTTCTCCTCCATTACAGTGACAAAGACAGTACCTATCTTATAGGGTCATGGTGAAGATTAAATGAGTAACTTAGAACACTGTCTGGGAATACAGCACTCAAGAAATTTACACACTATTAATATGACCAGATTATACCTAAAAGGGAGCCTGAAACTTGACCTACAAAAGTAGATGGAGAAGTATAGGCTTCGCATTATAGGCATGCTTGGAGAATCATGAGCAACTTGGAGAACCCGTGGCTGGAGAACAGATTGACAGAATGAAAATGTGAGGATAACACATGCTGATCTGGACTGTGACACACATGAACCTTAGTGCTGCTACTCACTCTCTAGCTGAGTGCCTGAGCGAGTCAGTCTGGAAGGAAAAGAGCAGGTGCTCCATGCACGAGAACAAGTATGACTCTAGGTGCATAGAAGGAAATGGTTTGACATTGGCACTGAAAGTCTGGCAGAGCTGAAGTTGTAGAAGCCTAGTATGTTAAATGCATTACTCCACTCCTGCCACAATAACGCCGTGTAACAAATAACACCCCCCCCCTCCAAATCTTAGCAGCTTCCAACAGCAAACATTTGTTTTCTAATTCACAGGTGGGTCAGCTGAGGTTTGGCTTATTTTGGCTGATTTTTGCTGGGCCTCCACAAGTTTAGCTGGAGTTGGCTCCAGGCTGCAGACCAGTTCTGCTCCACATGTCTCACTCTGGGACCCATAACCACCTGCACAGAGAATGTATTTCCAGGCGCGCATTCCTCATGACAATAACTGAAACCAGAGCAGGGGATCCAAGCCATGTAAGCACAGCTGAAGTCTTCTCATGTCTCATCAGCCAAGATTCCGTTGACCAATGCAAGTCACGTGGAATGGGGAAGTATACTGTGTTCATACCACGTAAAGCATTGCAGTCATGTGGCAAAGGGCATGGATATATAATTCTATTTGTGAGGAGAGGGAAGAATTAGGAACACTAATCCAATCTACCTACTTAGGGTTTTTCATTCGCTCTATAGATTAAAAGATCCATGAATGACATTATATTATGAAAATGAAGGATTAGACCTAAATTTTATTTTTTTTATTTTTTTTAAAGATTTTATTTATTTATTTGACAGAGAGAGATCACAGTACACAGAGAGGCAGGCAGAGAGAGAGAGAGAGGGAAGCAGGCTCCCTGCTGAGCAGAGAGCCCGATGCGGGACTCAATCCCAGGACCCTGAGATCATGACCTGAGCCGAAGGCAGCGGCTTAACCCACTGAGCCACCCAGGTGCCCTAGACCTAAATTTTAGAATGTTCATCCTGGTGACTATGTGGAAGGTGAATGGGGTGGGGAAGAACTCGAGGCATTTGGACCAGTGCTCCCCACAAGACATGGTTAGGATGTCGAACTGTATGAAGAGGATAAATGTGAAAAAAATTACTAAGTTAGGATTAGCAAGACCTGGTGACTAACTGGATGTGCCATGAGGGGAGGGGGCAGGGTGGCGAGAGAAAAAAGGTAGTGATGAGTCAGAGGTTCTAGGTTAGATGAGTAGGAGGATGTAATGAGACAGGGAGAGTGTCAGAAGGGCAATTTTTCTGAGAAAAAATGGCACAGCAAGATAGTGAATCTAATTTTGAAAAGGGTGGCTTTGTAATGTGTCAGCTTGCCTAGGCTAATCTTTGTTTCCCAGAATTCTTTTCAGTGAATGTGTTTGGTTACAGCTTGTCACAGGAGACATTCTGGGTATGATTCAGAAGGCCAGTGCAGGGACACCAGGTAGCAGCTCATGCACATTGCCACTTATCTGCTGGCTCACCTGGTTGGTGTGGGTCAGCAGCTGGACCTGCCGCTGCTCTGTCTTCCACCTTGTCTACCTTCTGATTCTCTGACTGCTGGACCAGATGCATGGTTAGCCCCATGGCAAAGGATGCCAGCTTCTCCTGCAGGACACCTACATCATCCAGGTTCTAGGCATAGGCTGCAAGAGACTGACATGGGTTTCAGTCCTTTCTCATGGATTCCTATTCGCCCTTGCATTAACAACTATCTTCCCTTCCCAGTTGCTCACCCTGCTAACTTTAAGCTACAGAATCCAGTGTGGAGACCACAGCTTTACAGAAGTAGTAGACTAACTTCTACAAGTACAAAAGTTCAAGTCCGTGCAAGAAATCATATATATGTGATTTCCTAGTGGTTCTGTCTCTGCTCAATCCCTGACTGCTACAGATAGGTTGAGTTTGAAATGCATGTAGTAAATCTATGTGGAAATAAGACATATGGTCTATCGTTAAGAAAGAGAGCAGAAACTGGGCTCCTAATGGGCCAATCGCTTGGGTGACTGACTCTTGGTTTCAGCTCAGATCATGATCTCGGGGTCCTGAGACTGAGTCCTGCATCAGCCCCATGCTCAGTGTGGAGTCTGCCTGTCCCTCTCCCTCTGCTTCTGCCCCTGCTTATTCTCTCTCTCTCTCATAAATAAATTAAGATTTTTAAAAGAAGAAAAGAAAGGAAGTGAGCCAAAAATGTAGATTTAATAGTATTTGCTAGGAAGTGGGAGTTATCGATACAGGAACAGATGCAATTCATTAGAGATTGTTTAAAGTAAAAAGAGAGACTACCTAAAGACAAGATGATAGGAAGTTCCAAAATTCAAAGATCTGGAAGACAGAAAAGAATCAGGAAAATGCAAGCAACAGTCAAAAGGATAAGGAGGGAATCAGATGTCAGGGATGCTCTGAAGCCACAGGAAGAAGTGTTTGAGAAGAATGGGCTATCCACTGGGTGTCCCGGTTCTGCACAGAAGTCAAAGAGAATGAGAAGAGGATAAGGGGCCACCGACTTGGAGAATTCAAAGAGCTACAGTGGGTGGACAGGGCTTTGAGACAGATTCTGCTCTCAAAAGCTTAGTGAGAAGTCAAGGAATCAACAAGGCATCTGGTTTTTGCGTTTTCGAGGCATGGTGACGATGTCAAGAGATTTCCTTAGGATGACAGCAGTACAAACGCACTTATATTTGGAAGGGAGGAAGCAAATTAGAGATCAGGATTCCAGAAAGAATGAGGGTAATGGGTGTGGTAGGTGCCGGGGCACACGATAGGAAGCAGCACCTATGTATGGAAGTCAGCCTTGACGAAAACCAGTGGAGACAGGGCTTCCTCCAAGGCAGGCAGGAAAGAGGGAAGGATATGGTTGACAGTGTATGGGGATTACTTGGTGGGCATTATCTTCTTAGTAAACTAGGAAACCATGTCGTTATATCTGTCAGGGCTTTATTTCTAATCTGCATAAAAGCACTACGCTCACACTTCACTGTGAGCCCTGAAGACTCTATCTGCTCAGAGTACAGACCTTTTTCTACAGATGCTATATGGGCTAGCACCAGCGCTGCCATCACTGGAGCCTCGAAAGCAACTGAAAAGGGGTGTCTGGGGGGCTCAGGTGGTTAAGTGTCTGCCTTTGGCTTCGGTTGTGACCAAGGGTCCTAGGATGGAGCCCAGTGTCAGGCTCCCTGCTCAGCAGGGCGTCTGCTTCTCCCTCTCCCTCTGTGCTCCCTTTCTCTCTCTCTCTCTCTCTCTCTCTCTCTCTCTCTCTCTTTGTGGGGGGGTCTTCAGTAAATAAATAAAATCTTATTTTAAAAAAAGAAAGTTGGGGTGCCTGGGTAGCTCAGTGGGTTAAAGCCTCTGCCTTCGGCTCAGGTCATGATCCCAGGGTCCTGGGATCAAGTCCCGCATCGGGCTTTCTGCCTAGCAGGGAGCCTGCTTCCTCCTCTCTCTCTCTCTCTCTCTCTCTTTCTCTCTCTGCCTGCCTCTCTGCCTGCTTGTGATCTCTGTCTGTCAAATAAATAAATAAAATATTAAAAAAAAAACTTTAAAAAAAGAAAGCTGAGGAGCATATGTCTGCCTTATACTTTGGGAAGATGGGAGTGCAGGAAGAGCATTCTAAAGATTCTGGGAAGCTAAAAAAGCAAAACAACGTCACACTCTCTGTGACTACTGAGCTAAAAGGGACGACAATTTCCAGAGAACCGTAAGTGTCTGAAGTTGCCATTAGGAAGATCAATAGTCATTAAGTAAAATGATTTCTCAGCAATGTGAGGTTACAAATAAGAATGGAACATAGAAGTTTATAATTCATTTGTTCAGTTAATTATTGAGCACATATTTTTTTAAATGCCATGTGCCAGGTACTATGCCGGGACTGTGGCGCTGAACGTAAAACTGACCGAGGTAGGCATCAAGGAGACAGTGATGAGGCGATGGTGAGCGTTTGGGGAGGGGAAAGCAGCAGGCTTAAGGGACTGAGGGGGATGGAAATAAAGACTGCGAGTATAGATGGAATTTTAAAGGAATGTCTCTCAAAGGAAGTGACATTTGAACAGAGCCCTGGATATAGTGAGGGAGAGAGCTGTATGAAGTGTCCCCCAACAGCTGTTTACAGCACAGGTACCAGCAAGTACAAAGCCTTTGAGGGAGGAATAACCTTGGAGCCTTTGAAGAACACCAAAATGGCCAACGGGACTGTAGTAGGTGGCGTGGGGAGGGACGTGGGAAATGGTAGGAGGTAAGGCCACAAGGTCAGCGAGCCTCTGTAACACAGGGCGGGCCTTGTGAGCCATGGTGAGAAGACTACATTTTAAGTGTGAGGACATCTGTTAGGGAATTTTGAGCAGGAGAGTGACATGAGTTGATCATGTTGATGACTGGACACCGTGTCAGCTCCAGGCGGGCAGCAGCGGTGGAAGCAGACGAGATCGGAAGGCATTACGCTGGTTTAGGTGGGAGATACAGCAGCTTGGAAGAAGGTCTGAGTGGCAGGAAGCTGTACCGTAGGTGGCTGGCTTCAATAATATACATTTATTTCTGAGGCGCCTGGGTGGCTCAGTTGGTTATGCATCCAACTCTTGAATTTTGGCTCAGGTATGGTCCCAGGGTCCTGGGATCGAGCCCCATGCTGGGCTCCATACTCAGGAGGGAGTCTACTGGAGTTTCTCTCTCTCATTCTCCCTCTGTCCCTCCCCCCATGCATATTCACACTCTCTGGCTCGCTCTCTCTCTCCAATAAATCAATAAATCTTTAAAAAATTTTTCAAAAAGAGATAAGCACACAAACAAAGGCAGAAAACTAGAAAGTATGTGAAGCAGAATAAAAGCTACAAGAGTGCAGTGAAGACTGGATGGGCTGTGAGGATGGGGCATCGGAAAGGGAAGGTCGAGAAGAGATTGTTGGAAAAGTACGTGGGGGCAAGGAAATGGAGGACCTGCTTGTGTGCTTCCAACTGCATTTTGTTTAAGATTTTATTTTTAAGTAAGCTCTATGCCCAATGTGGGGCTTGAACCTACAACCCTGAGATCAAGAGTCCTGAGCTCCACTGACTGAGCCAGCCAGGTGCCTCCAGATTCTATTTGAAAATATAATTCCCCTCTCGGAGAATTTTCTTTGCCATTGCTGGCATCAGGGGCAGTAATTCATGATCCCTGCATCCAGTTGTAGGACAGGAAATTTTCTGATCTTCTTGGATGACTTGAGTCTGGGCTGCAAGTTCATGGTAAGTCGGCTTCTGGCTTTTCCTGACTCCTAGAGTGGACTACTAGGGTCCCGACCCCTGACAGCCCCTGGACTCTGACTTTTACCTTCCTCGCCCTGAGAATCTGTCAAAGCACAACTTGTTCTCTCAGCTGCCTGGTCAGGATGCTGCTGTCACCTTCCCAAATGTCCTCCTAGATCAGTCTCTCATTACTATTTCATTTACCCACTTGATGTTTTTAAGAAGACTGAAAAACTATTTTGTCCAGCTGGAACATTGTTCTGAATCACTTCGTTCTCCTTACCGGGTGTGGAAGTTCTGCTGAGTTGCTTCTTTCGATTTATGATTTAAAAACAAAACAAAACAGAATGAAAAAGACCTGAAGTGGACGCTCGGCAGCTGAAGTCACTCCCTCTTATTCTGAGAACACTGATGGATGCTTTCTTCTTTCTTCTCAAGGGGTCAGCACCCCTTGCTGCCTCCTCACTCTCAGCTGGGGCTCTCCATCCAAATCACGCTGAAGTATTAGAAGAAAAGGAAACGGCTGCATCTCTCCCCTCCTTGTCGCCGTCACCGCAGCCCTACCCACATGTTCCTCCTCTAGCATGGACGAAATGTCTCTACCCCTGCTGGAGCCCAGGGGTCTACTAATCACTGGATCCCAGCCCTTGTGCCTACTTGGCAGGTGACTTTCTCCTGTCCTTTGTCCCCTCATCCTGCAGCGCGCCTTTCTCTTTTCCAACCACATCTTCATGAAGACATAGCCATCACATATTAACAAAATTTCATATTAAAAAGCAAAACAACAGCCTTTTCCTTTTAATAATTTTTGTTTATATTCAATTTAGTTAATATACAGTATAGTATTGGTTTCAGGGGTAGAGTTTAATGATTCATCACTGGCATACAACATCCCCCGCTCATCTGAACAAGCGCCCTCCACCCAATCACCCCATCTCCTGCCCACCTCCCCTCCAGCAACCCTCACTTTGTTCTCTATCATGAAGGTTCTGTTATGGTTTGCCTCTTTCTCTGCCTTTATCCTCTTTCATTTTTCCTTCTCTTCCAACAACAGCATATTCTTAACCACATATTCCCCCTCAGCTAAGCAAAACCTCTTGAAGGACCTTTTTTTTTTTTTTTTTTTTTCTTGATTCTGTTTCCCTAATCTCCCATGCCCTCACCAGCAGGTCCCAGTTCTGGTTTCCTCCCCAGAACTCCACCATCTCCCTCTCCCATTGTGGTGGCTTATGACCTCCATCTTTTTAAATCCAAAGGTCAGTTCTCAAGTTTTAACATCGTTGGTCTCTCTCTTGTATTTCAACTTTTTATTTTATGTTTTTTAAAGATTTATTTACTTATTTTAGAGAAAGAGAGAGTGAGTGGGAGTGGGGAAGAGAGAGAATCTCAAACAATTGTCCACTGAGCATGGAGCCCAACATGGGGCTCGATCCCATGACTCTGAGATCATGACTAGGGCCAAAATCAGGAGTCAGATACTTAATGGACTGAGCCACTCAGGTCCCCCTGTTCTTTTCTTTGTCTAGCATTTTCCTCCCACAGCTTTTGTTTAATTTGAGGGACAACTGCCATTTAACATTATATAGGTTTCTGGTGTATCACATAACGATTTGATATTTGTATATATTGAGAAATGATCACCACAATAAGCTTAGCCAACATCCTTCACCACACTGAGTTAGAGAATTGCTCTCTCATAATAAGAACTTATAAGAGGTACTCTCAGCAACTTTCAAATCTGAAGTATTTTTAACTATGGTCACCATGCTGTATATTACATTCCTGTGTCTTATTTATTACCTGGTTTGTACCTTTCTAACCAGTTTCACCCACCCTCTTTTTTAAACAGTCACTTCAACGAGATGTAAATTTATATCTCTCTCATCCAACAGTTCAAAGGAACAAAGGCCAAGCCTTCCGAGAGATATGGCTTCCGACTCTCCACCCAAGGCAGCTGCCCAGCTCTACCACGTCTCAGGTGGTCATCTCCCCTGCCATTTCCGCCCACAAAAACCAAGTTCTTTTGCAAAGCCCACCTACTCTAGTAACTTGTCCTGGCTGGGAAGTCAGAATTCATCTGTTCCATCACTGTTTCTTTATCCATTGACTCTTTTTTTTTTTTTTTTTTTTTAAAGATGAAGGTTTCTTGTGTATTTGACACAAGGCTGGGAAAGAAAAGGACAATGGAGTCACAGGCACATCGGCCTAACGGGCTGTCCAGAGCTGGTATCCACCAGGCCCTTCCTCTGCCAGGAGGCCTCTCTGGAAGGAGGAGACAGCTCACAGATGACCTGAATGCCCTTTGAGCCAATCACAGAAAAGTCAGTACTGTCCCTTTCTTGCCTACCTGCCTGGGCTCCCCGGGGGAACAAGCGGATACTTATCTAATCCAGGCCCAGGTCCTGCCCCTGCGTGAGGATCTCTGAGGACTGGGCACTGTGGCCAAGCTTCTCCTCGGCCGTGCCTATGCCACAGATGCAGGAGACAGGCAGCTGAGCGCAGGGCCTGGCAGAGCCATCTGCCACCCAGACCAGACCTGGTCACATACCACGTTCCCAAAGTGCTCAGGTTGGTCCCGATGGCTGTTGTGGCCGCACACAGAGGTTCTCCAGTCTGGCGGGCGCATGTGCACGTCCAGCCCGATGACAGGCACCGCTGGCAGGCAGGAACCGGAGAAGCCGCAGCAGCGGAGAAAAAAGCCATGCGTTTGTTTCTGGACTCTAATACATTCTGTAGTGTATCATACTTGTGTGTTGCTCACTCCCTGATATGTTGTGAGTCTGGAGAGGGCGGACCCCGTGTCTTGTCCATCTCTGTGTCACTGGCATCAGTGGCCTGGCTCTCTGCACAGAGGAAGTGCCCATAAACGTCTGCCACCTTGAACTTGACATCTGGAGAAGTGTCAAAGCTGCAGTTGAAAGCTATAGATTCTTTCTTCCAGTCTCCAGTTCTAATCAGATAATGCTCCCCGGTTTTACCCAACTTTGAAAAAGTTACTTTCAAGGTCAGGAATGAGAGAATATTCTGCCCGTTTTCTTTTATGAGCAGACACAAAGATTAGGTTTGCCTTTACCTTTTTAGTTCTCTAACATCAAGCTGATTGATGGAAGGTAGAGAAAAGTAATAAACCTTTATTCACAGACCCACCAAACCCTCTCTGGCTGCCACCTCCTTTCTTCTCAGGAGATAGATGGGGCCATTGCTATTTTGAAACATACAGCAGAGAGGTAGTTTTCCAGGAATCCCTCTGCTACTCATCTACATCTTGACTACTTGATAAAGATATCACCCTCTAGACAGAAGCTGTTATCCAAACAAGCAGGCCACATAGACCTTAACTCTTTGGTTTCTTAAAGAAAACAGCAGCCTCACCATGAAAAATGGCTTTTTTTCCCTGCATTAAAGAGCAAGCATACTGGGTCACCAGGAGAATTTTCAGCAATCCATTATTCATAATGTCCCATGCCACAGCACTCTCCCATTCTTTCTTTTAGTGAGTGACGAGTGGCTGGGGCCCAGCTGGCTGAGGGTAAAACCAGTGGGGATGACATGGCCCAGGATGGGTGTCTCGTCACCCCACAGCCTAACTCAGGCTCATTCCCATGGTGGTCTCGGGGCTCTGTGTGCAGCCACGTGGTGAGTCCCAGCACACGGGCTTTCAAGCCTCTACTTGGGTCAGGGTCCTGGGACACAAGGCCAGCCCAGATGGAAGACTGGGGAAATAAGGGCCCCCTTTGAATGGGAGGACCCATTCAAAGATGTACAATGTTCTCTTAAGAACATTCTAGCATGATTTTCCTCATTTGGAAGAAGCATTTCCTCATGGTTCTCCCAATGTGAGAAGCAGCACTCTCCAACTCCGAGGTTGTTGACTGTGGCCTGCTGGCCTCTAGTGGCTGGGAAGGAGTCTCCCAGCTCCTGGTTCTCCCTGGCTTCATTGTGAGGTGAGGGACGCCTGGAAGCAGCGGTTGGCGCTGTCTTCCCAATTGACCATGGGAAGGGCTTCTTGGGAACATTGGGCAATCTGCTTCTTTACCCAAACCACTATTTACCCAGATAAGAAACTTTCGTTGGCCTAGGACAAATCATGGAGGGGGCACTCGGGCCCAAACTCAAGTCCTTTGTTTCTGGGACGTGGATAACGCTCTGTGGATAAGGCTTTCTGGTTTCTCAGATGAAAGGTGCAAAAATTGATGGTGGACAAGATGTGTTTGGAGCAGATTCTTACAAGCCTGTGAGGAGGAAGTTCAAGTGGAAATGACATGTTTGTAAACTCTAAAGAAGCACATACACGGGGCACCTGAGTGGCTCAGTCGGTTAAGCATCTGTCTTATAGTTCAGGTCATGATCCCAGGGTCCTGCGATCAAGTCCCACATTGGGCTCCTTCTCAGCAGGAAGCCTGCTTCTCCTTCTGTCTGCCACTCCCCCTGCTTGTGTACTCTCTCTCTCTCTCAAGTAAAATTCTTAAAATGTGTATATATGTGTGTGTGTGTGTATATACATATATACACACATATATATAAATAAAAATATATATAAATAAAAGTAATTACATATCCCACATTATCTTTAGAAAACAATCAGCAATCATGTGGCCTCTGTAATAGTCTCTTGGACATTTGCAACTCCTCCAAGCTTCGGTTTATTCATCTTGGAATAACAGTACATCCCACAGGCATGTATTGCTGAAATTATGTGAGTCAATAGGCAAAGGGCTCACTTGACCTTTTACTGTGTAGAACTGACACTGTCATAAATTTAGCTATCATTATTATTATTATATTGTATTATTATCGTCATCATCTAGGAGATATAGTCCCATCTTCAGTTTTATGACAGACCAGGAGACTCTTTCCCTAAATTGAAATTCTACTTCACAGTTGATAAAGGTTTTTCAAGTACCCATAGATCCCATTTAAGTAAAGCAGCACCAATAATTCCTCCTTCTCATGTAGTTGGAACCACCACTCTTCTAAGGGGAAGATATATTTGAAAGACCCCTTGATATGAAGATATCATAGAAGGGCTCTAAGTGGACTTTGGGGAGGTGACAGGATGGGCTTTAAAGCCCTCTCCAGGCCTATAATGCCACATCACATGACTCTAAGACCTGTGTTATTGCGAGCACAGGAAAACAGCACAAGAGACCAGAGATACATCACAGCACAGGCCCCGGGTCTGCCCTGTGCCACACCCTGAAGGGGAACTCCATCCTTTCGTCCTCGGAGACAGGCACTCTGCTCCCTCCCAGCCACACAGCAATCCTCTCGGAACGGCACAGAGGCTGCCAGTGACAGCAGTCTCCCTCCTAGTTCCATGTGCCAAGAATGCTTTCCCAGTAGACAAAAGATTGGCATCAAGCTGAAATAAATCAAAATAGTAAGATTTTGCAGGATGGCTGGAAAAACGAAACAGACCTAAGTAAATAACTGATCGTAAACACTGGCAGGGATGATTTAGATGTCAGTCTGAGTGCTGCGTGTTATAAATAATATCAATTCTTAGTAATGCAAATGATATCACATAATTTGTCAGTTCTCTACGACAGCAGTAGAGTTAGGAGAACTCTGTGATTAGTGTGCACAAGAAAAAAACATATATGTGTGTTTAGGGACATAGAGCATACATACACTCAATTCTTCAATACGGAAGGGCAAAATAACAAACAACTGTAGTAAATAATAATAATGAGCCAGAAACTGTTAAGAAAAATTCACCATTATAAATCAGCCACAGTTTGACATATAAGATATTTATAGTTTGGAACTACATGGCAAAAATATAATAATATCAAAATAGCTCCTGTTTCCTAAGCACTTATTGAACACCAGATGCTATGCAAAGTGATTTTCATAATTATCTCATTTAATTCTTTTTTTTTTAACTTTTAAAAAGATTTTATTTATTTATTTATTTGAGAGAGAGACAGAGACAGAGAGAGAGAGAGCATGAGTGGATAGAGGGGCAGAGGGAGAGAAAGAAGCAGGCTTCCTGTGGAAGAGGGACCCCAACATGGGCCTGGGTCCCAAGACCCTGGGATCAAAACCCGAGTCAAAGGTAGAGGCTTAACCCACTGAGCCACCCAGACACCCCTATCTCATTTAATTCTTCAAAGACATAGTGTATTATTCCATATGACAGATGATACTACAGTTCTTACAGAATTTTTTCCCTTCACTTTCATATAATTTGCTATAACTTATAATTACACATTTATTTCCTTGGGTATTTGATTGATGTCAACATGCAATTACAATGTATGCTTCTTGAGTACAGAAGCTATCACTGTTTTGCTAAGCTTTCCTTAGCAAAGTGCTCAGCACATAGCAATAAATATTTGTTAACTAAAGGAATGAATCTCAGAGAGGTAAGAAACTTGCCCAGGGTCACTCAACTTTGGGAAATGCTGCTTTAGGACCTGTTAACTTTTGGATATACTGCATATACTAAATTGGTTTTAAATACATGAAAATATGGAGCTGAGACAGCTTGAAACCATAAAAAGTCAGAAGTGACATCAGCAACATGGCTGAATAAGAGGTCCCTCATTCATATTTCCATTTTAACAACAATCTGGAATCTATTCATGGGCAAAAGTGCCTTTGAGGGAGCTATGTGATTGAGCACTGTAAGCCAAGGGACTCAGAAAAAGTATCACCCATCCCTGCATCAGGTAATGAGTAGACAAATCTTGATCTCAGCTGTGGACCCTGCAGTGGCCCATGAACTTGTTCCAGTCCCTTTTGGCCATGGTCCAGAAGCCCTTGGAGAACACAGTCTTAGATAGTTACCCATGTCCAAGAGAACCTTTGTACAAGTCCAGTTTTCCAGCGGACAAGTTGCAACACACCGTTGGAGAAAAAAAATTATGAGTTTGGACCACTGGAGAGAGTAAGAGGAATAGAGGGACTTTACCCGTGGCACCCCTTTCCCAGGTGGCATAGCTCAGTGTCAAGGAAACCATCCCGGTCCATGATTCCTCCCATGGGGAGTGCGTGAATGAGTACCCACCTTCCCCAACTGTGCAGAATGCTGCTTAAGAGATCTATTTTTCTCTTTCACCCCATCTAGAGTACCAAACTGTGAGCTGCATGACTGAGGGGTGGGAAGAGGCTGGGGGCAGCAGGCAGGACACTTGAAGGGCATTAAAGGATGCAGATCCTAATAACTACACCCGGGATTCCATGTGCAGCTCAGAGCACGTCACCCACAGATCCCTGCAATGGGCCCTGTGCTTCATGCCTCATGCACATGCACCTCCAACCTGTGACAGGTTCCTTCTGCATGCTCTTGATCAGCTAAAGCAAGCTTTGGCAGATGGCTAGCGAGCATGTGTAGAAAGCCTGCCTAAATCTGTGGACAGGAAGAGACCACAAACTTGAGCTTTAGCTCTACCCTTGGGGACGCAAAAGGAAGGCTATCGCCACACAGGCCTGATACTTTGCAAGATCAACAGAGGCATCCAAGCTTAAGAATTCTGCCAAGAGAGGGAGCAGAAACACTGAGCAAGTATATCCATAGAAGGTCTGGAAAGCCCCAGAATCCCTACCAGCTCTGACAGAAGGTATTTATCTCCTAAAGACAGGCTAGTAGACTAGCAGACTAGTCTCCTAGTACAGACTAGAGGAGATGATGGTTACCTCAAATGGGGATACAGTGATGCAAGACTTCATAAGCATGAGAAATCAGAGAAACATGACACCACCAAAGAACCACAATAATCTTCCAGTAACCAACCCCAAAGACATGGAGATCTGTGCTTTATCTGATAAAGAATCAAAAACAATTAATAAAATGGCATGGGTAAATCAGAACTTATCAATAATTGCTCTAAAGGTAAATGAATCAAATTATCCAATCAAAAGGTATAGAGTGGCTGGATGGATTAAAAAAAAAGACACAACTATAAACAACCTACAAGAGACTCACTTCAGCTTTAAGGATACACATGGGCTCAAAGTAAAGGAATGGAAAAAGATAACCCATGCAAGTGGAAACCAAAGGAGAGCAGAGGTAGCAGTAGTTACATGAAATAAAATAGACTTAAAGCTAAAAATGGTAACAAGAGACAAAGAAAGTCATATTATAATGATAAAGGAGTCAATTCATCAAGAGGATATAATAACCATAAGTATATATGAACCCAACATCAGGGCACCTAAATATATTAAGCAAATACAAACAGATCTACATGGAGAAATAGACAACAATACAATAATAGTAGGAGACTTCAATACCCCAATTTCAACAATGAATACATCATCCAGACAGGAAATCAATAAACATTGCAACAACTGAACTATACTTTAGACCAAAGAGACCTAATACACATATACAGAATATTCCATCCCACAGCAGCAGAACATACATTCTTCTCAAGTGCACATGGAACATTCTCCAAGATACATCATAGGTTAGAACACAGAACAAGTCTTAGCAAATTTAAGAAAATTAAAATCATACCAAGCATCTTTTCTGAACACAATGGTATGAAACTAGAAATCTATAAGAAGAGGAAAACTGAAAAATTTACAGATCTGGAGATATTAAACAACATAGTCCTGACCAAACAATGAGTCAAAGAAGAAGTCAAAAGGGAAATTTAAAAAAATCTTGAAACAAATGAAAATGGAAATACAAGATACCAAAACTCATGGGATGCAACAAAAGCAGTTCTAGGAGGGAATTTTAAAGGGCTATCTGGATGGCTCAGTCAGTGGAGCATGCAACTCTTGATCTTGGGTTTAGAAGTTTGAGCCCCATTTGG
Organism: Mustela nigripes; assembly: GCF_022355385.1. Taxonomy (NCBI): domain Eukaryota; kingdom Metazoa; phylum Chordata; class Mammalia; order Carnivora; family Mustelidae; genus Mustela; species Mustela nigripes. Next base: position 97,937,937 of record NC_081575.1, read on the forward strand.
GGTGTAGAGATTACTTAAAAATAAAATATCTTTTAAAAAGTAAAAGGAAATTTCATAGTGATACATGTCTATCTTAAGAGATAACAAAGATTTCAAATAAACAATGTAAGTATACCTCAAGAAGCAGAGAAAAGAGCAAACTAAGCCCAAATTTAGTAGAAGGAAGGAAATAACAAAGATCAGAGCAGAAATAAATGAAATGGAGACCAAAGACACAATAGAGAAGATCAACTAGACTAAGAAAAAAAGAGAGAAGATACAAATAAAAAACATTGAGTGAAAAAAATGTAACAACTGACCACATAAATACATAAGGCTCATAAGAGACTCTTTTGCATAATTACATGCCACCTAAGTAGATAACCAAGAAGAAGTGGATAATTCCTAGAAAGATACAACTTACCAAGACTGAATCATGACGAAATAGAAAACCTAAACAGAGCAATAATAAGGAAGCAAATTGAACCAATAACCAAAAATCTCACAATAGAGAAAAGCCTAGGATCAACTGGATTTTCTGGGGAATTATACCAAATATTCAAAGAAGAGAGAATGCTGGGACACCTGGGTGGCTCAACCAGTTAAGCATCTGCCTTCTGCTCAGGTAATGATCCCAGGGCCTGGGATCAAGTCCCACATGGGGCTCATTGCTCAGTGGGGAGCCTGCTTATTCCTCTGCCTGCTTGCTCCCCTTGCTTGTGCTCCCTCTCTCAGACAAATAGATAAATAAAATCTTAAAAAAAAAAGAGTTAATGCCAATCTGTCTCAAGCTCTTCCAAAAAACTGAAAAGGAATTTACATCCCCAAAAACTACAAGACCAAACTACAGACCAATACGTGATAAATATAAATGCAGAAAAAAGCAAAATATTAGGAAACCAAATTCAACAGCACATTAAAAGGATCACTGACTGTGACCAAGTGCATCCCTGGGATGCAAGGATGGTTCAATGAATGCAAACTAATCTACATGATACACCACATAAATAAAGTGAAAGTTAAAAAATCAACTATACTGGAACTAAAATAAAAACTTAATAAACAAGAAAAAGAAAAGAAAAAAATCACACCACCATCTCAATATATGCAGAAAAGGCATTTAATGAAACACAAGTCCTTTTATGATAAGAATACTTAACAAATTAGGTACAGAAGGAAGTAGCTCAACATAGTAAAAACAGCCACAGCTAATATCACACTTAATGGTGAAAGACTGAAAACTCTTTCTAAAGCCAGGAATAACATAAGGGTGCTCACTCTTACCTCTCTTCAATACACTACTGGCAGCCCTAGCCAGAAAGATTAAGCAAGAAGAAATAAAAGGCAACCAAAAATGTAAATAAATAAAAGGCATCCAAATCAGAAAGAAAGAAGTAAAAATGTCTCTGTTTGCAAATGATATAACCTTATATATAGAAAATCCTTAAGACTCTACCCCCACCCCTGCAAAAAAAAAAAGAAGTCCTGTTAGAACTAATAAACAAATGCAGTAAACTTGCAGGATACAAAATCAACATACAGAAATCAGTTACACTTCAATATATGAACAGCATAATATCTGTAAAAGAAATAACACAATCTCATTCATAATAGCATCAATGGGAATAAAAATACTTGGGAATAAATAAAAAGGAGGTAAAGATTTGTACTCAGAAAACTAAGACTTTATTGAAAGAAATTGGAGAAGAAACAAAAAGAAAAATATTCTGTGTTCATGGACTAAAAAAATTAATATCATTAAAATGTCCATATTACCCCAAAACACCTATAGCTTCAATGCTGTATCTATCAAAATTGCACTAGCATTTTTCACAGAAATAGAAAAAGCAATTCTATATGAAAATTGCTTTGAAAATTTTGAAAAAATTCATATGAAACTCCAAAAGACCCTGGATAGCCAAAGCAATCCCAAGAGAGAAAAATAAAGTTAAAGGCATCACACTTCCTTATTTATAACTATATTACAACACTATAATTATTAAAACAATATGGTACTGTTGGGGAGCCTGGGTGGCTCATTAAGCATCTGACTTTGGCTCAGGTCATGATCCCTGGGTCCTGAGATCGAGCCCCACTTTAGGCACCCTGAGCAGGGAGCCTGCTTCTCCCCCTCCTGCTTGTGTTCCCTCCCTTGCTGTCTCTCTCTCTGTCATACAAATAGATAAAATCTTTAAAAAGAAACAATATGGTATTGGCACAAAAATAGACACATAAACCAATGAGACAGAATCAAGAGCCCAAAAATCAACCCAAGTATATATGGTCAATTAATATTTGAAAAGGGAACCAAGAATGTCCATTAGGAGAAAGCATAGTCTCTTTAGTAAGTGGTGTTGGGGAAAGTGGATAATTATACAAAAAGAATGAAATTGGACCTTTTTTTTTATATCACTCACAAAAGTTAACTCAAAACGGATGAAAGGCTTAGACTTTAGACTTAAAACCATAAAACTCTAAGAAGAAAAAATAGGGGAAAATCCTGTTGACATTGGCCTTGGCAACAGTATTCTGCCTATGACACCAGAAGCACAATCAACCAAAGCAAAAAATAAATAATAGGACTATAATCAACAAACTGAGAGGGAAACCTACAGAATGGGAGAAAATATTTGTAAACCACGTAGCTGATAAAGGGTTAATGTAAATTGATGCAGCCACCATGGAAAATAGTAGGGAGGGTGCTCAAAAAATTAAAAGTGGAGGAGGAGTCAAGATGGCGGAGAAGTAGCAGGCTGATACTACATCAGGTAGCAGGAGAACAGCTAGATAGCTTATCAAACCATTGCAAACACCTACAAATCCAATGGAAGATCAAAGAGAAGAAGAACAGCAATTCTAGAAACACAAAATCGACCACTTTCTGAAAGGTAGGACCGGCGAAGAAGTGAATCCAAAGTGACAGGAAGATAGTGGGGAGAGGCCGGCTTCCGGCAAGCGGCGGAGCAACGGAGCACAAAATCAGGACTTTTAAAAGTTTCCTCCACTGAGGGACATTGCTCCAGAGACTAAACCGGGGTGAAGCCCACACAGGGTCAGCGTGGCCCCAGGTCCCACAGGGTTTCAGAAGGATCGAGGGTGTCTGAGTGTTGCAGAGCTTGCAGGTATTAGAGTGGGGAAGCCGGCTACAGAGACAGAGCCGAGGAGTGTGCTCTCAGCTTGGGTTTACCTTGAACCGGTCGCAGGCTTGGTGAGCTGAGTGCAGCCGGAAGCCAGGGAGACAGGAGTGATTGAGCAATCTTCTCTGAGGGTACACTGAGGAGTGGGGCCCCGAGCTCTCCACTCCTCTGGGCCGGAGACCGGTAGGCCGCCATTTGTATTCCCGTCCTCCGGAACTCTACGGAAAGCTCTCAGGGAACAAAAGCTCCCGAAAGTGAACCCGAGCAGATTACTCAGCCCGGCCCCTGGTAAAGGTGGTGCAATTCCGCCTGGGGCAAAGACACTTGAGAATTACTACAACGGCCCCTCCCCCAGAAGAGCAACAAGAAATCTAAGACCAAGTTCACTTACCAAGGAAAGCAGTGGAATTCCAGAGGAGGAGAAAGCAAAGCAATGAATTCATGGCTTTCTCCCCATGATTCTTTAGTCTTGCAGTTAATTTAATTTTATTAATTTTATTTTTTTTCTTCTGCTAATTTTCTTTAACTTTTACCCCTTTCTTTTTTAACCTTTTTAACTAGTTTATCTTAACAATAACTTTTATTAAAAAAGTAATAATAATAATCTTTTTTTGAACCTTCATTATTATAGTCATACTTTATCCTTCACTGTATTTAACTTTATTTTTTTGTATACACATAGGGTTTTTTCTTCTAAAAATTTGGGGCACTTCTTCTAATAGATCAAAATATACCCTAAATCTAGCTCCGGGCTTGTTCTAGTCTTCAGCCTGAGCAAATTCTCTCCACTTTCTTTTTCTTTATTCTCCCAACAAACTTAGTTTATCAACTCCTTTTTCAGAAATTAAAAAAATTTTTTTTCTTCATCTTTATAGGCATATTCCATGCCTTCATTGTGTTTACCCTTATATACATTTTTCATTCTTTAAAATTTTGGGAGGTAGTTTCTTCTAAGAGACCAAAATACTCCCAAAATTAAGTGGGTGACCCTGTTCTAGTCACCAGTCTAATATATATGTATATATGTATATATATTTCTTCTTTCTTATATTTTTTCTTTGTTTTCTTTTTAAAAATTTTTTTCCTAAACTTCTTTTTATCCCCTCCCCGCCCCTGATTTGGGGTCTCTTCTGATTTGGTTAAAGCACATTTTCCTGGGGTTTTTGCCACCCTTTTAATATTTTATTTGCTCCTTCATATACTTTATCTGGACAAAATGACAAGGCGGAAAAACCCACCACAAAAAAAAGAAGAGGCAGTATCAAAGGCTAAGGACATAATCAATACAGATATTGGTAATATGTCAGATATAGAGTTCAGAATGATGATTCTCAAGGTTCTAGCTGGGCTCAAAAAAGGCATGGAAGATATTGGAGAAACCCTCTCTGGAGATATAAAAGCCCTTTCTGGAGAAATAAAAGAACTAAAATCTAGCCAAGTTGAAATAAAAAAGGTATTAATGAGGTGCAATAAAAAATGGAGGCTCTTACTGCTAGGATAAATGAGGCAGAAGAAATAATTAGTGATATAGAAGACCAAATGACAGAGAATAAAGAAGCTGAACAAAAGAGGGACAAACAGCTACTGGACCATGAGGGGAGAATTCGAGAGGTAAGTGACACCACAAGACGAAACAACATTAGAATAATTGGGATTCCAGAAGAAGAGGGGGGGGGAGCAGAAGGTATATTGGAGAGAATTATTGGAGAGAATTTCCCTAATATGGCAAAGGGAACAAGCATCGAAATCCAGTAGGTACAGAGAACCCCCCTCAAAATCAACAAGAATAGGTCCACACCCCATCACCTAATAGTAAAATTTACAAGTCTTAGTGACAAAGAGAAAATCCTGAAAGCAGCCCAGGAAAAGAAGCCTGTAATATACAATAGTAAAAATATTAGATTGGCAGCAGACTTATCCACAGAGACCTGGCAGGCCAGAAAGAACTGGCATGATATACCCAGTGCACTGAATGAGAAAAACATGCAGCCAAGAATACTATATCCAGCTAGGCTATCATTGAAAATAAAAGGAGATATAAAAAGCTTCCAGGACAAACAAAAAATGAAAGAATTTTCAAACACCAAACCAGCTCTATACGAAATATTGAAAGTGGTCCTCTAAGCAAAGAGAGAGCCTAAAAGTAGTAGATCAGAAAGGAACAGAGACAATAGACAGTAACAGTCACCTTACAGGCAATACAGTGGCACTAAATTCATATCTCTCAATATTTACCCTGAATGTTAATGGGCTAAATACCCCAATCAAAGACACAGGGTATCAGAATGGATAAAAAAGCAAAACCCATCAATATGTTGCCTACAAGAAACTCATTTTAGACCCGAAGACACCTCCAGATTTAAAGTGAGGGGGTGGAAAACAATTTACCATGCTAATGGACATCAGATGAAAGCTGGGGTGGCAATCCTTATATTAGATCAATTAGATTTTAATCCAAAGACTATAATAAGAGGTGAGGAAGGACACTATATCATACTCAAAGTGTCTGTCCAACAAGAAGATCTAACAATTTTAAATACCTATGCCCCTAATGTGGGAGCAGCCAACTATATAAACCAATTAATAACACCATCAAAGAAACACATCAACAATAATATAATAATAGTAGGGGACTTTAACACTCCCCTCATGGAAATGGACAGATCATCCAAGCAAAAGATCAACAAAGAAATAATGGCCTTAAATGACACACTGGACCAGATGGACATCACAGATATATTCAGAACATTTCATCCCAACGCAACAGAATACACATTCTTCTCTAGTGCATGTGGAATATCCTCCAGAATCAATCATGTCCTGGGTCACAAATCAGGTCTCAACTAGTACCAAAAGACTGCAATCATTCCTTGCATATTTTCAGACCACAATGCTCTGAAGCTAGAACTCAATCACAAGAGGAAATTTGGAAAGAACCCAAATACATGGAGACTAAACAGCATCCTTCTAAAGAATGAATAGGTCAACCAGGAAATTAAAGAAGAACTGAAAAAATTCATGGAAACAAATGATAATGAAAACACAATGGTTTAAAATCTGTGGGACACAGCAAAGGCAGTCCTGAAAGGAAAGTAAACAGTGATACAAGCCTTTCTAAAGAAATAAGAAAGGTCTCAGGTACACAACCCAACCCTACACACAGATGAGCTGGAGAAAGAACAACAAAGAAAGCCTAAACCCAGGAGGAGAAGAGAAATAATAAAGACCAGAGCATAAATCAATGAAATAGAAATTAAAAAAACAACAGAACAAATCAACGAAAGTAGGAGCTGGTTCTTTGAAAGAATTAATAAGATTAATAAACCCCTGGCCAGACTTATCAAAA